>NC_141992.1:128241222-128548376 GCF_049901715.1 Pseudonaja textilis | reverse complement strand
TAGTAGCCCAAGGCTTTAGACAAAGTGCAAAAGACTATGATGAAGTATTTGCACCTAGTCTGAAAGCAGCAACTTTAAGGGCAGCATTAGTGTGGGCAGCAAGCAAGCAATATATAGTTAACCATTTAGATGTGGAAACTGCTTACTTGCATGCTCCACTAAGACATACTGTGTATATGAAAAGGCCTAATGGAGTTAAAGGAGACAATAATAATGATTGTTGGTTATTAAAAAAGAGCCTCTATGGTCTTAAACAATCGGGCTATGAATGGAACCAGTATATTGTAAAGGAACTGACCAATATAGGGTTTAAAGCTGGTTTAGCCGACCCATGTCTATTTAAGAGAGAAAAGAATGGGAAAATATCATTATTATTGTTGTTTACTGATGATATTGCTCTGATAACTAAGACTAATGATGAAGCAAATGAAATAATTGCATCATTAGCCAAGAAAATAAAAATCAAGCAATTAGGGGAGATAAAGAGATATCTAGGATTGAATATATTGAAAACACAGAAGGGTTTTAAGATATCTCAGGAAGATAAGATATCTAAATTGCTAATAGATTATAAGATGGAACTTTGTAAGCCTGCAAAGACTCCAATGAGTCAGGATATTTGCAAAATGGATACTCAAAGTCCCAAATATGATAAGGAACTGTATCAATCTTTGATTGGTAGCTTATCTTATATTAGCAATTGGTCAAGGCCAGATATTGCTTTTAGTATTAATCAGCTGGCACGACACAATAATGATCCGCTTCAATATCACTGGATAGCATTGAAAAGAATCTTAAGATATCTTAAAGGTACATTACACCATGCACTGTATTTAGAACCAAAAGGTGATCTCATATTGAGTGCTTATGCAGATGCTAGTTTTGCAGCAGAAAGAGATACTAGAAAGTCGACTTCAGGAACAGCCATAATGCTGGGTAAGACATTAATAGGCTGGAAGTCTATAAGGCAACAGCATATAAGTTTGTCTACTATGGAGGCAGAATTCTCCTGTTTATCTTTATTGTGTACTGAGTTAATTATGTACAAACAAATGTTGAAGGATATGGGTATGACTGTACATTACCCTATAGTTGTACATGAAGATAATCAGGCAGCAATTCTAATGGCCACTAATATTGCAGTTAAAACGAGAAGTAAACATACAGATTTGAGGTATCTTAATGTAAGACAGTCTGTACAGAGTAAATTGATACAGCTGGAATACTGCATGTCGGAGGACAATGTAGCTGATCATTTTACTAAAGCCCAAGGTGCTATTAAGCATCTAGAGAGTTGTGAAAAATATGGGTTTAGAATGTAAAGGCATTACATATTTATATCACCCAAAAGGAGAATGTTGGGTATATGGATACACCAACCAGGTTTGGGTTGAATAAATATGTAAACCTAGGATTAAGTGTCTTGTAGCTTTAAGCACAAGAAACTGCAATGTCATTGTGGGTGCGGTTGCAGGCAGTAATATAGGTAGGAAGGGAAACGTAATAGACCCGGCTTCTGGATGCACCTGGTTCTGTTCCTGGTCTGCTGCCTGCTGTGTTGGAACGTCTATCTGCTTACTTTTGGATGGCTACTGTGCCAGATACCATTTCAACTGAACACAAGGACTGTTTGCCTAGTGAGCTGAGGATTCAGCGTTGTCTTTGAGATAAAGGTATCAGGAGGAGAAGATTTACAAGCAGATAAGGACATTGTATTTACTGTTAATAGACTTGATAACTGGATAGATATACTGGATAATGATATATGGACTGAATGACACTTCTTAATCTCTGTGTAAATTAAATAACTATTTTAAAACCACAAACAGTGTTTTTGTCTCCAGTGTGTGTATGCTCTTGGGCCCACTCTCTCTCTCATTTGCCTGCCTGGCTTGACTGCTGCTGCATACTCTGCTTGGGGGTTTATCCCCAAACACTAACACACCTGTGCGGGGGAAAAAGAGACATCCCCTGAAAATAAGCCCTAGTACTTGTTTGGGGGCCCAAAAGAAAATAAAACCGGGTCTTATTTTGGGGAAAACACAGTATATGGAGTTATATAAAACCCTACAATTAATAAACTTTTTTCCTGCCAAAAGAAGAAGAAATCTCTTCAGATCAGGTATCTTGACTTGATACTAACCAAGATGGAGGACTTACCAAAGAATGAAAGTAACAGGAATAGCTGCAGTAAATGACCATGTTATGCTGACTTTTTCTAAGGGACAATAGAGTTGGTGTAATTGGTCACATATCTTAGAATTCAAGACTGTTGACTTATATATGGTTTTATATTTATCCTTTTATACTCTTATAAGCTGCCCAGAGGTTACTCAGGACAGTGAAGACAGATGGAATGATAGATAGCTAGATACAGAGAGCGGGGGTGGGGTGAGCCTTAACCAACCTAGAGAATGTCCATAGTTGAAAGAACCTAGGCCCTTTCAGTTTTATCTTGCTCCCCATATCATATTAGCTTAAACAAGCCTTGCATTTTCAAAGTATCTGTGTGCTGCTAGTCCTCAATGAAACTGCATTATGGAAAAGATATTTTTCACTTTCATCCATCACTAATTTATGCCCCCCTTTATGTTGTGCAGCATTGTTTGATCTTATGCAGGGCTGTGTTCGGGGTTGAATTTTGGTGAATTCATTTCATCTTGTATTTTTTTTTTTAACAAATTTTATTCAGTTTTTCACATGAAAAACAAAAATCTCTTTTTAGCGAACAACATATTTCCGGGTCATCGCCTTTACTTAAAAATATGACAGCAATTATACATTCATATATGCATACTTAATTCTATTATTATCTTTTCCATTCCAAATTTTCAGTAAGGAGATAAACAAACACATTAATTCTAGCCTCTTTCATTAATCTCAATCGAAATATCTTTTTGTTTCATTTCAATTATTTCAAATATAATCCTTTAATATTTATTTTAAAAATAAAGATAAACAATATGTGTCTGCCTAATAATAATAATAATAATAATAATAATAATAATAATAATAATAATAATAATAAAGGTTACCAATGTCTCTCCTTGCTTTTAATAGTCTATATTAACTTATTAATTTAGTTGGTTCTTTACTCTGTCATATTTCCTTTCCATTACACAATCTTTTTATAAATTCTAGATTAATACAAATTTTAACACTAAAAAAAAACAAGTATAGGTTTCCCCCCTTTTACTGTTTTGAGTGTGACATCTCAATGATTAAAATATACCTTTATTCCCTCATCTTGATTCCCAATAAACCATTATTTTTAAGAAGTTACAATAATAATCATTACATCTTTTCATTTGGATTCTGCAGCATATTTTCCCCCCTTAAGTTTTAGTAAAAGTTATCAGTATCTATATTACCCTATTTTCTAAATATTTTTAATTGCAGAAATATTCTTATTACCCCTTGTCACCCTGCAGAATCCCCTTTTTAATTCATCAACCATTATCTCTGAAAAAACAATTTCTTTTCAACGTTTTACTATTTCTGTATTTCTTTATTTCATGCACCTGTTTCTTACTGCTTCTCTTCCCCCTCTTTTCCCCATATCTTTTCTCATTCCAGTTTATATCCCTCTCTTTCTTAATATCTTCCTTTCCCCTTTTCTGCTGGGTCTTTCTGCCTTTCCCGACTTCAC
Source organism: Pseudonaja textilis (assembly GCF_049901715.1). Classification (NCBI taxonomy): domain Eukaryota; kingdom Metazoa; phylum Chordata; class Lepidosauria; order Squamata; family Elapidae; genus Pseudonaja; species Pseudonaja textilis. Next base: position 128,544,727 of record NC_141992.1, on the reverse strand, counting down.
AGGTATTCCCCCTTTTGATTGCCTTCTTAAATCTCAACTTTTTAGCCTTCCTTCTTTCCCCACTTCTTTGTAGTGATCTTTGTGTTAATTGTCTATTTAAAATGTCTTCTCCTTGAGTCGACTCCTCCTCCTCTGAAGTTCTTTCTTCTTGTTCTTTAATCGCCATTTCCATTTTTTCTAACACAGAGCAAAGTGATTCGCCTCTTTCCTGTAGTAATTCTCTCATATTTTTAAGTTCCATTTTTAATTCCTGAAGAGATATCTTCATTATACACTCTTGTATTTTATGATCGTTAAAGTCCACAAAAAAACCACTTTTACTTTCCTTCTTTCTTCTTTCAATTTTCTAAAGTTCTCAATTATTCCAGCCCAGGGTCTATACCAAAACCATCAATCAATCCCACAGTCAGTCTTTCCTTGCTTTTTTCTTTATTCTAGCCAAAATATTTTAGTCCAATTTAATTAAATCTTTAGTTCTGGCTTCTTCCTTTCCCGGTTTGAAGCCCCACTTAGCTGTCAAAAAAAATTTTTTTTTTCCTGTCCTTTTGTAATTTCGCCGCTAACTTTTCTTTTCTTAAAAATTCCAAGTTACCTTAATCCCGGGGTACTTTTGTTTAGTTGTATTGCCCAGTTGTCCCGGTCCAGATATTATCCATCTCTTTCTTCCCTCCTGCATTCAGCTTAATCCAGCTGAGTCCTCCTCTTTGGGGTGGCCATTTTAAACCACCGCTGCATTCGTCTTCCAGGGGGGGGGGAGACCAAGCCCAGGAGGGGAGATGTGGCTCCCCTCAACCTGGCTTGCTGCTTCCCCTTACTCCGCTGCCCCTCCAAGGCAGCTTCAGCCCCAATCATAATGATCGGGGCTCTCCAACGAAAGAGCATGGAGCATAACTGCAAAGAGTCGTGATCTACGATCCATCAGTGAGGAGGCTCCACCTTCTGCCTTTCCATTTCATCTTGTATTTTTAATACAATTAATTACACATCTGTACTTTTGTCCTCATAAACCCCATTCTACTGAAACGAAATTCTGGAGAAAACACATTTTGAGAATTGCATTATCATAGTGCATAAAGTTTTTAGAGGCCCAGCTAATGAATAACAGTATTTAGGGGAGGAAATTGAAAATGATCCAATTAGAACCCATTCTGATTAAATGCATAATTTACCTTATATGTGCACTAAATGTTGCAAAATATAGTAGTTAGAGCAAGGTGATTATGTTTCCAAGAAACATAATTAAGTATTAAAGATGTATAATTACCCACCTGAGCTAGGTAACAGCACTCAGATATATATACTGCAGTAATTATAAATTTTAAAGCTTACAATTTATGCTTTGAACTCTTGAACTTTTGTTAACAAGAGTATCATTTACCCAAATGTTATTCTGCATGAGAGCTGGGTGAGGAAGTAATCCTAGCTTAATCTGAAATTTAAAAAGTCATTTTGGTGGCTCCCAGAGCAGACAGCTGGCATCTTAATGAGTTTACCAGATCTGGTAAAAAAATAAATCCATTTCAGAAATAAAAGTGGAGATTAAGAATACAGTCCTGTCATGCTTCCAAAGATATAATACCATTCCATTCATTCTAGTTATTCCAGAAAAGATATGACTAGCATTCCAGTTTATAGCAATGTGAAGAGTGAGATATGCAGGATCTAAAACAGAAAATCCTGTTGAATGGTGGAAGGTTGTTGGCTGCAAAGGAATCAAAGTAGCAAACAGGCACAGGAATGTTTTACAAGTTAACACAACACAGAGTAAATAAATGTTAGTTACAAGAGACGTCTGACTAGGTTAAAAATCAATCTGTGCAGAAGTCGAGGATTTCTATTCAACTTTTTTTAAAGGGGAGGAGTTTATATACACAGGATCAAACCCAACGTTTAAAAAACCTTTAAAAATCAGAGGTGCACCAATGTCAGATTATTTTTTGTGAATTTTCTTTCTTTTGTCGGCATTTCCTGAAATTCTATGAATGCATTCTGATCATATTGTTATTACAGGAAATGCCATCAAGAGGAAGAAATCTCTATTTGGCTTAGTACCATCAGAATCAATTTCTCCAAAAAATAACTTGTTGAATAGGGACACATGAAATTGTTGGGTGTCCTTCACTTTTGTAATATAAGATGGATTTGAACAGTGATGGGATTCAATTTTTTTTTACTACCAGTTCTATGGGCGTGGCTTGGTGGGTGTGGCAGGGGAAGGATACTGTAAAATCTCCAGTCAGAGGTGGTATTGGTCAGTTTTCCAAACTACTTAAAATTTCCACTACTGGTTCTCCAGAACTGGCCAGAACCTGCTGAATACCACTTCTGGATTTGAAGTTATAGAACAGGGGTTTCCAAACTTGGCAACTTTGAGACTTATGGACTTTAACTCCCAGAATTCTGGGAGTTGAATTCCACAATCTCAAAGTTGCCAAGTTTGGAGATCCCTGTTACAGAATCGTAGAGTTGGAAGGGATTTTCAAAGTAATCCAGTACAACCATGTGTTCTATGCCAATTTTCATGTTTACCTAATGGTCCACAAGGACTCCCACATTGCTTTTGCATGTACTATTGCCAAACTAAGTCTTCCCCTTCTTAAATTTCTGCTTTCTACTCAAATCTATTCTTAGAAATTCAGTCCTGTTTATTTCAGCCCACTGCTCAACTGCCCAGATCTTTTTATATCTTATTTTCATTTAAAGTATTAGCTACTCCTCCCAGCTTGGTGTTATCTGCAATCTTAACAAAAACCCTTAATTTTCTCATCCAATCATTAATAAAAAATATTGAACAATACAGAGTCCTGTGGCATTTCATTCAATACTTCCAGTTCTCTGATCACCTCTATTACCTCCTTCAGGTTCTCCATGCTCTGTCTCTCCCTCCCTCCACACAATGAGTGTGCACACAATGAGACTCAGTGTAGTATAGTGACAAAGGTGCTGGACCATGATCAAGAAAACCCAGTTCTAGTCCTCTCGAAAGTATGGAATGGGGTGCCTTTGAGACAATCATTCCCTCTGTGTCCTAGACAAGGATGTCAAAAATCATATATCTATCAACCTGTACTTGAATTGTATAGTAGATTATGATCTACAGCCATCAGTGAAAAGACCTTCATCTTGCAATGGGTTGATTCTGGCTGATAAATCATCATCTGCAGGGCAATATCCCATCTTTTCTGCAGGGTCAGTTACTTTCAAATAAATTATAGCCCTCCAGTACTGTGTGTCAAACATTACTAGCATCCCAACAATTTGTTTTTCACTTCACAATTTTTTTTCTAAACTAGAATCTCTAATTGCCTGTATTTTGTGTATGAGTGTAGAAACAACTGAGTTTTGGACTGGTTATTGGTTTCTGGATCTCTTCATCCTGGCTTTCTGATTTATTTATTTTATTTTATTTTTATTTGTCAATTGCTTACAAGATATTAGGTATAAGTAAAAACATAGTTATGAATACATGGATACATATAAGAAAAATAAAAAATATATAAAAGAAACAATAGGACAGGGACAGTAGGCATGTTGGTGCGCTTATGAACGCCCCCTACAGACCTCTTAGGAAAGGGGTGAGGTCAATAGTAGACAATCTAAGGTTAAAGTTTTTGGGGTTTGGGGAAAAAACCACAGAGTCAGGTAGAGTATTCCAGACATTGATCACTCTGTTGCTGAAGTCGTATTTCCTGCAATCAAGTTTGGTGCAATTAACCTTGAGTCTGTATCTATTGTGTGCTCTTGTAGTGTTATGGTTGAAGCTGAAGTATTCATTGACTGGTAGGACTTGCCCTTTGTGCTTTCTTGGCTCCAATCCTTGCTGTGTATTTGGTTGTGGGTGTTGTCCATCTTCCCTGTGAGACTGGAGAGGAGCCTACTGAGTACGTTCTTCCCAATTTTAGTAAGTCTCTGTTCTATCCAAGGAGTCCTTAGCTGATCATCACAGGATGAAAATCCTTCTTGATGGTATCATCTGCAAAGGCATTTGTGACTTCCAGAATCATGTTCTCTCTTTTTAGGCCATGACTCTTAGCTAGAAGGATTGATAACAAGACCTGTGCTCTGAATTTCTTCATCTTCCTTACTAGGCCCTTAATATTGTTTAAGGTACATTCTAACCATAATATTATCACATAAGATAATTGTTGGTGGGTTTGAATAGTCTTTATAACATTTCATTCTTGTCCTAGATAAAACAACATGGAAGACAACACACTTGCTCTCTATAATGTTGGCACTGCAGACAGCTACTTTACTTTAGCAAGAAATCACCCTCATAATATACTTCTTCTTTCTCAAGTTGACTCTTGAATTTCTTGAACCTCTGGGTGCCCAAGAATCTGCTACAATACTCCAAGGTTTGCTCAAGTGCTGTGCTTTGTCTTTTCAATGGGGAATCAGTTTCTGAGTTCAACTGACAATGTGTACTTCCTGATCTTCCTTCTTTGAGTTACATATTTCAACAAGTTTTTTTCTGCTAAGGGGAACTTTTTCTCCTCTTACTTATTCTCTTACTTTTCTGCCCCTTCAGCAAAGATTCCTGGATGTATTTCAGTGTAGAGACTGTCTCCTCAAATCTCTTCACTCTCTCCTCCAATAAAGAGAAAAACTTGTACTTGCAGTAGATATGTCAGCTTTGGAATCCTTATTAAAAGCTGCCACTCAGCTACGAAGGATGGAAGAGGAGTTGTTGTTATTTGAGTAATTTTCAGCAGACATAATAGATATGTAAGACTTTCAATGTCATTTTCTATGGCACAGCAAGAATTATAGTTGAAAGGTGATTGGTTCATGTGATTAATGATGTGGGAGAAAAGGGGTGGGCGTTGATTGAGTATTGTGGGAAGTCTGGAAGGAACCTTAGTTCCGGATTTCCCCAGTATGTGTCAGGTACTGTTCCAATAAAAGTACTTTGAGATGGCTTGTGTCTTGGAGTTACTGGGAGGAATGAAATTTCTCTGGAACAATGACAAGATATTGGGTCCTTTTCAGAAGACAAACATTTCAAGGCAACCAAAAGGGGAGAGAGAGGTTTTAGTTTAATTCAATTGAATTAATCATTTTAATAAGTTCAATGTAATTCAAATTATTTAAAATGTGTTATTTATTTATTTTATTTAATAATTTATCATTTAAATGATAAATTAGTTAAATGATGTTTAAATGATGTTTACCATGTTTTACTTTGAGGTATTTTGTGTACCACCAAAGAATTACACAAGATTTAACTGTGATAGTATAAAAGTGAGTGATTGAATGAATGGGAAAACAGTTCTGTATCGGCGAGTCTAGCTTTTGGAACATAATTTCAAAAGGGATCCTACTATCATTTTGTCCATTATTGAAAAATAAGTGTAATTCCCACCCAACCTAAGCTGATTGAGCCAATATTTTTACATTTTTTAGAAATAAATATCCTTCTAAAGTATATTATATCTGAAAACTATCACACTGAAGTAGATGTAAAACAAAACAGATTTTTTTGAGGCAATGAATATATCCAGTGGACTTTCCCACAAAGCAATAAAAATATAATTAAATTGGCAGCTAAGTTCTTTTTGATAGTATCCCAAGTTTATTACCACTTGTAAGCAGTCTTAACTAACAGTAGTGCAAATTCCTGCTTGCATCTTTAAATATTCATTATCTGCTTTAAATTATTAAATTTCAGTTTAAGATAAAATCCAGAAAAGAAAAAATAACGGAACAATAAAAAGAAATAAAATACAGGAAGGGTAGTCCATAATTATGGTGCTATCTCTCTCCAAGAGATTTTAATCTTTGGGAAATTTAGCCCAGGAGACTAGATGCTTTGGAACAATGTTTATTCATACATAAATTCAAGTATATATGTCAAAATGAGTCTGAATGGCAACAGACTGATCTGTCTACCGAATACATTCAGTTGCTCCCTCAACTCAATAATAGTTCTCTCCCTCTTCAATTCATGAACCATCATCAGCCAAATATTTCAAGCATTACAGTGTATAAACGTAAGTACAGAAGACATAGGGGTACAAACACAAGATGTCCAAATAAATGATGCACAAACACCAGGATATGCACACATACACACAAATTGTGTGAATTTGATCATTTCATATCATCGGTGTGAATCATTCAGCAGGTTCTAACCAGTTCTGGAGAACCGATAGCGGAAATTTTGAGTAGTTCAGAGAACTGGCAAATACCACCTCTGACTGGCCCTGCCCCCATCTATTCTTTGCCTCCCAAGTCCCAGCTTATCTGATGGGTTTTCTTTTATTGCCCTGCAGAGGAGAATGGAGCTGGAAAGCAGGTTAGTGGGGTGTGGAGGGAATGGGGATTTTGCAGTAACCTTCCCCTGGAGTGGGAATGGAGATGTTATAGTATCCTTCCCTCTCCCACGCCTACCAAGCCACGCCACGTCCACCAAGCCATGCCCACAGAACTGGAAGTAAAAAAATTTGAATCCCACCACTGGTGTGAATCAGATAGTTTTCACATCCTGTGTAATGATGATGCACAGGATGGATCCCCTTCCAAATGCCCATGTGTACAAAATGTATACAAATTGAAAAGGTTCTAAGCTGATAATTTTGTTTTGGATTTCAGATAGCCATTTGAAGTTTAAAATGGGTTGATAGAGACTGCCGCAGATCCAAAGTGGTTGTTCGATTGTGGGTGCAAAGAGACTCAGGATGCTCAGCTCGTTCAACATCTTTATTCCTTCTTGCAGGTCTGAAAACTCTAGCCGCAGCAGCTCCTTTTACAGCAGAGCTGTCCACAGCTTTGACCAGTGACAGTTGTTTGTTTTCCCGCTCCCGTGACTTGGCCAATCAGCGGTGAGTATGCTAATATCTAACAATCATGGTTTGAGTTTAGATAGACCAGGCAAGATAAAAAAAAGGGAAGTTTTTCAATGACAAGATATATATCCTGTCTTTCTTTTAAGGAGCACAGAATGACTTCACATGGGGAAACAACATATTCTACCTTCACATCTATATACTGTGAAGATATGTTTGGTTGAGAAAAGGTAGCTATTCAGGTAATGTGGGGATTTAAATCTTGATCCCCATGGTCTATGTCTAATGCTTTTAACCAGCTAGGAAATATAAGTTTGGGGCAAGAATAAAATGAGATAAGAACAATAATATGATGGAAAAGAATAAAAATGAGATGAGGTGAGAATAGAAAGAACCGGAAAGGTATGACTGGATGTAAATTACCATTTTGGTGGCAATGTTGCTGTTGAGAGTATCCTATGTGATATCTTTGTCCTGCTAATACAGTAGCTAGTAGGATATTAGAAGCCAAAATAGTTCCTCAAACCTAGAATGAAGGCAGCAAAAGAAACAATGGATGGAAACTAATCAAGGAGAGATCCAACCTAGAACTAAGGAGAAATTTCCTGACAGTAGTTGGGTACTCCATCATTGTAGGTTTTAAGAAGAGGTTGGACAGCCATTTGTCTGGAATGATATAAGGGTTGGACTGGAAAACCTACAGGATCCCTTCCAATTCGGTTATTTCTGCTGTCCTGCCTCCACAAATTGACTGGACTTTTTGCCCCTCTTGTCTACCTGAATTAAAATACTTATATGTTATTTCCTCCCTTAATTTCATAATCTAAAACAGGGGAGGACGATGCTTCTTTTTTCTGTCATAGGCCTCTTTCCTTTAGGGAAAATCTATTGAGGGCATAAGGTGGACAGAGATAAAACAAGAAAAAGATGTGGACAGAGCCAAAAAAATGGGGGAGGCACCATTCTCGGGCATTTCCCCCCCCCCCACACACAGCAGTTTCTGATGCCCTCCTCTCTTTTCCAAACCACAGGTGGCAGAGAACAATCAAAATGCTCTTATCAAAATGCAGGGGTGACAGCAGGCAATGGTTAAAAAAAAAATTAAAAAGCCAATGGGAGCGGCTGGTGCTCCCGCTCAAACAGCGGACCTGATTGGGGACTCCAACCAGTTCCAAAGACATAACACTCCTTTCCCCCAGCTGGGGACATGCGTAATCCTTTAGGTAAGTCGGTTGTCTGCGCTGGCGACCAGAACGTCGTAACCCGGGTAAACTGCTGGCTGGCGCCAAGTCCTTGCCCCCGGGAAACGCCTCGGAGGTTGTTGGGGAATGGGCTTGGTCAGGTGTAGTGTTCTGCGAGTTCGGTAAGTCCCCCAGTTTGGGCTGACCTGGGCGAGTCGCTAGGTCCGGCTGGCAAACAGGTTCGCTTGGCTGCTGGTTTGGTGACTCTGGTCGGGAACTCAGGTCCTCCAGCAAACTCTCCTGGTCGACGGGGTAGACCGGGTCCCTCAGGGAGCTTCTGTCTGAGCAGATTGGCACCAGCAAGGAGCCCCTGGTGCTGGAAGGTCGGGCTGGGCCGGTAACGGTTGCACCTCTCCATCGCCTTCTGAGTTGGTCCACGTGTCTCTGCCACAAGCGTCCATCTTCCAGGAGGACCCTGTGACCGATACGACTTGACCAGGTACCCACAGAGGATCCCCTGCATAATTCCTGGCGTACACCCGGTCATGCAGGGCAAAGTCCCTGACCAGACTGTCAGACCCTAAAGGGGCGTCTGGGCAGTAGTGGGGGTGCAACCTGTCCAGGGTGGTCCTAAGGCGTCTCCCATCAAGAGTTCAGCAGGGGATTTATTAGTAGTGGTGCATGGCGTCGTATGTTGGCTCAGAAGGTAACGTGACAGTTTAGAGTGCCAGTTTTCCTGGCCGAACCTGGCAAGTGCCTCCTTGGCTGACCTGACTGCCCTCTCAGCTATCCCGTTGCTAGCGGGGTGAAAGGGAGCTGTAAGGATGTGTCGGATGCCCAAGTTAGCAACGTACATACTGAACTCACATGACGTGAACTGCGGGCCATTGTCAGACACCAGCGTGTCAGGGAGTCCATGGGTAGCGAATAAGCGGGTCAGAGCCTTAACTATCGCTTGAGTGGTAGTCGAGGGTAGCAGGGCCAGGTCTATCCACTTGGAGTAGGAGTCCACAACCACCAAGAAGGTCCTGCCATGCACCGGTCCAGCCAGGTCGATGTGCAGGCGGGACCAAGGGGCACTAGCACTCTCCCACCTGGTGGGCGTGGCAGCTGGTGGGGCAGCCCTGGTTTCTTGGCAAGGTTGGCATGAGCTTACCCAGCTGGCAATTTGGGCATCCATGCCGGGCCACCAAACGTAGCTGCGGGCCAGAGCCTTCATCCTTACGATGCCCGGGTGGCCCTCGTGAAGCACCTTCAGGATGGGTACACGAAGAGTGGCTGGGATGACTACCCTTGTACCCCACAACAGACATCCCTGTAGCTTCGATAGTTCCTGCTGACGGGTTTTAAAAGGAGCAAAGTCAACGGTACCTTGAGTTTCCGGCCACCCCCTTCCCACCCAGTCCAGAACCTGGGCAATTATCTTGTCTTTTTTTGAGTGCGCAGCAATGTCCTCGGCTGTAACTGGTAATTTAAGTTCATTAACTTCAAAAATGGCGTGAACCGGTGCTGGGTCGTCGACTGGGACTGGTAGGGGGCAGCGACTAAGGGCATCGGCGTGACTCAAGTTTTTGCCAGGTCGATGCACCAACTTGAATGAGTAAGCGGCCAGGAACAAAGTCCATCTGGTCATTCTAGGTGATAGTACCTGCGGGGTTTGCTTATCCCCTGATAAGAGTCCCAGGAGAGGTTTATGGTCAGTTACAAGTTCAAAATGATGCCCGAACAAAAATTCGTGAAACTTTTTAACTGCAGCCACCGCAGCCAGGGCCTCTTTATCTATTTGACTGTAGTTCCTTTCTGCCGTAGAGAAGGTCCTAGAGAAGAAGGCAATTGGTGCCTCGGAACCGTTGGGAAGTCTGTGGCTTAGGACAGCCCCAATCCCAAAAGGGGATGCATCAGCAGCTAGGACCAGGGGGAGTCGTTGATCAAATTGAATTAAAACTGCATCCGATGTAAGTAAGGATTTGACTGACTTGAAAGCATGGGCTTCTTTGGGTCCCCAATGCCAGGGGGATTCTTTGTCTAACAGCCTGTGTAAGGGTTCAGTGATAGATGCTTTGTGCGGGAGGAATGAGGCGTAAAAGTTTAGTAGCCCCAGAAAAGCTTGGAGCTCCGTCTTGTTAGTTGGTGTGGGTGCCTCATGGATGGCCTTTACCTTGGATTCGATTGGGTGGATGCCAGAGGCGTCTATCCTATATCCCAGAAAGTCCACTTGCCTAGTGGCGATGGCGCACTTCTCCCTTTTAAGTTTGAGGCCATGCTGCCTAAACTTCTCTAGAACTGCTCTGACCCTCTGTATGAGCTGAGGTCTGTCAATTGCTGAGACTAAGATGTCATCGAAATAAGGGACAACCCCTGGGAGACCTTGGAGAATCCTTTCCATGAGTGATTGGAATATACCCGGGGCTACACTTTCACCGAATTGGAGGCGTTTACACTTGAATGCCCCTCTATGTGTGACTATGGTTTGTAATTCAGCTGTCTGATCATCAACAGGGAACTGTTGGTATGCCTGGGACATATCTAACTTGGCGAAAATGGTGCCGGGTTCGAAGGTGTGTAACAGGTGCTGAATAACAGGGACAGGGTATGCGCTGACCTGCAGGTAACGGTTGAGGGTGGTTTTATAGTCTGCGCAGGTTCTTAAACTGCCATCTTTCTTGAGTGGGGTGACTATGGGGGTCTCCCATTTGGCAAAATCAGTTGGTTCTAACACCCCTTGCTTTAGTAGCTTATCTAGTTCTGCGTCTAACTTGGGACGGATGGCGAAAGGCACCCTGCGTGGCTTAAGGCGTAGAGGAATTGCCTGGGGGTCCACAGAGAAGGAGATGGGGGTGCCAGAATAGCAACCCAGCTCGCTGCTAAACACATCAGAGTAATCTGAAAATAGTGCATCTACGTCAGAAGTTGAGACAGCATGGATCCCAGTTACACTAAGGCCGAGGGAGGGGAACCAATCTAGCCCCAACAGACTGGGGAGGGCACCATTAACAACCACTAAAGGCAAATGGCCTTTAAAGGCTTGGAATTGAACTAAAAACTTGCCTTTCCCGAGGACAGGGATGTTCTTGCCCTGGTAGTCCCGCAGTGTCAGGTGGCATCTCTGTAGCTGCTTCTTCGATAGTCTGGGCTGGATCTTCTTTAGGGTATCCCAGGAGATGATTGAAAGTGCCGATCCCATGTCTACCTCCATCCTGCAGGGTTTACCTTCTAAAGAAATAGAGATTTTGATTTTATTGGGAGTCTGGGAAGTATGGTTAGCGTGGCAGGAGGTATAGCAGTCCTCCACTTGCCTTTGGGAATTAGAAGGTGGTGGAGGTCTCTGAGGCAAGGTACGCCCTGCTTGGCAGACTCTAGCGAGGTGACCCTTCTTTTGGCAATTTAGGCAGATGGCGTTCTTAAACCTGCAGGATGCCCTAGAGTGGGAGCCTCCGCAGGTTAGGCAAATGGAAGGTTGTTTGGGGGCGAAGTTGTTTCTCTGCCCCGCTCCTACCTGTGAAGGCTTCTGTTGCTTAAGATGGTTAATGTCTGATGAGTCTGTGGGGTCTTCATCACTGAGCACTTCCTCTGAATGGGTGGTGGAACTGCTGGGCTTTAACGGAGTACCTTGAATTTCAGCTGCTGATTGGGCAGAGAGCTCAGCAGCTTGGGCTTCCTCTATGGCAAGAGCTAGGTTCAAGTCCTTTTTTGCTAGCAAATGTCTTTGGAGCCTCAGGTCCCTGACCCCACAGATGATCTGGTCCAATAACATGTCTTCTAGGTAGTCTTTGAACCCACACTGCAAGGCAGCTGTCCTCAGAGCTGCCATATACTCGTTGATTGACTCACCCTCTGCCTGTTTTCTAATTCTGAAGGCGAATCTCCTGGCTATCTGAGATGGCTTTGGCGAGTAGTGGTTGGAGAGGATTTCTTGGAGTTCATCCCACGGTACGCTTCTGATAGCGCGAGGGGCGACTAGTGCTGTAGCGGTGTCAAACACTGCAGCCCCACAATAGCTGAGGAAGTAGGATTTCTTCCTGTGTTCAGCGGCATCTGCTAAACCGATGGCATCAAGGAAATGGCTGAAACGATTTTTGTATGAGTCCCACGTTTCCTCGGTTGGCTCGAATGGTGGGAATGCTGGATTAGCGTTCATTTTGAAGATGCAGGGTTCGTCTTCTTCAGTCGTATTTCAAAATTCGCGCTCTTAGAAGAGCGTAGGCGGTGACTGTCTCTCTAGGCTACGGAGGCTCTTTGAATTTTGCGCTCTTTGTGAGCGCCGGCGGCTGCGGCTACAGTGCCCGTGGCTTCGCTTTCAGTGACTACAGCTCAAAAGCTACGGAGGCTTTTTTAAATTTCACGCTCTTTGTGAGCGTTGGCGGCTGCTGCTTCAGCGCCCGTGGCTTCGCTCTTCAGTGACCACAGCTCTTTTGAAAAACACATCTGGCTAGCCTTCGATCACATCCCATCCTCGTCGCCAGTGTTGTAGAGCGATGGAAGGAAGAGGCAAGAGCCAGAGTGAACAATGAACAGGCTTTATTACAGGGAATAAAGGGTTGCCGCATCTGCCTTCTAACTAGCAGGTTAGCTGGCGACAATGGGCTGGCTCTGCTTGACAGCCGGCTTTTATAGCCGACTGTCAAACGGAGCCAGCCAATGGGAGCGGCTGGTGCTCCCGCTCAAACAGCGGACCTGGTTGGGGACTCCAACCAGTTCCAAAGACATAACACCCCTACTTTAGTCTCATCTAATTTTGGGACCTGAACATGAATAAACACTGCAGGACTAAGGTGAGCATAGCACATTGTACAAAAACACATTTTGTAGTCTGTGATAGGCAACGGGCAGCACGACAGCAAGATTAAAAGGCATTTTCGCTGTATTCATATTTTCAATTACATTTCTAAGCAGCAGAGACATTCTAATAGTGTAAGTAATGTTAGACCAGGTACAAAAATGACAATCAAACTACATTTGTGCCATTAAAAGAAAAGCACAACAGGATACTGCCAGTGCTTCTAATTACATTTCTTTCATCCCTCTTCTTTAAACAAATGGTAATGGGCCAGTGAAACACAGATCTAAAAATGCATACAGACCAAAAAAAAGTTGATTAAATTCATGTAGGGTTTATAGTGGTATGAATGGAGAATTCCCCCCCTCCACTACTTGCTTGATCTTTCTGAGGGAGGGAAGAGGTGAAGACAATTGTGTGTGCATGGCTAATTTGGCAGACTTAACTTTGCTTGCATTCTTTGTAATTGACATGTAGAATTATCACAAACTGGCCCAGGAGGCCCAGGATGGGAGCAGCCACACTGGATCTCTTTCAAATGTAAACCAGCAATTTGGCAGATGAGAGGAGGATGGGAGTCAGTCCAGGCAAAAAATGGGATTTGATTCAAGGCACAAAAAGGGTTTAGTTCTACTAATGTGAGAAACAAATTAGTTAGAAGTTAGAAAGACAAAAAGAAGGGCCTGGAATTTAGGCACTGTTGTGTCTATAGAACTGGCTGGAGTCCCCAACCAGGTCCGCCGTTCGAGCGGGAACGCTGACCGCTCCCATTGGCTGATGCCGTTTGACAGCCGGCTATAAAAGGAGCTGTCAAACGGCATCAGCTGTTGCCGCCAGCTGATCTGCCGAGTTAGCCTGGCAGCCGCGGCAACCCTTTATTCACCCAAATAAAGCCTTTTAAACAAACGCTCTGGCTCAGCCTCGTATCTCCGCCGCTCCACAACACTGGCGACGAGGGCAGGATACAATAAAAGGCTTCCAGACGTCCGATCGTTGAGCTGGTCACTTAAAAAAGAGCGAAGCCACCGAGCGCTGAAGCCACAGCCGCCGACGCTCACCAAGAGCACGAAATTTAAAGCCTCCTCAGCCGAGGAGACAGACGCCGCCTGACAGGTGCAGCCGCATAACGCTCTTCTAAGAGTGCGATTTTCGAACCGCAGCAGCTGAGGCGACAGGCACTGCCGCCTCAAGATGAACACCAACCCGACATTCCCACCCTTCAAGCCAGCCGAGGAAACGTGGGAGTCATACAAAAACCGGTTTATCTACTTCCTGGATGCTATCGACCTAACAGACGCTGCTGAGCACAGGAAAAAATCTTTCTTCCTCAGTTACTGTGGGGCTGCAGTTTTTGACACCGCTACAGCACTAGTTGCCCCTCGCTCTGTAAGGAACATCCCTTGGGAAGAGCTCCAAGAGATTCTTTCCAATCACTACTCACCTAAACCCTCCCAGATAGCTAGGAGGCATGCCTTCAGAACCAGAGGCAGGCTGAGGGAGAGTCAATTAGTGAGTATATGGCAGCCCTGAGGTCAGCTGCCTTACAGTGTGGGTTCAGAGACTACCTAGAAGACATGCTATTGGATCAGATTGTCTGTGGGGTCAGGGACCTTAGGCTTCAAAGACGCTTGCTAGCCAAAAAAGACTTAACCCTGGCCTTAGCTATAGAAGAAGCCCAAGCTGCTGAGCTCTCTGCTCAATCAGCAGCTGAGATTCAAGGAACTCTTATCAGACCTGGCAGCTCCACTATTCACTCAGAGGAAGTTTCCCTTGAAGAAGACCCCATAGGCACAATAGACATAAACCGCCTTAGGCAGCAAAAGCCCTCACAAGAAGGAGCAGGGCAAAGAAACAACTTCACCTCCAAGCAACCTCCCATTTGCCTGAGCTGTGGGGGTTCCCACCTTAGAGCATCCTGCAGGTTCAGGAATGCCATTTGTCTAAACTGTCAGAAGAAAGGCCACCTAGCTAGAGTCTGCCAAGCAGGGAGAACCTTCCCTCAGAGACCTCAACCTACTGCTAATTTCCAAAGGCAAGTGGAAGACTGCTATACTTGCTACCACGTAGACCACACTTCTAAAACCTCTAACAAAATAAGTATTTTTGTTTTCTTAGAAGGTAAGCCTTGCAAAATGGAGGTGGACACGGGATCTGCGCTTTCAATCATCTCCTGGGAGACCCTGAAGAAGATTCACCCCAGAATTTCAAAAAAGAAGCTGCAGAAATGCCACCTGACCCTACGGGACTACCAGGGCAAGAACATCCCTGTCCTCGGGAAAGGCAAGTTTTTAGTTCAGTTCCAAGGTTTTAAAGGCCATTTGCCTTTGGTGGTTGTTAATGGTGCCCTCCCCAGTCTGCTGGGACTAGATTGGTTCCCTTCCCTTGGCCTTAGTATAACTGGAATCCATGCTGTCTCAACCTCTGAAGTAGACACTCTATTCACAGACTGTTCTGATGTCTTTAGCAATGAATTGGGTTGCTATTCTGGCACCCCCATTTCGTTCACAGTGGACCCCCAGGCAATTCCCCTTCGCCTCAAGCCGCGCAGAGTACCCTTTGCCATCCGTCCAAAATTAGATTTAGAATTAGATAAGTTACTAAAGCAAGGGGTATTAGAGCCAACTGATTTTGCCAAATGGGAGACCCCCATAGTCACCCCACTCAAGAAAGATGGCAGCGTGAGAATCTGCGCTGATTACAAGACCACCCTCAATCGTTTTCTGCAGGTCAGCGCATACCCTGTCCCTGTTATCCAACACCTATTACACACTTTCGAACCTGGCACCATCTTTGCCAAATTAGATATGTCCCAGGCATACCAACAGTTCCCTGTTGATGATCAGACAGCTGAGCTGCAAACCATAGTCACTCATAGGGGAGCATTCAAATGCAAGCGCCTCCAATTTGGCGTAAGTGTAGCCCCAGGTATTTTCCAGTCCCTCATGGAAAGGATTCTCCAAGGACTCCCAGGGGTAGTCCCTTACTTCGATGACATTTTAGTTTCAGCAGTTAACAAATCTCAGCTCATACAAAGGGTTAGAGCAGTCCTAGACAGGTTCAGGCAGCATGGCCTCAAACTCAAAAGGGAGAAGTGCACCATCACCACTAAGCAAGTAGACTTTCTGGGGTACAGGATTGATGCCTCTGGCATTCACCCAATTGAATCCAAAGTCAGGGCTATCCACGAGGCACCCACACCAACCAACAAGACGGAGCTCCAAGCCTTTCTGGGGCTGCTGAACTTTTACGCTTCATTTCTTCCTCATAAGGCATCCATTGCAGAGCCCTTACACAGACTGCTAGACAAAGAATCCCCCTGGCATTGGGGACCCGGGGAAGCCCACGCTTTCAAATCAGTCAAATCCTTACTAACATCTAATGCAGTTTTAATCCAATTTAATCAACAACTCCCCCTAGTCCTGGCTGCTGATGCATCCCCTTTTGGTATTGGGGCAGTCCTGAGCCACAGGCTCCCAAATGGTTCTGAGGCACCAACTGCCTTCTTCTCTAGGACTTTCTCTGCTGCAGAAAGAAACTACAGCCAAATAGATAAGGAAGCCTTGGCTGCAGTAGCTGCAGTTAAAAAGTTTCATGAATTCCTATTTGGGCACCACTTTGAACTCATAACTGACCATAAACCACTCCTGGGGCTTTTGTCAGGGGACAAGCAAACCCCACAGGTACTATCACCTAGGATGACCAGGTGGACCTTGTTCCTGGCCGCATACTCATTTAAATTAGTGCATCGCCCTGGAAAAAACTTGAGTCACACAGATGCCCTTAGTCACTGCCCCCTGCCAGTTCCGGTCGAAGACCCAGCACCCATTCATGCCATTTTTGAAGTAAATGAACTTAAATTGCCTGTTACAGCTGAAGACATTGCAACGCACTCAAAAAAAGACAGGGTAATTGCCCAGGTTCTGGACTGGGTGGGAAGGGGGTGGCCTGAAACACAATATACTTCTGACTTCACTCCTTTCAAAATTCGCAAGCAAGAATTGTCAAGCCTACAGGTTGTCTGTTGTGGGGGACAAGGGTGGTCATCCCAGCCACTCTCTGTGTACCCATCCTAACGGTCCTTCATGAAGGCCACCTGGGCGTCGTAAGGATGAAGGCCCTGGCCCGCAGCTAGGTTTGGTGGCCAGGCATGGATGCCCAAATCTCCAGCTGGGTAAGCTCGTGCCAACCTTGCCAAACTACCAGGCCTGCCCCACCAGCAGCCACTCCTACCAGGTGGGAAAGTGCTGGGGGACCTTGGTCTCTCCTGCACATCGACCTGGCTGGACCAGTACATGGAAGGACCTTCTTGGTTTTAGTAGACTCGTATTCCAAATGGATAGACTTGGCCCTACTACCTTCAACAACCACTCAAGCAATTGTTAAGGCCCTAACCCGTTTGTTTGTTACCCATGGCCTCCCTGACACACTGGTGTCTGACAATGGCCCCCAGTTCACATCTTGTGAGTTTAGTATGTTCGCTGCCAACTTAGGTATCAGACACATTCTCACAGCCCCATTTCACCCAGCTAGCAATGGGATGGCTGAAAGGGCAGTCAGGTCAGTAAAAGAGGCACTTGCTAGGTTTGGCCAGGAAAACTGGCACTCCAAACTGTCACGTTATCTTCTAAGCCAACATACAACCCCATGCACCACTACAAATAAATCTCCTGCTGAGCTATTAATGGGGAGGCGTCTTAGGACCACCTTGGACAGGCTACATCCCCATTACTGCCCAGACACCCCCCTGGGATCTGACAGCTTGGTCAGGGACTTTGCCCTGCATAACCTGGTATACGCCAGGAATTATGCAGGGGACCCTCTGTGGGTACCTGGACAGGTTGTGTCAGTTGCAGGGCCAAGATCCTACAGAGTCCTCCTAGAAGACGGACGCCTGTGGCGCAGGCACGTGGACCAGCTGAGGAGAAGGTGGAGAGGCACAACTGATGGCTCCTGCAACCAGCCAAGCGGCCCGATCTACCCAGCAAGCACCAATGATCCAGCCTACCCAACAACTGCCAAGGGGCCGGTCTACTCAGCCCAGCCAGCCAGCACCGGTTTCCTTGCCGGGACCGATCTACCCAGCCGAGAGTTCCCTGCAAGGCCCGATCTACCCTGACGACGACGAGAGCTCCCTGCAGGGCCCGATCTACCCAACCAACGCCGAAAGCTCCCTGCAGGGCCCGATCTACCCGGCCGGCGCCGAAAGCTCACCACCGGGCCTGATCTACCCGAGAGACAGCGAGCACTCCCTACCGGGCCCGGTCTACCGATGAAGGACTCTAAACTCACAACTGAGCGAGCCGGTCTACCGCCCCGGCCGAACGACGTGCCAGAAACAAACTGAACGGAGAGACCTACCTGACCCACCGAAGGGCCTCGCTGACCGAACCCACTCTCCAACAACCTCCGAGACGCTCCCCGGGGCCGAGGACTTTGTTCCAGCCACAGACTTCCCTGGACTCCGACAATCCTGCTGCCATCGTAGACGACCGGCCTATTTGCAGGACTACGCATGCTCTTGGCCGGGGGAAAGGAGTGTTGTGTCTATAGAACTGGCTGGAGTCCCCAACCAGGTCCGCCGTTCGAGCGGGAGCGCCGACCGCTCCCATTGGCTGATGCCGTTTGACAGCCGGCTATAAAAGGAGCTGTCAAACGGCATCAGCTGTTGCCGCCAGCTGATCTGCCAAGTTAGCCTGGCAGCCGTGGCAACCCTTTATTCACCCGAATAAAGCCTTTTAAACAAATATTCTGGCTCAGCCTCGTATCTCGGCCGCTCCACAACAGGCACAATTTCTGGATTGAGGGAATCAATAGGAATAATAATAATTTTTTAAAAAAGAGGTAAGAAGGAGGGGAGGAGCCAAGATGGCAACATCAGCAGCCCCTGAATTTAACTCCCAGCTTGTGACAGGCCTTATCTCTTCTCAGTTAATCCTACAGCCCCAAAAGGTTATCCAGAGGCAAGGAAAAAACAAAACAAAACCCAGATGAATCTTTGTTTCTGTTTTATGATCAGGTGCTGGGACTTTCCCCTTGAACTCCAAATGGAAGGAAAAAAAGAGGTAAAATTACGATATTTTCTTTTTTCCCTTTTTAATAGTCCATGAGAGGTAAAGAAGAATCCATCAAAATGGAAGAACAGTTTAAAATACACACACAAAGGGGTGATAGTGTCTTAAGTTGATTTCATTTCCAATCAATTTAAGCATTGGTGTCCATTTGTTTCAGCTATAGCAGAGAGGAAAAAAACCCGTGTCACAATCACATCTGCCTTGAATGTTCCCCAACTTCAGTACCCACCAGCGAACCTACGAAATGCATGACATAAGCAGAAAAGCGTTTCCTGGGACACATGCCTTAGCATGCTTGGTTGGCATTGGGAGAAAAAAATCAGCTTAGGGGAGGGGTCTTCAAACTTGGCAGCCTTAAGACTTGTGGACTTCAACTCCCAGAATTCCTCATCCAGTCATGTTAGCTCTGGAATTCTGGGAGTTGAAGTCCACAAGTCTTCAACTTGCCAAGTTTGAAGACCCTTGGTTTAGGCCATCAGGGTGGTGGGGTGGAGAGGGTCAAAAGAGCATAGATGTGAGAAGATAACTGGGAGGAGAGAGTTGAAGTGCACCCCCCCCCCCCAATCATAAGTGAGGGCAGGTCGGTAAGCATCTGAATTTTGATCACATATGGCCACAGGGATGCTGCAACAATTATAACTTGGAGGAACTGTTGAAAGAAATATCCTTCTGGGTTCAGTTCCAAGTGGGGAAAAAGACACTGGAAACATGGACAGGACCACATGACTTGGAGCTCCAAAGTCAAAAGGATGATCTCATGCTTCAAGATGTTGGGTGAAGGAAAAGAAGAACCAAGATGCTGAGAAACCCTTATATACCCTCTGTTGGGCCCCACCTTAGTGTTTCCTGTTTCTGTGCAAGAAATGTATCCCATTGGCTGTCAGGCTCCCAGGGGCGGGGGTCTTAGCTAACTTTGTAGGCTTTGTCTGGACCACATGGCTTCCCCTGAGTGCTGGCTGATACACTCTTCCCAGGCCAGGTGGTGAGATGGGTAGACCCTTTATTATGTAGAATACTCTGGCCTAGGCCTTAATGGCCCATTAGCAAAGGTGGGGGGGGGCTGAGTTTCTACTTCTCTGAGTTTCTACTTTACTCTTTTTAGGGGAAATATTCTGCCTTTTAGGGGAAATATTCCTTCCTTCCCAGGATATTTCATTTTTCTAGGAGGGGGGTGGGTGCTAACTTCCTACAGAACCATGCTAAGTCCTTTTGCTCGGTGCCAGTCTAATTTTGCATATTTTCTGAATGTTGTAAGATTCTTGGAAGATTATGGGTACTAAAAATGATCCTGAAATCTGCCAAAGTGCAGAAATTATCTGGAAATGTATAAAGACATAGATACAAACTCTATACCCCAATATATTCTTCCTTAAGATCTGTAGATAGGGAAAACTCCAATATGAAGACCAGGAAGGGGAAAAATTTTGTGAGGAAGAAATGTGTAATCAGAGGTGGGATTCTACCAGTTCACACCTAGGACTGGTTGTTAACATTCTAAGCAGTTCGGAGAACCGGTTGTTAGAAGAAATTACTGGCCTAATCCTGTAAGGAAGGCAGGAAGGAAACATTCTGGTGTTGCTTACAGAAACTGCCTCTCCGTTAACCCTTATTACATTCTTGGTAGGACTAGACTTCCTGTCTCAGGAATGTCTCTAGAGTTTTTTTCCCCTCCTTTGCTGGTACTTTGCTTGTGTGGAGTGACCATTCAAAGTTACAATGGCACTGAAAAAAGTGACATATGACCATTTTTCACACTTACGACTGTTGCAACTTCCCCACAGTCATGAGGCAAGGCGAGGAGAAGCATGCCTCGATATGAGTGATGTCGAGTTAGCCATGCCCAGCTAGTCACATGACCACCAAGCCATGCCTACTAACTAAGCCACGCCCACAGAACCGGTTGTTAAAAAATTTGAATCCCACCCCTGCGTGTAATCCAGCGTTACAAATCAACAGTTTCCATCATTTTCTTCTAAAATGATTTTGGATTATTTTACTGAAATATTGTATTACGGGGTGAAGTCTTTTTCTCCAAAGGTTTAAAGAGTTGGGACAAACAAACTGGGAAGATATAGCAAGACACCAACGAATGCTTCATATTCAGTTCTTTCAGCCTCTGCCCTTATTTGTTCCTCGACTATTATTGCTGTGACTTTGATGCCAATTGAGCAGAACACTAAAATGTCTTAAACTATTTTTCATTCTGCTTAGCTCTCTAAGCCCTGCATCTATCCTTGTTACATTTCTCATGTTTCATCCCTAGAGGTGCATCTAAGAGGTATGTCAGTTCCATAAAAAATGAGAAAGGAAAGAAGGAACATAGCAAGCTATTTAAATTACAGAAGAAGAGCAAAGTGCATGCCTTCTGCTCCACCAAAAAAATGGGTTTTTCATATGAACTCCATTCTGATTATTCTGAAAATTTGTAGATCTAATAGATAGGGCCATCTTTTAATTCTGTGTAATTTTCATAATACTTGCTGGCAAACTGTAGGGAGATCAATCCATCCTTTTATTTGAAAATCCTAAAGTATAAATACTGTTCTTATAAAAACACACAAATTCTGAACATATTAATTTTGATAGTTAATTTCCAGTAATAGTCATGAGAAACTTTATTTTCCAAATTAAAGACTTAAGCTCTGAGTCAAATCTGAAGATAACTGCATCAGTCTGATATGGTAGTCTGTTTGCTGTTTGAGCATATCCTAAGGAAGCTTCTTATACAATTTTAATGCAAAAATTCTTATGCAAGTTTTTCTTATTAAGAAGTTTTTCCTAATTTTCACTTAGAATCTACCTGTCTTTAAGCAGGGGTGGGATTTTAGCGGTTCGGGCCGGTTCTAGAGAACTGGTTGTAATGATTCTGTGCAGTTCGGAGAACTGGCAAATCATGCTCCTGGCTGGTCCCACCCATCTCCGCCCACCCGCTCTGCTCGCCCAGTCAGTCCTTATCACGCAACATTGTGCACCTGCCCAACATCACTGACTGCATTTTTTCCTGCCCAGTCACTCTTTAAGGTATTTCTTTTTTCCCCTCCTGACGATCAGCTGTACCTATGATCAGCTGTGCCCCCTTGCTTATTTACTGCTTCACCCAGGAGTCTTCCCAGAGGCCCAGGAAGGCAAAAAATGGAGGGGTGTGTGGCACTCCCCTACCCCCCTCCATTTTTTGCCTTCCTGGGCCTCAGGGAAGCTTCCTGGGAGCAAAAACGCCCCCCTAGGAGGCTTCTCTGAGGCCCAGGAGGATCTAAAATGGAATGCGGAGTGTGCTGCATGCTCTGTTTTTTCTTCTTCCTGGGCCCCAGGGAAGGCTTCTGGGAAATATAGGGGGGATGCTGCCAAAGAAAGCCACACCCAACCAGTTACATGGCCATGCCCACCTAGCCACATCCACCTAGCCACACTCACCTAGCCACGCCCACAGAACCAGTTGTTACAAAATTTGAATCCCACCCTGACTTTAAGTGAGGACCATTATCCTGTCTCTTCCAATCTGGAATGCTAGCAGTCAGGTCTTCTTCTGAGGAATAACTCAGCAAATATGTGAAAAATGCTATAGTATCTTCCTTCAATCATGGTTTTTCACCTCACAAGGCTTGATTTCCTATTCCTTGGTCATCTTTGCAGCTGCTTCAGCATATCTGAAATCTTTTTTTCCCGGGGTGTTGCTCAAGGTAGAATGTTACCAGTGCAACTAGAATAGAAATGGTTATAACAGCTGTAATATAGCCAAAAAGTTGTATCCTTGACTAACACAAGAATGGAGCAGTTCATTTGAAAAAGAAGAGAATATACTGTATGTATTTTAAGCTTGAACTGTGGAGCCCTTGATATTCTTTGAACATGGTTGCTTGTTTGCATACGTTTCTTTGCACAGTTAGGTAATATCATCAGTATTATTGACTGTGGGGTTTGCTCTCAGTTTATCTACAGTAGCTTGCCCTGCCAGTTTTCATGGGGATATGATTTTCTACTTGTAGTTCCTTGATTAAGGTATTGTTTTCTGCTTGACTGTTGTCTGGTGTTAATCCCTGCTTATCTGAGTGTTGGCTGCAAGAGAAGATATATTCTGGTCTTTTTGTTTCCTTCTTAGCTTTTTTTATTTTCTCTTTTAAATCATGTGTATATATGATTTGTTTCTATGTGCTTGTCGATGGATTATTTGGAAAATCACAGGATCTGATAGAATTGCTATCAGAAGGACTGGCAGCATCTTTCTATCTTACTCTTCTTCTGATACAAGAAGTAGTGCTAATATAAATATTAAATACTAATACTCTGATACAGGAAGTATCACTAAGCTACCTCAATACTCAATGTTCTTAAATATTGTATTAAGGATTGTTAATATTAGGCCTAAATCTTTACCTTTCTATGAGCTTTATTCGTAGTCATTTCCAGAATATTTCTATTTTTCTTGTGACATATCCTAAAGAATTTATCCTTCGCCTAGCGTTTCACTGGGTAATCTTACCTATATCTAAACAAAGATGTTAACTATTTTTTAAACATTTCTGCTTTCTTATCATATATGCAAAAAAAAAAAAAAGAATAATGCTTGTGCTGTGAAAGGAAGCAAAGGAGGTTCCTGGGTGGATTGCTTGTTAATAACATTCCATTACATTTCAAGGTTTTTCAGTTTGCTTGGTGTGAAATTTTTCCTCCTAAAATGAAACTTTTCTATGTTCATTCACCTGCTGAAAAATTCCTGCACATCTTACATAAAAGTATGGAATATTGAATTGGTTTATTTCCTGTTTGTGTGACTTTTCAGTATCACGTTGCTGCCACATGACGTTTTGCAACATTTTCCCCATTCACAGAGTGGGGGTGGGCGTGGCCTGTGTGTGACCTATAGGCTGCCAGTTTGAACGTTCCTGGGTTAGAGGTTAGAGTTACAGTTGTTTGGTGTGGGGAGCAAATGAGAAAATGTGTGTTGCACAATCATGTTAGAAACGCTTCCCTTCATATTCTTGGCTATGATGTCATGATGCAAATACAAAAGGACAGATGGCCTATGATATCATAATGTAGATTTTGTCACTTTGGCAGCATCATGGTTAGGAACAGACACCTATAATGGCTGAATTAAGTAATGCCTCTACCTACATTAATACAGTTTAAAGAATAATAAATTAAATAAAAAAATAATCCTTGACATGAATTCTATATGGTAGATGAGATAAGATGGTGAGACCCTACTTCACAATTTCCTCTTTGATAGTTCATGATACCTAGTTTTGTCATGTTGCAACAAAATGTCCTTGCACTTTTACTTTCTGCTTAAAAGTCTCTTGTTTAAAAGTTTGTAGGATTCTGGTGTAGTGCTGGTGTAGTTGATACTGCTGCATCCCCCCAAAATTGTAAACTTGAGTTATCCTGGTGAAACCTGGATTTTGAGTTTCTTTTTCCTCACAGGTGAAGCTTTGCAGTGATATTCTATGGACTAACAATTTATGGCACATAATGATAAGCCTATGTTTCATCAGCTATCACAATGCTATGAAGAAAAAACTCATCTTCATTCTTGTAGCATGGCAATATTTGCTGGTAAATTCGAACTCTTTAAACTTTCATATCTGCCATCAATATATGAGCATCTAATCTTATAAAAAATGTGGCCCACAAGTTGTAGTGACATTCCACATTTGAGTAATCCACCAAGTGTCCTTAATTAGTTCATCACCTTTTCTTATAATAAACTCCATTGGTATCATTACAGGTCATCCACTTCATTCTTGGTCATATTTATAAGCTCTTCTCACTTCAACATCTTAATGTAATTTTTGGCCCAGTGACACACAATATTCACAGCAACAGTCATTATTTCCCAGGGGGTATGTTTGAACCAGAGTGCAGAGTGCAATTATAATAAAGCACAATTGGTTTATTGACAATGCCTGAGGCAAAAACACTGCTAAAAAGGTGTAGGGATACATCCTCTTTGTAAACTTATTCAAATCAGATTATATAAGAGATCAGACACAGCAGCAAGATGTTTGATTTGACATAGTACATCATATATCTAATCTCATCAGTGACTCCATTAGGGTATAACTATGAGGAAATAGGGCAGGACTAC
Source organism: Pseudonaja textilis (assembly GCF_049901715.1). Classification (NCBI taxonomy): domain Eukaryota; kingdom Metazoa; phylum Chordata; class Lepidosauria; order Squamata; family Elapidae; genus Pseudonaja; species Pseudonaja textilis. The sequence goes on along the minus strand of NC_141992.1, from coordinate 128,519,825 downwards.
AATAGAGATTTGAGAGAACAAAAATGCAGTATTATAAAATATAACATTTCTTGTTTCTAGTGAGTAATTTTCTTTTCCAGAGCTTTGCTTGCCTCCCAGAATTTTTTCTGGTTTATCACTATTTATTCCTTGCTTTCTAATGTTTTAGGGCTGACAGATTAGTTTCCCAGGAAAGCATTTATGAATATTGCCATGCCAAATTTTCAATTCAGCAGTTACCAAATTTGACACTACAAAGCTGGACTAGTACAGATAGTCCTCAACTTACAACAGTTTAGTGACCATTCAAATTTGCAACAGCACTGAAAAAAGTGATTTATGACCATTTTTCACACTTATGACCATTGCAGCATCTCCATGATCACGTGATTTATATTTGGATGCTTGACAGCTGCTTCGCATTTATGACTGTTGCAGTTTTCCAGGATCATGTGATCTCCTTTTGCAGACTTCTGACAAGCAAAGTCAATGGGGAACCAGATTCACTTAATAACCATGTTACTAATTTAACCTCTGCAGTGATTCTGTTAACAAATGTGGCAAGCAAAATCGTAAAATGGGGCAAACTCTCCTAACTTAGCAACATCAATTGTGGTTGTGAGTTGAGGACTACTTTTTTTGGGGGGAAAGATGTATTAGGGTTATGGCCTTTAGCTTGAACATCCCAAATTCTCTTTCATTTGCCATTAGTGATAGCTTCCAGAAATGCTCTTAATAGAAGGAAATCAAAGTTCCCTGTGCAATATATTGTACTATATTTCTTTGTGAGCATTAGGAACAAATTATTTATACACTTGTTCTCACACTTTGTGATTAGTATGTGATTAGAATTTTGAGAAAGAAAAACAAGAAGTTATTCAATAGGACATCTATCAGTATGAATAGTTTTAGCAAGCTATAGCAAAAGTCATTCTAGTAATTTATCTACCTGTGTCAATTCCCATTGACTTCTTGAAAATAAAAATCAATATTAATGATACATTTTCAGTACCATTCCTATGAACGTATATTAATAAGCACAGCACAGAAATCATTCTTGACCTTGTGCCATAAAGGACAGATAATCAATATCCCAAATGTCCTTGAACTCTGTCCTTGGATTATGCTAATGAAAAACTAAACAAACTGGGCTGTTATAATTAAGAAATGGAGAAATAGAACAAGATAATAAAGAGCATGTGGGTGATTTAATATTAAAGGTATTTGATAATGGTAACAAATTCTTAAGGCAACTCCTTTAACCTCAAACTATCCACTATTGACCTCACCCCATTCCTAAGAGGTCTGTAAGGGGCATGCATAAGTGCACCATTGTGCCTCCCATCCCTGTCCTATTGTCCCCATTTATTTGTACCTATTTCCTGTATTCTTACTCATGTTTAATCTTATACCTATTATCTTGTAAGCAATTGACAAATAAAATAAAATGAATAAACTTCTTCTACCTAGGTATATTATTTACTTACATGGAAATAGGAAGGTCATTCCAAATGTAAAGCAAGCAAGGAAAGCTTTAAAAATAGTAAAACTGAAGACACTCGAGTCAAAGATGAGATTCCTGTTTAGGTAAGTTTTGTGAACTGAGAAAGGAAAGATGTGCAGCAATTTGTGAATTATTTCTGGAATTTTATACATACTTGTAACAAATTTGAATACTTTTTTGAAGTTAGTCTCATAGCTCAGAAAAATTAAATACTCTATAGCAAAGGTCAGAAACTGCTATTAAATTTCAACAGAATAGAAGTACTCATTTAAAATGACCTAAGTGCTAGAGCCCACTGTAACGACGAAGCCAAAAAGGCATTAAGAATTGTTAATCTAATCTTACGTAGCTTTTTCTCTGGTAATATTACACTAATAACTAGAGCATACAAAACATTTGCTAGACCAATAGTCGAATACAGCTCATCAGTCTGAAACCCACATTACGTATCTGATATTAACACAGTTGAGAAAGTCCAAAAATATTTCACAAGAAGAGTTCTCCACTCCTCTACTCGTTGCAGAATACCTTACGCCACCAGACTCAAAATTCTAGACCTAGAAAATCTAGAACTACGCCGCCTTCGTCCGATCTAAGTATAGTATATAAAATCATACATTGCAATGTCCTACCTGTCAATGAATACTTCAGCTTCAACCATAACAACACAAGAACAAACAATAGATGCAAACTCAAGGTTAATCGCACCAAACTTGATTGCAGGAAATACGTCTTCAGCAATAGAGTGGTCAATGTCTGGAATACCCAGATGACTCTGTGGTTTTTTCCCCAAACCCCAAAAACTTTAACCTTAGACTTTCTACTATTGACCTCACCCCTTTCCCAAGAGGTCTGTAGGGGGCGTGCATAAGTGCACCAACGTGCCTACCGTCCCTGTCCTATTGTTTCTTTTATATATATATTGTTTTTCTTATATGTATCCATGTATTCATAACTATGTTTTTACTTATACCTATTATCTTGTAAGCAATTGACAAATTAGAAAAAAGAAATAAATACATTAAATTCTATTTGATTTTTTTAAAAAATGCTGTTACTTTTCACAATAAGTCTTGTATCTGATGCAGCACAAATCAGTGACTTTCTCAAGTGAGTCCTTAGCTTTCATCATTCCCAGAGATGTGTATCAGATGGGGATCTCACATTCTTCATCTCTTCTCTCCCAGTCCTTGGGCTGGGTCTGAGTGGATTGGTACTGCATGTGGTTCTATGTAGTCTCTGTATCCAATAGTAAAGCATATATGCTCTTCAGGAGTGAACTCTCGGATTTGGAGACTTTTTTAGCTTGGTTGCTTTCTTGAAAACATTTCATTACCCAGGTGAATAACATTATACATTATACACGAGCACACAGTAGTTACTAACTCAAAGTAAACCGCACCAAACTCGATTGCAGGAAATACGACTTCAGCAACAGAACAGCAAGGTGCAGTACATCTTTAAGGCCTGGAATACACTACCTGATTCTGTGGTTTCTTCCCCAAACCCCCAAAACTTTAACCTCAGACTGTCTACTGTTGACCGCACCCCTTTCCTAAGAGGTCTTTAAGGGCCATGCATAAGCGTAACAACATGCCTACCATCTTTGTGCTAATGTTCCCTTTTATATGTATCCATTTCATGTATAATAATCATGTTTATACTTATAACATGTTATCCAATACATGCTCGACAAATAAGTAAGTAAGTAAATAAATAAATAAATAAATTATCCGAATGCAGGGAAATGAGGTTTACTGGCTGCTTACATAGAGTAGCTTGCTCTGCCAGTCTTGGTGAGAGTGAAGGGAATGTGTTCTGGGATCTTGTCCATGAATCCCCTGAATTTCTGTGCAATTTATCTACCACCTATCTCTTTGCTTAATCCTTTGGTCCATCCATTCATTTTTCTATATGGCCAGTCGCAGGTCTGGCTAGATCAAACAATGTGCACAGTGCTTTTGCACATACAGGATCGAGACAATGCTCTACTCAGCAGAATACCAAGGTTTTTTTTTAAACCCAAACCCCTACTTTACTTTCAGAAGCATTGTCTGACTTACTGCCTGCTAAAGTCAGCAATCTGAGATTTTGGGTTTTCTTCAGATCCTCTGGTGTGGTGAATTGGTTGAATTGGAGTTCATGGGGGTAAGCTACAAATATCTAAAGTAATTGAAGGTAGGAAGCAGATAAATGGAGAGATGTGTATATGTGTGTACTTTACTATTCTTCAATTCCAACTCAAGTATTGGTCATGCAGTGATGTTGATTGTAAATACAGAGAGGATTAGTTTCTCTCTCCCTGTCTCTTGTACAATTGAAGAACAAGCTAAACAGATAGCTGCACAAAAGAATCTTGATATAGAAGCACAGAAAGTTAAAGGCATCCTCAATAATGGCTCCTTGGAATGGATGAGCCAGTATAAACATGCTTTTCAAATTGCCTAATGTAAAAATGCCTACACATTTTAAGACTGTATTTACTCAAGCAAGATTTGAGCATATGGGCACAATGGTTAAATATGGAGGATTTAACCAAGTCCCTCATGATGAATGTACTTTCCTTTGTGGAGCCCAGAGACATATACTATTTGAATATCAATTGTATAAGAATATAGACAAATGATCTATTGGGGTCCTTAGAATAACATATTTTATGTGCAGTCAGAATACAGAAATCACCTGTATGGCCATTTATTTATATAACCTAGTTCAGTTGAGATCTGCATTTGTGAGTCTGACTGAGGTAAATTATAGGAGTGATACAGAATTAAGCATCACTTTCTTTATTTAATCAGTTTATTTTGTTTCATTTTTACATACAGTTGTATGTAAAACAACTGGATGTAAAATAATAACTCTGAAGAGGCCAAAAGGAGCATTTACACAGCGCATGTGTTCATGTCAGTTCAACCAGACAACAATATGAAATCTTTTCAAAATTTTATCTTTATTGGTTTGGCTGGACAAATGAGTGTTGACTCTTTTTGGACATTTCCAGTTCATTTGATGATGGCTTTGGCAGCCTGCTGAACTTTTGAAGTTCATAGTAACCTGTCTATGCTCTCATGCCTTGATGATTGTGGAGTCTTAATAGTATATTGAGAAATATAGACTTTGTGTTGGTTTAGCCCATTTTGGTAAGCTTTTAATATCTACTGAATTGTGTGTGTTCTCTTCTGCCTGTTAATTATAGGGAATTTGAAATATATTTTAAAGTGCAAAACCTGTAAAGTATATTAGCTGACTTTTCAACCAATGATAGGTGTGCATTCAGTTCAGCATGTCAGGTGCTGTTTGTGACATCACCTCAGAGTTCCAAATTTCAAACTTATAAAACTGTAGCAAAAAAGGCACATATTTAATTTTTTATATACTATATAACACAGTACATACTCCTCTTTCCATTTCATACATTATTGTATGACATTAAAATCTCATTCAGCCATAAGTTGTTGACTGGGAGATGACATATAGGCTTTGGCTAAACAAAAGGATTGATGAATATAAGTACAGTTGAAATCCTTTTAATTTAGATGCTTAGTTTTTATAAAATTGAGCACCACACAAGCGCTGGCAACATTTTTAATGAATAGATCAGCAATTGTGGATTAACTTTGCCACCTAGTGTTGAAAAAGCAGATATGCAGAAACATATTCACCAATGTTCTGTACAATTGTGGTTTAAAATTTATGAATTCAAGTGTACTCATTCTTTGCATATTGCTCAAAATTAGTGGAATAGCTTTGCAATGCTTAATGGGGAAATGTAGCATAAGTAAAGACCAGGTTCAAAACAATGCAGGTAGTTGGGCAAGTGTGCGTCTTTCAGGGAAAATAGATCAGATAATATGGGATAAAGTAGATTTTTATCCACTTAGATATAGCACTAGATTTATAAAGTCAGTTCAGTTATTGAACCATCTGATGCTTAGGAAAATGGATTTTTAAGATTCTCAATGTAAGGGTTTCCTCGCTTTTTTCTCTTTCTTTCTTTGCAGCTATCCTTCACTCTAATATAGATTTTGGATTTTTCTTTCATATGGCCAAAACATCTCATTTTACTTTAATAACCACTGTACTGTTTATTTATTAAATAGTAGGAATGAGGTTTGAATAATTTCAGTCTCTTGAGGAACACATCCTAGCAAGGTATTTCTTTAAACAAAATACCCAATCACAGCTTCCAGATTTGTCGCTGCCCAGAGTTTAAGAGGCTGTCTCCCTTAAAATCTGCTCAGGCAGGATCTTCATGAACTCTTTGCAATTTACTGTGAACAAGTCTGCTGCCTAGTTTTCCCTCATCTTTTTTTGCAAATTCCGGTACAAATCTTCCAGTTGTGAACATTTACAGCTTGTGCAATGGAGTGCACTGTTGGAAGAACTGAAGGACCAGGTAGGAACACACAATCATGGAGAATTCTGCTCAGAGTCATATTCAAGTGGGGGGGGGGCATATAAATTTAATAAGAACTATGCAGTTACTAAGAGTCAACAATAACTTTATAAGATATCATTTTCAGCACTTTTGTTTTATTAAGAAACAGAATACATGTATAAGACATAATACAAAAACACAAGCATAAATCTAAACAACTCTGAGCTATTAAACCTGTGAAGTTCAGTATAGCCCTTACTACTACTTACACACATACACACAAGTGAGTAGTTTCTTTAAAGGTGCAGTACATCTTTAAGGCACAGTTAATATATAAACTCTCCAATTCAAAATGTCTTACAAAATATAAAAGCAACAGTTGAGATGCACCTTATTTTATTTTATTTTATTTTTTTCTCTGTTCATCTGCTTCATCCTTCCTTCTGTATTGGATTGATTATTTTGGCTCACTTACACCAGTCTTCCTCCTCCCTTTCAAAGCTTCAGGTATAGAATAGACCAAGGGTCTTCAAACTTGGCAAGTTTAAGATTTGTGGACTTCAACTCCCAGAATTCCTGAGCTAAAATGTCTGGAGGAGGAATTCTGGGAGTTGAAGTCCACAAGTCTTAAAGCTGCCAAGTTTGAAGACCCCTGGAATAGATGGTACCTGACTCAATAGCAGTACCTGTGAGAGGGATCTAAGAGTCCAAATGGTCAGCCACTTAAATATGAGCTAGCATTAAAAGGCATTAAAAGAGGGACAGAATTAAGATCACATGAAATGCTAGTACCAATGTATAATGCCTCAGTAAGACCATACTTGAAATATTGCATCCAGTTTTGGTTGCCTCGATATAAAAAAATATCCCAGAAAGATTGCAAAGAAGAGCAATAAAGATGAATAGGGGACTGAAGGCTAAAACATATGAAGAACGTTTGCAGGAATTGGGTATGTCTAGTTTAATGTAAAGAAGGATTCGGGGTGACATGATAGCAGTGTTCCAATATTTCAGGGGTTGTCAAAGAGAAGAGGGAGTCAACCTATTCTACAAAGCACCTGAAGGCAGGACAAGAAGCAATGGATGGAAACTAATCAAGGAGAGATCCAACTTAGAAATAAAGAAAAAAAATTCCTGACAGAATAGTTAATCAGAACAGTTAACAGATTGCCTTCAGAAGTTCTGGATACTCTAACACTGGAGGTTTTTAAGAAAAGATTGGACAGCCATGTGTCTGAAAAGTATAGAGTATCTTGTTTAAGCAGAGGGTTGGACTAGAAGATCTCCAAGGTCCCTTCCAACACTGTTATCTGATTTGTTTAGCAGAAAACATTGTAAACTCATTTAACAACCATCTTGCAGGCATTTGATCCCCATTGTGATTGTAAGTTGAGGACCACCTGTACATTTATTGAGACTGGCTATAATAACAGAAGATTACAGGTTTGATTGCATTGTATTACCTCTTTCTTTTCCTCCTTTTTATATTTTGGTGAATTAGAGAGGCATCTGCCTGAACTGCTTGCAAGTGTTATCTGACCATTCTAGATTTAGAAAATGTTTTGCCCTTTGTCACCTTGATGACAGAGTTTCATATCTCCATCAAGGTCATTTTCCTTACTCTCTAATGTTGGGAAATGCAAATATTTGGCAGTGGAGGAGACACAGGTGATTCCAGTGATTGATGACTCTTCTAGGCAACAGCCTAGGATAACCTGTCTCAGCCTTTCTGAAGATTTAAATATAATTTGGCTAATGACATCTACTGTTAAAAATTCAGCATCAGATATCTTTGCTAATCTACTGAAAATCAACTATTCAGTCCAAAGATCTCATTGAATTTTCTATTTGCTGCTAGATTCCCACCCCCTCCCCAGGCCTAATGAAGAAAACTTATATACATGCATAATGAAGCACACCCTAGAGTCATTCTGTCCCCATATTGAGCTTTATTTACTCAATTAATATCTCATATTTCCACAATAAATAGAGTTCAGAAATTCTTCTCCCCTCCCCTGGGGATATTACCAACCAATGTTTGATAAGAAAGGGAGAGGAAGGAAGCACACCCAGATGCATTTTTCCCCCTGTCTTCACAACATCATCACCACCAATCTCCTTGTGGAGAAATTCTAGTGACATTTTCCCCCACATCAGAGGTGGTATCCTCCAGGTTCTGACCAATTCTGGAGAACCAGTAGTGGAAATTTTGAGTAGTTCAGAGAACCAGCAAATACCACCTCTGGCTGGAGATTTTACAGTATCCTTCCCCTGCCACATCCACCAAGCCATGCCCACAGAACCGGTAGTAAAAAGTTTTGAATGCCATCACTGCCCCACATCCTAAATTATTTATGTTTTCTTATAAACTTCTTTGAGTTGGTAGTTGCTTTGAATGAAGGAGGGGAGGGGGAGAAATAACAGAAAACACCAAAAATATTAATTCAAATCTTTTTAAAAAATAAAATCTATTAGAAGGCAAAAGGAGAAGGACATGGCAGAGGATGAGATGGTTAGTGTTGTTGAGGTAATGAACATGAATCTGGGAGACAGACAGGAGGCCTGGCATGCTATGGTCCATGGGGTCACAAAGAGTTGGACATGACTTAGTAACTGAACAACAACAAATTAGCAACCATTTAAAAGAAATTACATAGCAATCCCCAACACTTCTATCTGGAATCCTTACTTCTGATAGTGAATGGGCTGAAACAAATGGCAAAAGACTAAAAAAATTTTTTTGTCCTTCTAGAGCAGGATTGTCAAACTCATGTCGTCGTGGTGATGTCACATGACATATCGGGACTTTTTTCCCCTTCGCTAAACCGGGTGTGGGCACGGCCAGTGTGTGACGCATCGAGCCCACAGGCCAAGAGTTTGTTCTAGAGGACCTTAAAGATAAAATTTGCCTTGTCCCTTGGTAAGAAAGCTGCAGAGCCCTAGAAATAGCCATTGTGAGGATATCTTCTGCCTTACCTGTCAAAGATATTTCTGAGTGATGGGAATGAAAATGGTTTCTTCCAAGGATTTTAAAACTCAGCCAGATTGATTTGAAATAATGTGTTATGGCCAAATTCCCAGAAATCTTGGCTACTTCCGCTGTAGGATTATTGTGATATTATTTTCCATTATTTCTACCATCAACATCCTATTATTTCAGGTGTCAGTCAGACATTATCTTGAAAGGGATATATAATAATCTCTATAATCTTATTGAAAAAAGAAACCTCTGAATGATTTGCATTCGGGTAAGGCTAGCAAGATGCTTGAATGATAATTTGTTGAAGCTATAATTGTGTATTACTCAAAATAGGTGACATTTTAATGATATAATCACACTATGGAGCACTGCACACCAGAACAACTAAACACAAGAACAGTTTTTTTTCCTGAAAGCCATCACTCTGCTAAACAAAATAATTCCCTCAACACTTCAACTATTTTCAAAGTTTGTATTACTATTACTGTTACTCCTCATCCATCCCCTCTCACTTGTGACTGTAGGACTGTAACTTTGTGGCTTGTATCCTTATGATTTATATTGACTGTTTCCTAGTATGATTTGATTGTTGATTGTACCCTATGACTATCATTAAGTGTTGTATGTTATGATTCTTGATTCTTAATGAATGTATCTTTTCTTTATATATACTGAGAGTATTTACACCAAGACAAATTCTTTGTGTGTCCAATTACACTTGGCCAATGAAAGTATTCTATTCTATTCTATCCTATTCTATTCTTTCATTCATGGCCAGGTCTTTATGTGATTGTCCTTTATTTTGGTGGCTTTTGATTTCTTAGTGTAACTTTTATATTCAGTAATTGGACATGCTGATTAACAATCTGTGTAAGTAGAAAGACTAAACTTAAAATGATTTTTATTTTTTATTTTATTTATTTATTTGATTTGTCAATCGCTTACAAGATAATAGATATAAGTATAAACGTGAGTAAGAATACAGGAAATAGGTATGAATAAATGGGGACAATAGAATAAGGATGGTAGGCACGATGGTGCACTTATCCACGGCCGTTTTTTGGAGGGTTATAAATTTTATTTCTGATTAATTCAATGAAATTAGACCAGTCTAAACCAAATTGGATGTTTGAGAAATATTATTCTTATTATATATTTTTGTTAGATAACTATGTTAACTGAATGTAATTCTTACTTTAAACCAGCTCAGGCTAATATTGTATTTATATGCATGTCAGTTACTCTAGTTTAGCCATGAATTTCCAACTTAGTTTAATGTAGAGCCTTCAAATAACCACCCAGTCTCAAATAATACAGCTCTTGCTGCCCAAACCTCCCAACCAACCAAAAATCCAATTAGAATCTCTGGGACTGAGTCATCCTTTTTTTAAAAAAATGTGTACTCCTTACCTGCTTCTGGATCCATGTTGCTGTTAGCCACTATTTATTTATTTAACTCAATTTAGGCATTGCCCAATTCCAAATCATCCATGGATAGTTCACAATAAAAATAAAAGCACAAGATGGAACAAGATGAGATCCAATCACTCCACACAAGACATAAAGGGCTCTATCCATCTCTACCCCAGCCTGAAAGAACCACCAAGTCTTCAAGGCTTTTCAGAATTTGATCAGGATGGGAGTCACATGGAGATACGTAGGGGGAATCTCATTGTGAAATCCCATGGTAAAGAAAGGCACATTTCTGAGTCCCCATAGATGGAACTGTTTGATTATAAAGACCTGGAGCATACTAACTCTTCTGGCATATACTGGCCATCAGAAACCATGGGAGATATAGGGCTTTATAGGTAATGGCCAGCATGAATTAAATCAATATGTAAAACTAAAATCTTTGTGTCATCTTGAGAAATGACACAAAATCACTACAAAACTCTAAATTGTAAAATTTACACTGATACCACTCACCATTATTTATCACTATCTAAAATAAATAGACATGATCTTTTGAAAAGAAAAATAAATATTCAAAACAATCAGCAAAAACAATCATCAGTCCATATCAATAGAAGGCAATATAAAACATTCACTACTTTTAAAATATCCCAACCAGATTTCCTTACCAGGCCTTCTGGCAAGACGTAAGGTACATAAGCTGTAATTTAGACCACACCTTCAGGACCAGATATTCTTCATCCTTGATTAGATAGGGCCATGATAGATATAATATGGGAGAACTGTGAATAGGAACTATGAATAGGAATATTTAGATCATTGCTGTAGAGCTAATTCTTATCTTGAGTTGCTGGTTTTCCTCAGGCTCCATATTAAATTGTAAAATTCTGCATTGGTATGATTCTGATTGGTATCTTAACTTTCAGAAGAAAAATCTGGAATGGTTGTTCTATCTGAAATGTTTCATTGAGGAGAAATAAGTTTGTTATTCCTAAATTTTATAAAATTCTGCTTGTTTGGCAAATCTCCTGTTTGAGACACAATCCCTATTCAGGCATTCAGATGTCCGCAACATACAGGCTACATTGGGACACACGCATTGGTTTCTGCTTTATTTATTTCCATCTTTATCAGATTGATGGTGAAAATCTAAAGCACAAGTTCCAGAAATGACCATTCTTGCACAGCTACCAGTATAAGACATTGACCAGTAAAAATGCTGAAATATGCCTCAAGAAAATCTGATGACCTTGAAAAATGGCATACCATTTTTTAAATAAATATAAAATGATTTTTTAATCTAAAACCAGCAGAAAAGAGGAGATAATGGTCTGAGGCGTTTTCAAAGAATTAAACAATCTCTATTTATTGATTTTATTCATTTGTTTACAATAATTTAGTGCTGCCTACTGACTAGATTCTAATGGCTTACAATTTTAAAAATGTTAAGGTCAATATTCTATGTAAATCAATCCAATAATATCCATGCAATCATTACCGATGCTGTCACTGCTCTTCTATTCAAATGCCCCATGAGAGAAGACTGTTATCACCATCTTTCTAATTACCGAATGGGAACAGCATCTTGACTTTGTAGAATAAGCTTCTCTGAAGTGATGGAGTTGCTACCAAGAAAGCCATAGTCAGGGCTTTTGCCCTCTTGCTTGCTTGGTCTCACAAAAAGTGGGCACCCTATCTGACTAGGCTGTGTCTACTTAGCACATATATTTCCAAAAGTATTGGATTAAGTGAAGTGTGCCATCCTCACCCACACCCTGCTATAGACCATCAAAAGAATGAGCAACGTGTTTTTGCCCCATGACTAGGCTTGAGCCCTGACTAAAAAGGATTTAAATAATATTTATTATGCAGGGTTACTTCTAGTTGTAGTCCAATCGTCTTTTTTAGTTTCCACTTTGTCTTTACTTCCACATTTTGATCACTGCTGCAACCACTGCCTGCAACGGTCATAAGTATAAAAAATTGTCAGAAGTCACTTTTTTCAGTGTCGTAACTTTGAACAGTCACTAAATGAATCATTGTAAGTCGAGGACTACCTGTATTTCTGATAATAATTGGTTGTTAATGAGTGGAGTGGGAAGGACTGCCATCTTGGATCTGTCTCAACCCTGAGCATGGTGCCCTGAGATGTGTCTATGTGGGTTTTTTAAAACACCCAGTGTATGTACTGTGCATGGTGATTCTCAAACATGATTTCTTTTGGGGATTACTGAAGTGATCATACAAGACAGCATGATTGCATGAATTTTTTAAGAGGTTTTAGGCTGCAGTCTATGCAAAACAATGCTCACTGCTTTGAGTAAAAAGATGCTTTGTCGACTCACAAATACAAGCTTCTTGGAAAATGACATATTTCATCAGATCTAACTCCTTTCCCATTATGTTTCAAACCTTTTAATTTCATCCCAAGAAATAGCAGAAAGAAAGGAAAGTACAGTGCAGAACTTTTATGAAAAAAATAATAACAGACCTCTGTTGATCTGCGTTCCTCAACTTTGACAACTCTAACATGTGGACTTCAGCTTCCATAATTCCCTAGTCAAGAGGGCTGGCTGGGGAATTCTGGGAGTTGAAATACACACATTAAAGTTGTCAAGGCTGAGAAACTCTGCTGTAAAGAATCCCCATAATACATTTTTTTCTAAGTATCATAAATCCTTCCCAAGCCTTTCAATCTCTTCCAAGAGGAAATCAACATCTGCTTTTTTGGTTGCTGGATTAGAGAAGACCATTCGGAAAAAGTTCACATTGTCCCCTAAAGGCTGGTAGCTAACCATCGTAGTGCCTTCTTCAATTATCCTTGCTTTTATTTTTGGAGCAACCTGGATAGATATGACAGAAAACAATACTTAATTCTGGGATAATGCATTAAAGAGACTAAGGAATAAGTAGTAGCAGCCATTATTTTGGAATGATGGCAGAAATATGAATTAAAGTGTATGTTTATATCATATTAAAATATGGTAAAACTTATGCTTATCAATATTGACATTTTAGAAATGTCTTCATATTGATATTAACTTTTTTCTTTATCTTTCAAGACTTAAACATTCTAGTGTTAAAATTATCCAGTCAATATGGTATAAATAGCACTGTATTCAAGTAATGTAATGTATTACTTATGCCTTATCATAATTCAATAAAACAAATTAAAGAATGAAAAAAGGATTCAATGGTGAGTCTTGGATTAGAAAAATAAACAAAGTAGAAACAGACTGGAATGAAATGTTGGGTGAAACCATGCAGAATAAAAACAGTCCATCAGAAACTGAGGGCAAAACCAGAGCTTCAGCCACTGCAGATTGTATCTACTATGCATAGATTAAACTACCCTTTCCAAAATGCTTGATTGCATGACCCTTCATCTCTAGAAGTCATACTCAATGGTTCATTGGTAAGGATAGTAAGAATTGTCCTCTACCATATTTAACTTATGTGAAATATGGAGGGATAGATAGAACATTTTAGTTCCGTAAATACTTACTCCAACACTGTGCTTTTCAAACTTGGCAACTTTAATATGTGTGGACTTCAACTCCTAGAATTCCATACCCAAAATGGTTGGCTAGAGAATTCTGGGAACTGAAGTCCACACATATTAAAGTTGCCAAGATTTATTTTTTTTTTGGTGGGGGTGTGTGGGGGAGCCAGAAAATGTACATATGAACTTTTACCTGATGAAGTCTTTTGTCTCTTTCTGGCCCCTTTGGGATATGTCGAAGACTTGGTGGGATATACCAGAAGCATACATTGCTAAATTCAGGCTTGAAGATTTAAAAAAAGAAGAGGTAAAATAAAACATTTTTATTTCTCAACAAATGTTCTACTTTATCAAATAGGCAGGAAAAATTGTAACCTGAAGTCTTATAAACAAAATTAAAATAAATGCACTCTTTGTGCAAAATCCTTACCATCAATATGAACCCATGATAAGCCCATGAATTGCTCTGCTGGCATTTTCTTGTACCTGATGACATTGCATGAGTTCTTCTCTTTTCCATTTAATGCCCAGCATGAAAAAAACTCATTGGAAATATCAGCCACTCTACTTCCTTCCTTCCTTCAGAACTGCCTCTCCATTAAACACAACTATTCATCCCTGTTTAACATAGGGTAAAATATTTTCTACTGCCAACCCAATAAACATCACGAAATAGCTCAGGGGTCATTTCTCCACTGTGGAGTCAAAATTCATTATGAATTAAGCTAACACTTGTTTTTATTAAGTTCGCTGAAGCCTTAAATATTGGCTGAATTTGTTTCTGCATGAACATAAATTTTAACACTTTATTGAGAATTAGCATTGGTTCAGGTGTATGATATTTCCATCAAACATTTATTAATATCTACGGAGATAAAATGTGTGAAAAAACAATCTATTTAAATTTCATTAATTATATACAAGTCTCTGAGGCATCTCAATGAATTATTACACGTTTTAAAGCTGGTTATTTTCTATTAGCTCAGAAAAAAATTGATGTGTGTGAAGAACATTCCATAAATACCAAAAATTTAAGCTGTAGAACCTTTCCAGATCTAACTTATATTGACTTTAATTTTTCATAGTCCTTTTTTTAGTTTAGTGATCATTTTACAACTGCTATTTGTGAAGCATTTTTATGTCTTTTGATTCATATTACACATTTGCTACTCTATTTTTCTCTCCTGGGGCATTATGAAAACTAAGGATTGCCTTTTCTGATGTTTACATATTTATGAAATATTTTTCATTTTACACATTAATAGCTCAGGGAAATCTCTGGGGCTTAACGTCAAATAAATATGCACCCACATGAATTTGTAAAGAAGTTCTGGAAAATGTAGAATTCTAGCATTAGAACTCTACTTAGCTGAAGCAGAAATATGAGGTTCATACCCATTTTTAAACATATTTTCATTTAATCTGATTAATTTATTTGGCAGCTACTGAACCTAGCGAAAAAGATGATTCATTCTTCCTAATCACTGGAAATCTTGATTCATACCCAGAATGTGTAATGCAAAGAATTCACTTGCATGAAGGTTCATATGCAAAGTTTCAGCTAAGGAAAAAATAAAGACTGAGGGAAAAAAAGATTGGAGGAGGTGGGGGTAGAAGAGGAAAAAACACATTTATTCCCTATAATCCACCCAAGAAAGATTGGAAGACCTTTGTAACTTTTGTGATAATGAACTTAGTATGCCCATTTATTTATTTAATTTATATCCTGCCATTATTGTTTTTACAAATAACTCAAGATGGCAATTACAGGCAATATTCCTTCTTCTTCCTATTTTCCCATAACAACCTGCGATGTGGATTGGGCTGAGAGAGACTGGCCCAAAGTCATCCAGCTGGCTTTCATCGCTAAATTTGAATTTATGATCTCCTGCTTTCTAGCTGGCTTCTTAACCACTAGACTGAACTGGCTCTTTTCATCCTTTGTGAAGAAGACTTGTGGGATCTGAACACTATAGAACAGGGGTGTCAAACACAAGGCCCGGGGGTCAGATATGGCCCATGAGGCCATCCTGGAATCAGCAAAGGGCTGGCCTGTGGTGCCTCTGCCAGCAAAACTAGAGCCTGGGAGGTCCACAGGCAGTCCTCTGAGCTCCATTTTTGCTAGCATAGGGTTACAGGAGGCTATCAGAGCTGAAAATGGAGCTCAGGAACCTCATGCCACCACAGGTGCCCCCAATACAAGTGATGTCGAGCTGGCCACACCCACCCTGCCCACAGCCATAGTCCTGGCCCTCCAAGGTCAAACACATCCCTGATGCGGCCCTCAATGAAATTGAGTTTGACACCCATGCTATAAGATTAACAAAATAAAGAAGTAATACAGAGACTTCTTGCCGCTGTTAACTCCTAACCTCAGCATCAAAAACCAGCTCATAGTTGTTTCTTGTCTTGAGTTCCTTGTAAAGATATTCTGCGAGTTCCAAAAATTTGTTGATAAGAATTTCAAATCCTCCTGTGCCCTGTAAGATACAAAAGGCAGAACAAACATGAGTCATTCTATTGTCTACTGCAATTTGGCAGGGTAAAATATCAATGATTTATCTGGGGCCAGCAAACAATTAAAATGAGATCCTCCCACTGTAAATTAACATAATGGCTATATTGTAATTTCAGAAGCTGCCTTTTCAAGAATACAAAGGTTCCTCTGCAGATTTTTATTGGAGCTTCATTAAAAAGAAGTCCAGCAATGTTAAATAAATACTTTTATTGCTGGGGCCAGCAATACTGATCAGAATTTATATCATTAATTAATTAATTAATTCATGCATTCATTCAAATGTATTGCAAATGGATATGTATGTATACATTTATTAATGGTATTGATTTTCATTGAAAAAATATTCTCAAGTGATACGGTTTGTTATAGAATGAACTAAATCTAACATTAAAAACTATGAAACTGAAAGCAGCCGACTTGTTCATCTTTAGTCAGGCACTTCATCCAGTAATGAATGTGCTCCTACTTTAGCTCTCCACATTAGCCATAGTTTGAAGACATCAACATGTCGGCCACACTGGATTGATTTGTCTCCGGTGTCATAAACTGTATCATAAGCCTTGTCTGATTGGAAGAGATAGTCAGCACAGAGCTGATTGCAGGCTTGGAGAAGACCCTAGGGGAGATAGAGAATGAGAAAAGCTTTGACCAACTATTTTATTTTACGTATTGGCTCAATGGCTAAGACACCGAGCTTATCGATCAAAAAGTTTGGCAGTTCGGCAGTTCGAATCCCTAGCACCACGTAATGGAGTGAGCTCCCGTTACTTGTCCCAGCTTCTGCCAACCTAGCAGTTTGAAAGCATGTAAAAATGCAAGTAGAAAAATAGGGACCGTGTGCGTTCCGTGTGCCTTCAGCGTTTGGTCATGCTGGCCACATGACTACAGAGACGTCATTGGACAGCGTTGGCTCTTCGGCTTTGTAACAGAGATGAGCACTGCCCCCTAGAGCCGGAAAATGACTAGCACGTATGTGCAAGGGGGATCTTTATGATCTGATATATTTCTAGAAATGAATCAGGACAGGGCTGTGATTCCCACCAAGCCAAATGTATAATATCCATGTATTAAATTGCTTCTCAGTTAATGGCCACTTGTTCAGTGACTAAAGTTGTGATAGTACTGAACAAGTGGTAGTTACAACCAGTCCTCAAAATTCTGGCTATCACAGCAGCCCTGTGCTCATCATCAGTTCACGATTCAAGTGCTTGGCAACAGTTGTAGTATCATACAGTCATGTGGCTACCTCTTGTAATCTTCCTTGTCAGTTTCCCACAAGCAAAGTCAACAGTGAAATCAGCAGGGAGGGTTGTAAGTCAGTTCCATCACTTTTTTCTCCTAAGGAGCCTCACTTGTATTCCGTAATGAACTCATGCTGGAGCAAACTGTCCTCAGCTCCACTGATCGTCTCTATTCCCCGTATGAGTGCTCAAAAGTAAGCCAATTAATTTCAGTAAAAGTAGCTTCCATACGATACAATGGTAGCCTCATCCTACAAATCTTTCCTTGTGCAATATTATTTCAGCATTATTTAGATAGAAACGTTATTTTTATAGCAAAAACAGGTAGGCCTACCTGGACAAAAAAAAAAAAAGCAAATTACCTTTTCATGGACTAAAAAAGCCGAGCACTGTAGAGGAACACCCATCAGTTTGTGAGGATTCCATGTAACAGAGTTGGCTCTAATTAAAGAGGAGAACTTTAATATCTGCAGCTGCTTTAATATCTGTGTTAATATCTGCAACTATATGATTATAGAAACTCAACAAAAAAACAGAAACAAAGCAAGGGGATTTTAAATATGGAACACTTAAAGAAAATATAAGTATTTTTTTAAAAGCTGGAAAAAATAAACTCTAAAATTATGTACAGATCTCTGATCACTCTATGATCCTGTGTAAATGTATGCATTTATACACTAGTCATTCGGTCACCATACAATCACACACTAATTCAGTGAAAAACCACTGTTCACTGTATATAAGTATCAGACTGGAAGTGGTTGATGGATTAAGGGAAGATCCCACCCTCAAATGCATCGTGCTTCCTTCTTCCCCATCCTTTTAATTGTAATTGTAATGTAATACTGTTCTTAGGAATATTTATTGTTTATGATTTTATTGGCGTTTAATGTTTGTAAGCTGGCCAAAGTCGCCTCGAGGTGACATAAGTGGCAAACAAATATAATAAACACAAAAAAACAAACAAAAATATTTATTGATAAGCTTGCGTTTTTAGTTCCTGATTATCACCAGTTCTTTTACTTGGTACATAAAATGAGGGAAGTATTCCCACATTCAGTTTAACTGCAAGTGTCAATGGGTTTGTTTAGGGGAAAATTGTACCCTCTGTGATTAGTTGAACTGGGTCTAATACTGCTTTTCCATTTTCCCAACATATATCTCTTTGACCTCCAACTGATGCACAGGTTGTAGGAATAGGATCTATATTTTTTCCTCCTGCTTCTCATAATACAACTCACTTTGGTTGTCCGTGAGTCATTATCCTTGTAATTATATTCTTTATCTTCTCTTCAGGGAGAGGTTAGAAACAAACAAACAAAAATACTATATTAATCTCACTGCCGTACAAATAAATTACATCACAAGATGCTTACCTTTCAATGCCACTCAATTTATGGAAATGCTTTCTTGACAATAGTAAACCACCTCCCCATGATGCCTATTGAAATTAAACACACAGTTATCTAAATGAAAAGATTCCACCTTTTATCACATTTTGCCAGCCATACTTACTACAGTGGCCTTTCAAAAATATAAGAATCCCAAAATGAGAAAACAGAGGGAAAAAAAAGAAAAGTCTGATTGTCTGATTTTATAAAACTTTTGCTTTTTATGAAGCAGAATACAGAGTGGTTCTTTCTGTTCTGTTATATTCTGGGAGTGGAGGAGCAGTGCTTGAGTGGAAATAATTGTATTTTATAAGGTATTAAAAATAAAAGTTATTGTATTAGTATTAGTTATATATTTCAACAGTGGAAGGAAAAACTAGAATATCCAGTTTTGGAGAATCAATGATACCAAGTGTGAAGGAATAAATTAGAAATAGGAATGGGAATGGGAATAGGAAAAAGAATAGAACAGAACAGAATAGAATAGAAGCTGGTGGGGACCTTGGAGGTCTTCTAATCGAGCACTCTGCTCAAGCAGGAGACCCTATACCAGTGGTGTCAAATTCATATTGTCACGGCAGCATCACGTGACGTATCGGGACTTTTTTCTCCTTCGCTAAACTGGGCGTAGGCATGGCCAGCATTTGATGCATCCGGCCCAGGGCTGTGAGTTTGACAGCCCTGCCCTATACCATTTCAAGTGGTTGTCCAGTCTCTTCTTAAAAACTTCCAGTGATGAAGTGCGAAGTGCCCATGATTTCTGAAGGCAATGTGAATATACATTTAACAGATAATCAGAGTTGGAAGGGACCTTGTAGGCCATCTAGTCCAACCCTTGCCCAAGCGGGAGACCCTACACCATTTCTGACAAATGGCAGTCCAATCTCTTCTTGAAAGTCTCAAGTGATGGCGCTCCCACAACTTCCGAGGGCAAGCTGTTCCATTGGTTGATTGTTCTCACTGTCAGAAAGTTTCTCCTTATTTCCAGGTTAAATCTTACAATTTAAACATGAAATTGACTAATTAGAAAATATTATTTCATGTTTATGGGACAATCAAAAGAATGATCATTATTTTTTTTTATGTGGGCATTGTAAAAGATTTAACAGTTTTTCTTAATTCATATGATCTGGTCTTTCCAATTGTAGCCTTGTTTTGGTTTAAAATCACTGTCAAAATATATAGGAAAATAATGTTATAGTTAAGGAACCATGCAATGTTTAATTATATTTGTAAAATATGAACTTTGTCATCTCATGAGAAGCTTTGGCTCTATTGGAGCAACTGGAAAGAAACTTATTCTCTAATATTAAGGACAGTACATAGGATATGGCTTTGTTATCTAATGATAAGGATTGAATTAAAGTTATGTTATTGTAGCTATTGATCCTTTTTCTGATTCTCTTGTTGTCATTCCCAGTATATACTAATCACCATTTTATTTATTTATTTATTTATTTATTTATTTATTTGTATCCCACCTTTATTATTTTTACAGATAACTCTGGGTTAAGGTCACTCAGCTGTCTATCATCGCTAAGGAGAACCCTTAACCAGGTTCTAGCCTGGGCCTTAACCACTAGGCCAAACTGGATATAATAACAGTATGCTGATATGATGGTGCAGCAGGTTATTCTTTGACTTCAGTTTTCTACTTGTATCCTTTACTGAAAATATTGTGTTTAAAACATTTTAAGTTAAACTAAGCTTTTTAAAAGTTTAAATAACATAATGTAGTGTTTGAGAGCTGGCTTGATATAGTGGTAAAGGCACCAGGTTCAAGATCAGGAGTCTGTAAGTTCTAATCCTTTGGCACAAAATTGTCTGGGTGACATTGAGTCTTTTAGCTTCTGCAGTCCAGACAGTTGCGAGGACTCAACAAAAAGTACATTTTAAAATGTATCATATTATGTACTGAATAATATGAATTAGTCATAGGAAGGAAATTACTGAAGTCAAATAACAAATCTCCTGCAACATCCCATTAGTTATATTCTGGCTCAGGGTGTTATTCTGATATAACCAAGATTTTCTTCTTACCTAGGTTTACATTAAGTGAATAATCTTAAGGGTGGCAATGACCTTTCTCTCCTTGAAAGCCAGTAACATCTTTCATGGTTATTTCTGCTCATTGTGTGTAATTATAAATCAATCTTATAAATCAACCAATTCACTGAGTTCTAAATTGTCTTAATAACTGTTATTTATACACATGTCTTTGGTCTGTGTGAATATTTATCTGAGCTGTATAAATCTATCAAATAGATGTTACAAAATCTGAAAAAAACAAACACTAGAGTTTGCAATATCCATAGAAACAAGCAACGTCTCTTCAAATCATTAAAGCCATCCAGAGTCATTTTGGAGGGTAAGATGGGCGGCATATAAATTTAATCAATCAGTAAGCGTATTTTTTCTAGACTCATAAAGCTGATTTGTAAGCTGTGTCAAGCTAACTCTGCATACTGAGGAAACTGGGCCTGTACATTTGTGAGCGGATAGCTGGCAGCAGCTTATAGAGCAGCCCAACTTCGGTTTCACCACAAATTTGTTGCAGCACTGAGTGTGAAAACAAGGATCTTACATCCACATGCAGCCAAAGATTGTATTTTTCACAAATCTCAGCAATGTTGACAAGAGGATCAAAGGCTCCATAGACTGTTGTTCCAGCAGTGGCACTAACATACAGTGGTATTTTTCCCTGAAAAAGAATATAACATCCTACATTAAAGCAAAGGCAATTTGTCCTCTGTCAGAATCATTATTATAATTAAAACATTTTTCCATTTTGGATGGGGTGCCTAGGTACTATATAGTGAGGACATTTTAGCTCAGAAGAGATCAATTTATGTATTAATTGTGTGCTTTGAACTTTCATAACTTTAAACATCTTCCTTATTAACTATCAGATAATAAATATTGCATTAATAAAAATGTGTCAATAAAATAATAAAATAAAATGCCTTCTTCCAACCAAACAAAGCACAACTTGTAATGCCCTCAAGTGAAGACTGATTTCTGGGAACTTGAATGGTAATATTGACAACAATATGAAGTGACTTGTCACCGTTGCGTTCTGGGATGATTCTCAATCTAACACTTTCCTTCCAATTCCTGTTTACCTTCTAAGCCCACAAAAAATTATTAAAGTACTATTGACTTTCATAGATATTATTAGAAAATTTAAAAATGGTGAATTGGTGCATCCTAAAGAATTTTTATGAGAATATGCCAACAAGAATCTGGGATCATAGCAGGTGTGGTATTCAGCAGGTTCTGACCAGTTCTGGAGAACCAGTAGCGGAAATTTTGTGTAGTTCGGAGAAATACCACCTCTGACTGAATATTTTACAGTATCCTTCCCCTGACATGGCCACTAAGCCACGCCTACAGAACCGGTAGTAAAAATTTTTGAATCCCATCACTGGATCGTAGGACACATCTGAAGCACTTGAAAAAATAAACCAGTAAAAAGCTGGTCCCAGGAGTGGGATTCTACCAGTTCTGTCCACCTCTGTAAAACCGATTGCTCTGAAGAGCAGCAGACATAACATAAAATGTAAAATCACCGAACCAGTGGTCAGATCCCACCACTGGCTGGTCCACCACAGTAATCATTTTGTGGACAAATACCCATCCTGTTTGCCTTGCAAGCATTAGACAATCTATTATATGATGTCAAAATTGTAAATATCTCTATTGACTGAAAAGATTGCCTACCCATTTTAGCCATAGTCTCACAAATTTAATTAGACAGGTATGGTCTTAGAATTGAGAAGGGGAAATGCATTTTCACAACAACAGTGATTACGCATAGCTCAAGGCAAGGTTGGCACATTCAATTCTTGGACTTCTAACTTGACTTTGAGGTTGCAGAGATTTCATTGACCTACTAGATAACATCATCAGGAAAAGATTTTGGAAGATTTGTAGGTTGACGAAGATTATGTCTCCTTCAGTTTTCCCTGCTTTCTTAGATGGGAGGTGCACATGTGTTTTGTAGAGACTGAGGCCTGGTTGATTCTTAAGCTACTGTTCTTTTTCTATGATTGATGCATTGCAGCTTGTTTTATTATTAGATTGATGAGATGTTTCTAATCTATCCAGCTACTGGTGGATTAATCTGTGATGGTGAACTGTTGTTGCATGTTGACCTGATATACTGTCTTTTGATACGAGGACTTAATCTATATTAGTTGGTCACTTTTTTGTTAACTGTGCAAGTTTGCCCTATACATCTATGCGGTGTTCACAGTATTTGAATTTTATTTTGTATATGACTCCTGTTTTGTCTCTCCTTACTATTTGGTCTTTCGGTTTGCTTAATATATTCTGCAATATATTCTGTTGGTTTGTTTACCAGGATTATTTTAAACAATTTGAGATAGGAGATGGTTGTAATTTTTATGGTTTGTAGCATTTATGTTTTTGTTGGTTGGCTTGACATGCACCTTTTGATGAAAATGTGTGGCTATTTAGTGTATTGAAAGTACCATGTAAATAGTTGATTTCTTCTTTATGTGATTTCAGTGTGTTGCAGTGTGTCATGACTCACTTTAATATGCAGTACTGTTATGTGCTATTTGATTAAGATGGTTTGGTTGGTGAATTGTTTTCTGGCAGATTTATGTTTGTAACATGGTGTATTCTTGCACAATTAGAATGTCTATAAGGGTTAATTTGTTGTTTTCTTTTTCTGTGAATTTGATTCCCTTGTAAGTATGGTTGATTATATATTTTCTAACTATAATTTTTTATTTTGACAAAGATGTCATCTATGTAGTGAATTCAGATTGCAACTGAGACAATGGAAAGACTATTTTTTAGATATACATTACTATTCCTATGTACTATGTATAAATTTCGAGGTCCCTTTGATCTATTTATAGATTTTACTTTCAAACTGGAAGTACATAGTGAGACATAGAAATATGAGTTCTATAGGTTTGAGTATTTTAATCTTGTGTCTTCAGTTAGGTTAGGTATGATGTAACAACACAGTAATTGTTTCTTTTACTAGTTTCTGGTTGCCCTTTTTTATATTATATTGCAGGGCAAAGATAGATTTATTATTATTATTATTATTATTATTATTATTATTATTATTATTATTATTATTATTATCATTGTTGTTGTTGCTGTTGTTATTGCCTTTAATTTATTTTGCCACCACTTTTGAGTCTTTCAGCATAAAGTTCAACACCCAACCTGATGTATATGTTTCTAAATAAGTTAGACTTCCAGGGGTTTTCAATTAAAATTGCGATATAATGGCACTTGCTCTTCTTTCTTACAAGCTCAAAATCTTTCCTACAGTTTCCAAATTATTTTCCTCTTCTGCTTGATTATTAGACTGTTCTTTATTTTTTTTTATTTTTTATTAATATATTTATAAACCACCTTTTCTCAAGTAGTTTCAGAGTCATGAACAATAAGCATGAGATAAACATATAACAAAGACATGCAATCAAAGCATTGGTAGTGAAAGAATTTGAATAAATGTTTTGAAGACAGTAAAAATATAGTAAAACAGAGTAACCAGCTAAGTTCAAAAATGTTTTTTAACTGATATTAAAATTATTGGAGTCAGTAGTACTTCTAAAATACTATGGTTGAGCATATTGTACAAGGTGGCCAAGGATGCTATCTTTCCCAACTGCTTTTCCATTATAAATCTTTGCAGCCTGCCCAGTGCTAACATTTTCTAATCTAAAAAGGATGGTTTTTCTTATGCTATCTTCCTCTGGGGTGTAGCTGAACTGTGAGGAAGTAGAAAATTCTTATGGTCTTTTTAAACTACCATCTCATTAATCTGATCTTTTTGGTGATGGATGTCTATGCTAAAAATAAAGATGAGCAATGGATTGTTGTTTCTATCTGCTCATTTGTCTATCTTTTCCCTTTTGGAAAAAAAAAAACCAAAAGAAAGAAAACTTTTCTACATATTTCTAGATATCTCACTGAAGCCAAATTGCCATTAACATGATAATTCAAAGTTATAAACCAAATTATGTTCCAGAGGAATAGTCACGTGAATAGAGGCTGAAAGATTTTATAGGTTTCTTGGGACATGAATCTTTGAAGGGAAGTAGCCTACTTTATCAAATTAATAAAGATGCCATGAAGCATAAAACCAGTACAAAAAGACAACAAACAAACCTGTCTCTTGACTTTGATAATATTTTCCTCCAGTTCGGTTGGAATCATTTTCCCTCTGTTTAAATGTTTTAAAAAGTGAAATGTAGCATTTGATAAAGATGGAATGCTCAAATTTTTCAAACATGTAAAAAAACTTTCTTTTGCAAGCGGAACAATTCACAGATATATACTTCTGAATAAATCCCCATGAGAAGCAAGTTCCATCCAATCATCCTCAACATGGACACACCTACATGCACCAAAAAACCCACACAGTAAAGTGAAGCAGAAAAGGAAGAGCTTGTAAATCTAATTCCTCCATTGTTCATTTTTTTTCAGGATACATGGTAGACTTCCTCAGTACTGTAGAACAATATTCTATTGCTTATTAAAAACCCATTTGTAGAGGGAGGCTACATTAAGAATTATGAGGAAATTACACAAGCAGAAGTGTCTATTGATAGACACCTCTGCGTGTGCAGGTTCCCACAATTCAAATACTGTACCTTTGAATATGTAGAAAATTGTGAGAATATGAAATAAAGACACAATAAAAGTAATAAAGCCAGAGAAATCTCCTTTTCTGTCTCCAAGAAATTATGAAGGATATCAGTGAAGCCCTATCTTTTTTTCTCTCTCAGCAAACAAAATAAAGTCTTTTATTGCTTGAAGAGGACGTAGACTTAGATTTACAGTAGAAGTTCAGAAAAAAGGTCATTTATTGTTTTAAATTGTACTAATATCCTTTGTTAAAGCATCAGTCATTTTTCTAATGGACTCATTCATTATATGCATTGGTGTTCTTGGTTTCCTTACACATAAAGCCAGTTTTTTTTACTGTGACAACAAACTTCAGCAGCTACATCTTGATGACACCAATGGGGACAATAGACCTAGTTTGAGCTGATATATTATTTATGAAAAATTAATTGATACATTTTACAAGAATCCCTTGACTTCATAGCAGATCTGTACAATGCTGGAGGAAAAAGTGTCTGGAGGCAATAATTGAAATAACCTATGCTGCTCTGGGAAAAGTACCTGTTTCTCATTGTTTGTGAAATGCTCCAAGGAAGTAGAAATTATTGTTAAATAACTGACAACTAAGTCATTTACTCAGGGAGATTTAACCTACTGGGAGGAGAGGGGGGCATTTTGTGAAAATAATGAAGCCAGAAGATGAAAATGCATCTCTATTAAAGAACATTAGAGGAAGTGAGTTGTAGATACTGATATTATACAGGAAAACTTTGAGAACCTTACCTTTCATCACATTTGATAACAATAACATTATCCAGCCCAATTCCAACAACTGCTGCTGCCTTTTTTATAGAATAGTGACTCTGAAATAATTTAGAGGAGAAATCATCAAATAGGGAAAAAAAAGACTTCACAAAATGCATTAAAGATAAACAATTTTATAATCACTCTTGTCTTAAGAAAAATGAAACTGGGTAACATTGAGTTTAAAAACATGACTTGTCTGACTGTTTTAACAGTCCTTATAATTGTATCTTGGTCTGGGAGCAAATCCCTTGAATCAAATTAGAGGAACCTGTGAATAGGTATGTATAAATAAGTTAAGAAACAAATTAAGACAACAGTGATATTAGAGGAGGCAGCAGATGACTTTCAAAATTCTCAATACTTTTTGTAGGGTGATCAAGGATACTTCTAAGGAGAAAAGATTTCAAAGTATTTTTTTAGAGTTAATTAGCAATGGCCATAATACAATTTACTTCTTTTGAGGGTTTGTTACTGATGGAAGTGATTCCTCCCTTTCTCAGTACTGTTAATTTAATATAATTGTGGGGCATTATGCAGAAAAATAGCCAACTACCACGAACAATTTGAATCTGTTTTGAGAAAGTTACCTTCTTAGCATAGGGAAAGTGAAAGAAATAACACAAAATAAGCTAAATTATTTCTATGAAAGCTTACCTCATAAGTGAAATTTCCAATAAGTGTGCCTTGTCTAAACTACAGTCAAAATATCTCCCTAATATAATCTATAATACAACACTGTTGTGATCCATGAGGAAAATATAATCAAAGTTCATAACTCTTTGATTTATAGTTTATTAATTTATAACTGCTTAGGCCAGTTATCTTTTTTAGATTGTGACAAAGTGAACCACATTTTATGCACATTGGAATTTATGTTAGGCAAATCTTTCACATCTGATGTTCTATAGATATAAGGGTTCTCTTACTCATAGAGTTTTCCAGTTCTCCTAATTATATTTTAATACATAATAACAATACATCTAGAATAACAATTTTCATTGTCTCAGGGTTGACTCATCCTTCTATCCTTCCAAGGTTGGTAAAATGAGGATTCAGATAGTTAGAAGCAATATGCTGACATTGTAAACCACTTAGAGAGGGCTGTAAAGCACTGTGACGTCTAAGTCTAAGTGCTATTGCTATTATAACACACCTAGAGCCAGTTGCTATATTGGAATTAGCAACATTAAGTTGACACAAAATCATATTGTGCCAGCAACATGGAGCAAGGATGACTGCAACAGGAATAATTGTTCCTAGGCTGAAAGATTCATGTGTTAGTTACCAGTCATTGACTTTGCTCTGGGACTTACACAACATCTCTTGTGACTGTCATGGCAGAAATAATTCACAATGCAGTGGAACAGCAAATGTACATTATTGCTAGCAGGAAGCAACATTTCCTCATCTCTATAACTAGCCATGATTTATACATTAAAAATTCATTTTCCTCCCTTTTGACAAGGTAACTTTCTTCGTGGTAAGTAATCAATTGCTAAAATTGGGGAGAATGGAATTGAGAGTTGGTGAATGTCAATCCTTTGAGGTAGGTAAAGTCAGGGTAAAAAAGGATTGATTAAGAATCTTGAAATGTATTTTAGTGTGTTTGGGTATTGTAACAGAATTTCGAAAGCCTATTAAAGCCCTCCTCTATTCCAACATATAATTAATACAATGAAAGTGGACTTGTTTTTAGTTTCTTTCTCATGGTTTCTACTTTCCCAGGACCCCGATATCTTTTCTATATGGTTCTACATTCTTCTGGCATTCCATCACACTGAGAGGTCATTCAACAATCATGTATTATTAAGATAATTGCAGTCTGCCACAGTCAAATAATTTTATGCAGGTGTGATTGCAGACGTACATACTCACATGTTCAGAAATAAACAATATGATCTCTGGAAGTGCTGCCATGCCTTTGGTTTTAATCTCAGGGTAGTATTTATAGCGAGCAACTAAAACACTGTAGAGGTTTGATATGCTTCCCCCTGGTAAAAAAATTAGATTTTATTACCCTTTGAATAGCTGAGTGTCGTTGGGAATTAATGCTTCATCTCATCATTTCAAGTCAAACAGACAAATTTCAGATACCAAAGGCAGATTAATTTAAGTTATTCCATGTAGTGAATATGGATCATCCACACAGGTAATGTTCTCAACTGCAATTTTCTAGAAGCAGCTTATTTCCATTCAGGACATTTTTCAATGCCAAAGAAGGTCTGGGCAGAAAAGCCATGACAAGCTTGCTATGTAAGTACAACTAACCTGATTACATTCTCATCCACTAGGATACAGCATAATTTATTAGTGTTAAAAATGATGTTGCATTGATTCCAACATGCTGAATTCTATAAATCAGATGGCGTATCATTGTTTCAATCTGGTATGATCCATGTTTGTCGATCAGTGAAAAGTGTTATCAATTATCATCTCTCATCCACTGGTGATTTGCAGCATTGTTATAATTTTATAACCCAAAGATAGTTAAGAACAGAGAGTAGAACAGGATGACTATGACTTTTTTCTTTGTAGGTTCTTATTACAACCCAGCCAATTCAATGATTTTGCCATTTCTGTATTCATTTTAAGGAAGGAGGAAAGTATTGAATGAAGTCCTAGACTAAAGTTGCTGTCGCCAAATCTGTGGAAATGGGACCAGAATTTTGCTTCCCTTTACTTCCCTCGCTGGTTGGCCCCACCCCCATCTATTCGCTGCCTCCCAAGTCCCAGCTGATTGGCTGGGTCTTCTTTTGTTGCCCTGCACAGGAGAACGGAGCTGGAAAGCAGGTTAGTGGGGTTGGGAGGGAATGGGGATTTTAGAGTATCCTTCCCCTGGAGTGGGGTGAAAATGGGGATTTTACAGTATCCTTCCCCTGCCTTACCCACCAAGCCATTCCCACCAAGCCATGCCCACAGAACCAGTAGTAAAAAAAAATTGAATATCACCACTGAGTCATGCCCCATTATCCTCTCATAGCTTTTCTTCTACTGAGAAGTTAAAAGCAATTGCTCCTTCTCTTCTTCTCAGTATGAAGATGCCACATATGGTATTTCCACATAGAAAGAGTAAGGAAAAGATAGCCATCTCACTGGAAACAGAGGGGAAGGATCTCCACAGGCTGGATTTAGAGGCCTTGCAGGACAAACCATTACCTGCAGACCAAAGTTTCCTTTCTTTGCCTTATAGTGACTTCACGTTTGTGTGTACACCTGAGAAAGAGGAAGATATATTGTCCTTAGGTATGTATGTACAATATGTACATATGTTCCCACTGTTATTATTTTTATAAATAACTCAAGAGGACAAACATACCTAATACTCTCTCCTCCTATTTTCCCACAACCAGGTGAGTTGGATTGAGAGAGAGTGGCTGGTCCAAAGTCATTCAGCCATCTTATACCCCTAGGGCAAGACTAGAACTCACTGTTTGAACTGTCAGCAGACTACACTGGTTCCATAATTTGAATAACACTTTTTAATCTAATCACCTGGAGAAAATATGCCATCTGATTCCTTTTCTTCCCATCCAATAATTTCCTGCATTTTCTTCAGCAGGATCTCCTCCATTATGATGAATACTGGTGCTATTTCGTATGTAAACCTGTGAACGTATTTTAATGTAATCAACATAACACAGTGAGAAAATGTAGAAACCTGAAACACATCCAAATTGCTTGACAAAGAAAAAAGAAAGGCAATGATGCAGAACTCCATCTGGTTCATGCAGAAAAGATCTATTCACAGAATCTAGTAACTATACATGCAAATAAAACTATAGAAACATAGCTAGCATGCATGCATTTTATTCCAAGACTTACCTAGGAACTAACAGAGTATAGCACTGGATATGTCCCTTGGGCAAGTACTTCATCATTTTAGCCATTGTCTATCCACTGCAGGATGAAGGCGTCTTCCGCATGTTTCAAATCTATATGATCCTGAGCTTTCTTTTGCCAATTGGGCCTGCAATACTTGCAAGTACTTATGACTACTTATGTGCAACTAAACTTTCAAAAGTAGTCTTTCAAAATTCCTAGAGTCACTCCTACTTTTCTCAAGTGCTTTTCTTGTTATCCATTTGCCATTTTCTAACTAATTGCTAAGCATGCTTTAGCATTATCTGAAATATTAAGGGAATTATATCCAACTATTCTTGAATTACTAATCATAATATATTATTTTTTTCTCATCTTATTTTAAATTGTACTATAATCTAGTGATAGATGAACCTTTCTGGTATATACACTGCTCAAAAAAATAAAGGGAACACTTAAACAACACCATGTCAACTCCAAGTCAATCACACTTCTATGAAATCAAACTGTCCACTTAGGTAGCAACACCGATTGACAACCAATTTCACATGCTGTTGTGCAAATGGAATAGACAACAGATGGGAAGCATAAGCAGTTAGCAAGACATCCCCAATAAAGGAGTGGCTCTGCAGGTGGTGACCACAGACCACTTCTCAGTTCCTATGCTTTCTGGCTGATGGTTTTGTCACTTTTGAATGCTGGCGGTGCTGTCACTCTAGTGGTAGCATGAGACGGAGTGTATAACCCACACAAGTGGGTCAGGTAGTGCAGCTCATCCAGGATGGCACATCAATGTGAGCTGTGGCAAGAAGGCTTGCTGTGTGTGTCAGCATAGTGTCCAGAGCATGGAGGTGCTACCAGGAGACAGGCCAGTACACCAGGAGACATGGAGGAGGCTGTAGGAGGGCAACAACCCAGCATCAGGACCGCTACCTCCACCTTTGTGCAAGGAGGGACAGGAGGAGCACTGCCAGAGTCCTGCAAAATGACCTCCAGCGGGCCACAAATGTGCATGTGGCTGCTCAAACAGTCAGAAACAGACTCCATGAGAGTGGTATGAGGGCCCGACGTCCACAGGTGGGGGTTGTGTTACAGCCCAACACCATGCAGGATGTTTGGCATTTGCCAGAGAACACCAAGATTGGCAAATTTGCCACTGGTGCCCTGTGCTTTTCACAGATAAAAGCAGGTTCACACTGAGCACATGTGACAGACGTGACAGGGTCTGGAGACGCTGTGGAGAATGTTCTGCTGCCTGCAACATCCTCCAGCCCTCCATGTGCTCGCCAGAGGTAGCCTGACTGCCATTAGGTACCGAGATGAGATCCTCAGACCCCTTGTGAAACCATATACTGCTGCAGTTGGCCCTGGGTTCCTCCTAATGCAAGACAATGCTAGATCTCATGTGGCTGGAGTGTGTCAGCAGTTCCTGCAAGACGAAGGCATTGATGCTAAGGACTGGCCTGCCCATTCCCCAGACCTGAATCCAATTGAGCACATCTGGGACATCATGTCTCGCTCCATCCACCAACGCCACGTTGCACCAGACTGTCCAGGAGTTGGGGGATGCTTTAGTCCAGGTGTGGGAGGAGATCCCTCAGGAGACCATCCGCCACCTCATCAGGAGCATGCCCAGGCATTGTAGGGAGGTCATATAGGCACGTGGAGGCCACACACACTACTGAGCCTCATTTTGACTTGTTTTAAGGACATTACATCTAATTTGAATCAGCCTGCAGTGTTTTGTTCCACTTTAATTTTGAGTGTAACTCCAAATCCAGACCTCCATGGTTTGCTAAATTTGATTTCCATTCATAATTTTTGTGTGATTTTGTTGTCAGCACATTCAACTATGTAATGAACAAAGTATTTAATAAGAATATTTCATTCATTCAGATCTAGGATGTCTTATTTTTGTGTTCCCTTTATTTTTTTGAGCAGTGTATTACACTTGAATGTAAATGTTTAAGCCTTGTAAATTAGATTTTTTTTAAAGACAGTGATGTGTGTGCATGAGCCTTTGGTGATATGTAGACACTAGTTGTGATTAGTTAATTTATACTAGCTTGTATTTAATTGTGTTTGGGTGTTCCCTACTTTAAACATGGCAAATAATAAATAGAAAAGCATCTATGAAGTCAGTCTTCTTTAACTAACTTGGTTCCTAACCTGGTTTTATCAAACTCTGCCATTCTCTATTGGCACAGTCTCAGCTCACTGGTGGTGATGGGATGGGGGGATGTAAGCCACAATCCAAACACAGAAGCAGAAAAGCAGCAGGGCCAAACAGGTTTTGAGGTCAAATCCAATTAGATTTCCTTTTTTTTTAGATCAAAATGCTACCTTGTATCTGCCTGACTTGTTCTCTGTTGTTTATGATTAAATGTTTTAGTCACAGTTTTGTTTATCAGCATTTTACAATTACTATACTTCACATTTTAATGATTTTAAATCAATATCATTCCACTTTTGAATGTCTTAGACATATTATAAAAAAGATTGAATGAACAATTCTTATAGAATTACAGATTCCATATATAGCATTTATCATCTGCAGAAGAATTTTCCTATTTTCATCCCTTAAAGTAAATACCACTGTATCAAATGTAAGTCCAGAATGTAGAGCTCAAGGCCAGAAAGATGCGTGGTGGTCTACCCAAAATATGTTCCATTAGTAAAGTTCTGAAATGTTATGGTACTCCATAAAATCCAAACACATTATTGCTAGACGTGAGGACAAATACCTTATATTAATGAGTGACTTGAAAGTGAATACATCCTAAACATTTTTCAATTTGCTTTTAACCATCAGACTAGAATTCACAATCAGCTTCAGATTTGGTAGTTCACATACATCTGGCCACACCAAACGGCAGCCATTTTCTCTATTTACAATGTGAGTACCAGTTAAATTTGATGTAAAAGCCTTGTCATAGACCCATAAAAGTAAGAACTCTAACCAGGGAAAATGTGATGGCCATTCTCTTTCACATTTTTTTTACTGTTATAAGATTCCTATTTCTTCTGCCTCTCTTTTGTCACCTCTCTGTAATGTTGATTGAACGCATCTATAGTGCACTTCTATATTTTTTCTCTGAGCTATTCTAAAACTCTCTAAATAAAATATCAGTGTAATGAACTTGTGTCCTAGAACCACCTTCTTCCCACCACTTTGGGATGAGAGAACTTTATTTCTATTTCATGTTGCTTCATATACCACATAAAGTAACTCGCTAGGATGGGCAGGCATATAAATCAAATAAATCAATACATAAAAGTTGTGTTGGCCCATTCTAACTTTTCTATCGTATAGAAAAGTTCGTATCGTATTGAAACTTAAGTTTCCAGGAGGATGTCCTTGAAAGAAAAGGAACTCTAATAGACTCCTTAATAGAAAATGCATATAAAATGTGAACAATAGTACAAATTGTTTTCACGTCCATACAAAATGGGCAAGGTGAAGCTATAGTTGCATATTGTTATGCTTGAGGTTTTAGGTTCCTGGGCAACTAAGAGTTTAATTTTATACACTAATTTTAAATATCAAACATGCTGCACATAGATCAAACTGTTTAGCAATGAAATTGGAGCTTTTTTCAAAGCTTTTGAAGAGTTGAACTGATGCCATCTTGTATCACAAAAGGTTCTCTTTGTTCCATTCAAATTATTAGATACTTAACCCAGAAGAGGAAAATGATTAAATTTTCTGACATTTTGTATAATTTGCCATGACTGTTAATTCTCTTTGTATCTGAAGTTCTCAACAACCTTCCTATCAACTCCTGTGATTTTTTTCCAACAATCCTTCCCCCTCCATTTCTTGCACAATGCCATCTTGTTAAAATTTTATCATGGAGATGAATTCTGATGCTCAGAATGTTACACGGGTGACTGTAGCATTACCAAAAGTGTTATGTCCTGAGGACTCAAGGAGTTCTCACTCAGGTCCACTCACTTTGTGTGGGCGTTATTCCCCCATTCCCCATTGGTTGGTTCTCCCCAGCAGCCAGCTATAAAAGCAGGCTGCGGGGTCCAACTGGCTGCTGATTGCTGCGAGCCAGTTCCAGGCTTGGCAAGCACGGTCAGCCCTTTATTTGTAAAATAAAGTACTGTTGCACTCATGCTCTGGTTCAGCCTCTCATTGCTCAAACTTAACACTGGCGACGAGGATGGGATGGCTACCAGAAGCACCTTGCAACCGCTGAGTCACTAGCCACCGATCTACAGCCCAGAGAGAGCGATCAGCTGGCGACAAGGAAACGCTGATCCGCAGCCAGAGAGAGCGGTCAGCTAGCGAAACGAGCGATCAAAAAGAGCAAACGCAGATCCGCAGCCAGAGAAAGCGGTCTGAGTCAAATAGTTAGAAGCGTCTGTAGCCGCTTGTTAGCCCGCTACGGGAAAGTGAAGCGCTGCGAGCCGCAGCCGCTCTGCACTTGGCGCGAAATTCAAGCGGGTGTCATTTGAATTTCGAGCCAGTAGGAATCACAGCACAGCGCTGTAGAGAGTCACTAACGCCCACTTTTTGGCGCGAATCAAGACACATCCAACGGCTAGCAGCCAACGTGGTAACCCAGAGAGAGAGAAAGAGAGGGTAGCAAAAAACCTCTCCAGAGCTGATATCACTAGTAACTCACGAGCGTTCGTAGTCCCAGAGAGATTTTTCCGCAGGTAGCCCAGCCGTTCCAGCACCATGAGTTCCAATCCAGTATTCCCGGCGTTAAACCAGACGAAGAGAAGTGGGAATCGTATAAGAACCGTTTCAATCATTACATCGATGCGGTCGGCCTGTCGGATGCGGAGAGCATCGGAAAAATCCTATTTCCTAATCTACTGAGGAGCCACCATTTACGATACCGCTGCAGCACTCGTGGCGCCGAGAGAATTGAAAAACGTTCCGTGGTCCGGTTGCTTGAGATCCTCACAAACCACTATGCTCCCAGGCCTTCACAAATCGCCAGGAGGTTCACGTTCCGAATGAGGAAGCAATCAAGTAAGGAGACCATCAACCAATATATGGCCGCCCTCAGAACAGCAGCCCTGCACTGCGGGTTTGGAACATACCTGGAGGACATGCTCCTCGATCAATTAGTTTGTGGGGTCAAGGATCTCAACCTACAGAGGCGACTGCTAGCTAAAAAGACCTCAACCTCGCGCAAGCAGTAGAGGAGGCCCTAGCAGCCGAGCTAGCAACGAACTCAGCCACCGAAATTCAGGGCCCAAGCGCCAAGCTAGCAGCGTTCCCAGTCCATTCCGAAGAGGTGGAAGCGGAGGAAGGCCACAACGATGAGAACGATGTCCATCGCCTCACCAATGACAGACGGTCGCAGGTAGGGGCCAAACAAGAATACACCGTCCACCCAAGCACATCACCCTGTGCCTAGCCTGTGGGGATCACATCAAGGGCCACCTGCAAGTTTAAAGGAGCCGTTTGCAACAACTGCCATAAGAGGGGCACATTGCGAGAGTCTGCCAAGCCCCCAAAGCGCTGCACAAAGACCCCGTCCTCGCACTCGGGACCACAGAGGCAAGTATTAAACTGTCGCACGCACCGCCTTGCCAGGCGTACTTGCCACTCTGTTAGTAAAATTTCTCTCTCCGTTTCCCTAGAAGGTAAACCGTGCCACATGGAGGTTGACACAGGGTCAGCGCTCTCAATAATCTCGTGGAACACCCTCAAGAGACTCCACCCCAGCCTATCTACTACCCGGCTTCAGAGATGCCAGTTCGGTCTGAAGGACTACCAGGGGAAGGCCATTCCCGTGATCGGCAGAGGCAAGTTCTTTGTCAGTTTTAGAGCTTTTAAAGGCCACCTACCTCTAGTGGTAGTTAACGGCAATCTACCCACCTTATTGGGGCTCGATTGGTTTCCCCACCTCGGCCTAGGGTTAACAGGAGTCCATGCTGTCTCAACCTCAGACACTGACTCCTTATTCGCTGACTACGCAGATGTGTTCAGCGAGGAGCTGGGGTGTTATAATGGAACCCCATCTCGTTCACCGTTGACCCCCAGGCAGTCCCAATCAGATTAAAACCACGTGAGAGTTCCATTTGCTATTCGACCAAAACTAGACGCTGAATTGGATAAACTACTAAAACAAGGGGTCATTGAGCCAACAGATTTCGCCAAGTGGGAGACGCCCATTGTCACACCCTCAAAAAGATGGTAGCCTGAGAATTTGCTCGGACTACAAGACAACAATCAATAAATATTTACAAGTTAGCACCTATCCCGTGCCCGTCATTCAGCACTTATTGCATACATTCGAACCGGGCAGTATTTTTGCTAAATTGGACATGTCTCAAGCATATCAACAGTTCCCTGTTGATAACCAAACAGCGGAACTTCAGACCATCGTCACTCACAGGGGTGCCTTCCGATGCAAGCGTCTCCAATTTGGCGTAAGTGTTGCCCCGGTATTTTTCAATCCCTCATGGAGCGGATTTTACAGGGCCTCCTGGTGTAGTACCCTACTTCGACGACATCTTGGTATCGGCCAGGGACAGACCCCAACTCTTCCAGAGAGTGCGAGCAGTGTTAGAGAGGTTCAGACAGCATGGCCTCAAGTTAAAAAAAAAAAAATGCGCCATTGCCACTAGACAGGTGGACTTTCTGGGTTATAAAATTGACGCCTCTGGCATTCACCCCCTGGAGTCCAAGGTCAGGGCGATCCACGAAGCTCCCACACCGACCTCCAAAACGGAGCTACAAGCTTTCTTGGGACTCCTAAACTTTTATGCATCCTTTTTGCCCCATAAAGCCTCAGTAGCCGAACCCCTACACAGATTACTAGACAAAAAGTCACCGTGGCACTGGGGGCACAAAGAAGACCAGGCGTTTAACGCCGTCAAATCACTACTTACGTCAGAGGCAGTGCTCATACAATTCGACCCCAACCTTCCTTTAGTACTGGCAGCAGACGCATCCCTTTTGGAATTGGGGCGGTCCTTAGTCACCGACTCGCCAATGGTGCCGAGGCCCCCATCGCCTTTTTCTCCAGGACGCTCTCGGCCACGGAGCGAAATTACAGCCAAATAGACAAGGAAGCCCTAGCAGCTGTTGCAGCCGTGAAAAAGTTTCATGAATTCCTTTTTGGCCACTTCTTGAACTGGTCACCGACCATAAGCCCCTCCTGGGCCTACTGGCCGGTGACAAACAGACACCTCAAGTCCTCTCCCCTCGGATGACAAGATGGACACTTTTCCTAGCGGCCTACTCATACAAACTTATCCACCACCCGGGCAAAACCCTATCCCACGCTGACGCGCTCAGTCGCTGCCCTTACCCGCTCCAGCTGAAGACCCAGCTCCTGTCAATGCCATTTTTGAAATCACCCAGTTGGACCTGCCCATCACCGCCCTTGACATCGCCGCCAAAACCAAGGCAGACCAAACGCTTGCCCAGGTGCTCGACTGGGTGAGGAGGGGGTGGCCGGGAGGAGGCAATGTTGATAACAAATTCGCACCCTTTAAGACTCGCATGCAGGAGCTGTCCAGTTTGCAGGGTTGTCTTCTGTGGGGCACTCGGTGGTCATTCCGACCTCGCTGCGTGCGAGTCCTGGAAGCGTTGCACGAGGGACACCCGGCATTGTGAGAATGAAGGCGTTGGCACGCAGCTACGTGTGGTGGCCGGGTCTAGACGAGGACATTGTCAATTGGGTAAGTTCCTGCAGCATTTGCCAGGAATCCCGTCCTGCTCCCCCATCGCCACCCCTACCAGATGGGAGAGCGCCAGCACCCCTGGTCTAGAATCCATATCGATCTGGCCGGCCCGTGCATGGAAAGATGTTCCTAGTGGTCGTGGACGCTTATTCCAAGTGGATAGACGTGGCACAGCTATCCACGACCACCACACTAGCAATCACCAACGTGTTAACGCGCCTGTTCGTTACACATGGACTACCCGACTCCTTGGTCTCCGATAATGGCCCACAGTTCGCATCAGTAGAATTCAGCGTTTTGCAGCCAACCTAGGCATTCGCCACATTTTCACAGCCCATTTCACCCTGCGAGTAATGGGTTGGCTGAAAGGGCCGTCAGGACCACCAAAGAGGCCCTCGCTAGG
The DNA here is from genome assembly GCF_049901715.1 of Pseudonaja textilis. NCBI lineage: Eukaryota > Metazoa > Chordata > Lepidosauria > Squamata > Elapidae > Pseudonaja > Pseudonaja textilis. The sequence continues at coordinate 128,481,610 of NC_141992.1, read as the reverse complement.
TTTGGCAGAGATGACTGGCACCACAAACTCTCACGGTTCCTGATGAGCCAGCACTCAACCCCCTGTACAGTCACCAATAAGTCCCCAGCGGAACTTCTGATGGGCCGGCGCCTGAGGACTGTATTAGATAGACTGCACCCACAATACTGCCCTGACTCTCCCCTTGCTTCCACTTCGGGGGTTAGACATTTTATGTTACAGGAGCTGATATTCGCAAGGAATTTCGCTGGGGACCCACTTTGGATTCCGGGCGAGGTCATCGCCGTCACCGGGCCGAGATCGTATAGAGTCAGGCTGGAGGATGGTCGCGTCTGGAGGAGACACATAGACCAACTCAGAAGGCGCCTCAGCAACCTCGCAAACAAGAATCCAGAGTCTCCAGTCGAAGGGGAACCGTCTCATCCGCCACCCAGCCACACCGCACCCAGTGACCAGTCTGCGCCAGCGGTCGTTCTGGTCAGCCCAAACTCGGACGACAGTGCCCAGAGAGTTGACCAACCGGATCCAACCCTCGAGAGCTCGACCCCAGAAACCAACCCGGTGGTTTCCGAGGATGCCCAGTCCAGAGAGAGTGTTGGCGACACTATGCCAGCTCAACCGTCACAGACTGATACCGAACAGTCAGACAATGTTCCCGAGTTGCGCCGCTCCGGGCGCCAACACAAACCCCCATCTACCTCAAGGACTATGCGTGTTGCATCTGGGGGAAGGGGTGTTATGTCCTGAGGACTCAAGGAGTTCTCACTCAGGTCCACTCACTTTGTGTGGGCGTTATTCCCCCATTCCCCATTGGTTGGTTCTCCCAGCAGCCAGCTATAAAAGCAGGCTGCGGGGTCCAACTGGCTGCTGATTGCTGCGAGCCAGTTCCAGGCTTGGCAAGCACGGTCAGCCCTTTATTTGTAAAATAAAGTACTGTTGCACTCATGCTCTGGTTCAGCCTCTCATTGCTCAAACTTAACAAAAAGTATTTCAATTCTTTTCTGGCTTGAGCAGAAGAACTACCCTCTTCTATATTCTCTATATTAAGCACTATTAATATTGATAGGTGAACTACTTGAGAGCTAAAGTTTGTTTTCAGCAATAAATGCCAAATTATTTTTGTTTCTCTTGAATAAAAGAAAAAAATGGTGGAGAAAGTACAGGCTTGGTTTAAAACAATTCATTTAGTGACTGTTCAAAGTTACACTGGCACTTGAAAAAAAGTGACCATTTTTCACAGTTACAACTTGTGCATCATGTGATCAAAATTCAGATGCTTGGCAACTGGTTCACAGTTCTCACTGTTGCTCTGTCCCAAGATCATGTGATTCCCTCTGGAGACCTTCTGTCAAGCAAAGGCAAAGGGGAAGCCAGATTCACTTAACAACCATGTTAGAAACTTAACAACTGCAGGGATTCACTTAACAACTCAGGCCGGAAAGATCGTAAAATGGGGCAAAACTCACTTAACAAAAGTTAACAGAAATTTTGGGTTCAATTGTAGAGGTTAAGGACTATCTGTACTACTAATGAGACTAGAAAACTGTCAGCATTCATAGGCCTTTCCTTTTGGATCAACAGAAAAAAGAACTAAACAATGTCAACATGCTAAGCTTTCATTTGCACTTATTATTTATTGCACATGATCCAACAAGTCAATTAGACACAATGTATCAAGGATTCATCATTTAAAGTTTCAATCAGAGTTTTCTTAATAGATTTGGGAAAACTGAGGAGTTGCTAAGCTCCCCAAGTTCTAAGAACTTAGTGGAGCATGCTGTTCATGCTTCTTACCCATCCCACAAAAGGAAATAGTCTTTAAGGAGTGGTAATTTATAGATTTCTCAGAACAAAATTCAAAATCCAGATGGGAATTTGTTTCCATGTGCTTTTTATTAAGAAAGAAAGCATGGAAGCATGAGCAGCTTAATCCTAAAGAGAAACTTATTTTTTTTCCAGTAGAAAAATGTGTCTTTTTATAGAACAGTATACACATACTTCCAATGCATTGCAAATGCTTATTTATTTGATTTACATACTTCCCAGATGGTAAATATATTTTGTTCTATATAAACACGTAAAAATTGAGAACCACATGGAAATGGAAAAAATTAAGGTGGCAATATAAAAGGCTAGTATAAAAGAAATAAAAGTAACACATTAAAAAAAACCAAATAGTTATTGGAACATCTTGTTTTAGTATTTTAAAAAGTATGTATTCCTGTGCTTATATGCACAGACATGTGTGTATGTGCACAGGCAGGCACATATATAAAGAACATTTCACTGAGGTTGGTGGTCCTGGAAGAATGTTTGTACCAACGAAGTCCTTTCCTTGTTGGAACTCAACGAATCTTTTCATTCTTAAAGAGCAATTAAATATTCTGCTGAAATATTATTTAATCTTATATTAATTCCTATATAAAACCGGGATTATAGTACATACATGTTTGTATTTGCAGTAGCTGTCAACCATTCTCCAACAAGTCCTATAATGTCAAGGCCACTGGAGAGTTGGTTGAAATAACGGGGATGTCCTTAAAAATATAAATGATAGAAATACATCATTTTAAGACACTTCTTACTATTGCAGTAAAGAAGCCAGTTGGAACATGGTGTAAAAAAGCTTTTTGCCCACATGCCTTAGTGTTTTCTATGTAAAAAGAGTTCACATTTTTATGGGGCTATAATATCCATCAAAACATTCATGGCACAGCAATGAACAAAGAACAAAAGCCTCCTCAGAAATCTGCATTACAAAAGACATTTCTGAGAGATGCGTCTGAGAAAGAGTAGTATCAAAAATTATACAGTCCATGGAAGTTTGCGCCACGGAGATTTATATTTTAAAAGTCTACATCAGAAAAGCTTAAAAACATAAAATCTAGTATCAGAGTGAAAGAAAGGCAAAGGACATCCCCCATCCCTTAAAATTATAGTCTCTATTGAGAATTGGCATTTGCAGGCATCTGCTAATGCATGAAAAGTAATGGAATTAGTTTAGCTAGTAAAATCCTCAGAACATGCTTGCTCAGGGTGAACAAGGCAATTGTGTGCACAAGAAACCCGAGGGCCACAATATTAGGGAAATATATATTGAAAAAAGTTTTACAGGTACGTCAAAGGGAAACGTTTAAGAAAAGAGGAACTTGGAGAGGGGGGGTATAGTATCCTAATTATAGCATCATGTGCTACTTGTTACTGGAAAACAGGGGAAAATGTACTGATGACTCCTAGGCATTGCAAATGCAAGTTAAGCAATATTAACAATATTGCCTTAAGGAGGGCTTATGGAGAAGTATTTATACTACTGTATTTATTACTATTGCAGGAGTGTCCTTGACATGGGGCTAATGGGAACGAACCCCTGTGTCCTTTCTTCTGTGCAGAATAAAGCTTTTGTAAATCTCCACCTGGGTGTGTAGTTTATTGGGCATTGCACGCCGAGCAGAAAACCAGTTTTCTGGGACAACAAGGAGACTTTGTATTTAGTTCTGGGAAGTGCCATTTTTCCTGACTTGGCTTCACCCTCTGCTCAGTTTCTCTTTCCCTGCAGCACTTGAACCTCTTAATATGCTTGCTTGTTTGCAGTTTTTCATCTTTCACCCTTCTCTCTGCATTTTCTCAAAATTTCTGCAGGCTTTGTGAAAATAACAGATATAAATTTCAGATATAAATTTCAAATCCATTAAAATACCTAATACCTTTTCCATGCAGACAGCTATATTATTAGTCACTCGCTCAGACAAGCTGTGTTTGCTTCCTTCTATCAGGCTCCAAAGGTAATAGGCCACATGAAAAAAAAAATCACACCTGGAAGAGATTTTTGTGCCCCTTTTCCCTCTCTTTGACTTAAGAGTAAAAGACTGTAATTCCAAATAAAACTTGACATGTAAAGTTTTTGTCGTATGAGCAGGACAGAAGGTTATTGCAAGAGCACTCAGACTTATATACTGCTTCACAGTGCTTTACAGCCCTCTCTAAGCAGTTTACAGAGTCAGCATGTTGCCCCTGACAATTTGGGTCCTCATTTAACCAACCTCGGAAGGATGGAAGGACGAGTGAACCTTGAGCCAATAAGACTCAAACTGCTGAACTGCTGGCAGCCAGCATTCAGCAGAAATAGTATGCAGTACTGTGTTCTAACCACTGCACCACCATGGCTCTTATATAGGTATATGCATTCCTTTCTCCACCATGCAAACAAGGCAAGTGTAGATACTAGTTTTGTGTCTATGCTGAAGTGGAGTTTTGGGGGAAAAAAATCAGTTGTTTATTACGTGAATAAATATAGTAGTATAAAAAGAACCAACAACTGGTCAGTAAGTGAGGACTACCTGTGTTTGGAAGCATTTTGCCTTTAAAAGTGAAGGTTTCATTTAGATGATGAACAGATGTGGGAACATCTGACGGAATTGCTTAAAACAGTTCTGCAAAATCACATTGTACTGTTAGTTACCTGTTTTAACACCATATTTCAAAGTGTCCCTGCAGTCCACAAGAATTTGCTCTAGAGATTCAGGGTGATCAGAAAGTTCCAAATTGAAGCTTTCTAGCCCTTCCAGAAGCTGATGTGGATGGTGGAAATCAAGCACTTTGTTCTTTCTGTCAAGAGTCTTTTTGATGTAACTGAAGATAATATCCACCACTTCATGAAGAAAATGTTTGGTGCATTCCTCACCATTCCAAGCTGGCAACAAATCTAAGGAAACAGCCCCCATTAAAACAACATGTTGTGAAAAGTAGAATTTAAAAGGAAAAGTAATGATAGATCTGAAACAAAGAATTGCCACATGGTTGGAGGATTCTTTCAAAATTGTACTTCCTTAACGGGATAGAAAAATAAAGGTCTTCTAGTTCTTTCATTGTTTTTTGGCTTTATAAAAAGATAAGGCACTTTTTCAAACTTTCCTAAATAAGCCTGTTAAAATTAAAAACGTTAAGCCATTTCCAAGAATAGATAATTTTACTGAGAGTGATACCCTACAAAAATTAAGAAAGTAAATAAAGTGGTGGAACAAAACTTTATTCTCTTTAGAAAAGAACAAAGCCATTGAAATTTCCCTATATATGTTAACATGTATCCTTTCAAACACACAAACTGACAAATTAAAAGATGCACAAATTGAAAAACGTATTTTCAAATAAATGTTACTATCACCTGACCCATATACATTTGAAAAATTTGTTTCAACGTTTTGAAAAGCAGATTCTTTTTCTTTCTCTTCATATTCTCCATGGAAAGTGGAAATATGTTTGGATTTCTGTTGGTGAGGTTCTGAATGGGCTGGTCCATCTGGGAAAGTAGCACAAGAATAATCATATTTTCAAAAGTTACCATATCAATATTTGAGTAGCAGGTAAAAGATCTTAGATGATTAACTGTCATGGCAAAAGTAACTGCCCTAAAAGGTAGCCTCAAACAGGAATACAGAATTTTAGGAGCAAAAATGAAATAACTAATGTATTATTATTCTTCCTCTGACATTTTTATCTTCTTGGTACATAGTCTTAATTGATAGCTTTGATTGATATTATAATGATAAGTTTTCTAGAGTTGTAGTGTGTGATATCTTTCTCATCTCCAGCTATTTATTTTCTTTCTTTGGCTTATAATTTCAATTAATATATTTTTGTCTATCTTCAGCCATAAATGTGATTCTTAAACTTGCATATGTTGTATGTACAATGTTTACGGTTGTGGCCCACCAGTGGCCAGTGGAGCTGGCAGCAGATTTGGACAGTGAGGAGGTTGGGAAGGAACATGGGCCAGTCCTGGAGTCTGGGAAAGGCTCTGACAAGTGCTCTGCAAAGGAAGCATCTGACAGTTATCAGCTGCCTTTGGAGTTGGAGATCAGTAGGGGCAGAAAAACAGCTGGAGCCTGTTCCCAGTGTGCGCCTGTAAAAGCTGCCAGGAGAAAGGAACAGTTAAGGAACAATGGTCGACTCGGGAATAAGGGCACAGATGGGTGCTGAATGGCCCCTCCCATAGGGAATAAAAAGGAGCGAAAGGGGAGAGGTGTTTGCAGGAGACAAGTACTGTAGTTCAATTCATTAGAGTGATGATCTGTTCCTGGCTTCTTGCCAAGTAATTTTTGCTACAGCGTGGTGTTTGGAAGATATTGGCCTGGCAATTCTCCAAGCCTGATAAAAGTCTGTAGTTGTGACATCTCATGAAAGACTGTTTGTTGGGACTTTGCTGGAGAGGAATTCACTTGAACCTAAGGGGTTTAACTATCAGGATGAAGAGTCTGCTTCATGATCTTGGGAAGCCTAGAATTGTTTACTTTTTAAACAATTTTTTGACACTGAAATATTCAGTGTGACTGCAAATGTTTAATATGCTGGTTTGCTTTGAATACCATATTTAATATACACAAAGGAAAAACAACTTAAATATCAGGTTCCTAAACATAAGAACAGTCTTATCTCACTTTCATCTCACTTATGCTTTGGTAGACTGAAACCTCTGTCAATCTATCTGTGTTCAGGTGAAATTTTAATTTCATTAAAAATAAACTGAACAAAACAGAGAACAAATCATTATAAGGTAGAGGTGTAAGCCCCACAGTATAAATCAGATTAAAATGATGTCACCTTGCAAACATTACATTGCATAAGTGTTCTGGATTAGCTCTTTTTATAACCCAGATTTATAGCATTCAAAGAAAAGACTGAACATGCTCTCACTTTATTTTGTTCTGAACCCCCACCTTTTCTTTTCTGTGCTTAAAATAAACACGGGGTTTGCACTTCTTGTTTGGTCCAACATGATTCATCCACCAGGGGGGGGGGGGGGGGGGGGGGGGGGGGGGGGGGGGGGGGGGGGGGGGGGGTTCGAGGGGGGCATCCACCAGTTCTGAAGTGCCAGAATGCATCACCTGACCATTTGCCCTTCTACAGGAATCAAGGTGAACACAACTTCTGCCAATGTTTTCTTACTTTACCTCAGAACTAGTATTTTTCACTTTCTGATAGAAGAAGAGATAACAGCTGGTTTGTCTGCTACATTTCACTGAGTATAAACAATGGACTAGTATGTGTAGTTAAAGGAGCACACCTCCTCTCCCTTGTTGCTACAATGCACAACCATTTTATTTAGTCCTAAACTAAATGTGCTGCTCAGAAGAAATAATGCACTCTCTCTAAAATTCAAATTCTTCCATTTTCCCAAGTTTGGGTCCATAATCTTTCCTGCAAGGATTGTTCTAATAGGGTTTCACTTGTATGGCATTGTCTTCTGGTATGGCATTGTCTTCTGGTATGGCATTGTCTTCTGGTTTATCTATCTTTATTTTCTAGTTATGGTCTTGGGTGTTATGTCATCTGAGTACCAATTGATTGGTATATCTTCCTAGTGCTTGATTCCCCTTATTAATACTTTAGTAAGGAGAATTCTGAGGAATCCTGAAAAGTACCAAGTTATGGCCACCCTGGATCCAAGGTATTTAAGGGCTTTCTTTGTGTCCTTTATTGTACTTAGAAGAACATCATAGGTTTTATGGACATGCATTTTTCTGCATTAGTGTTAGTCTTTCCAGGAAGACCAGACAAGCTGCTACTACAGACATGTCGGGAACAACAAAGCACTTCTGGGTTGAAAGGATAGAATAGTAACACCATTGCCCAACTGGGGATCATTTTATATGCCCATTAAGTTGTCCACCAAAGTGGTACCCATCTATCTGCTTGCAGTTGTTCACTTTCAAACTGCTGGATTGGCAGGAGGTGAAGCATGTGTCAAGAGCTGATCCTAACTTGTGCCATCAACCAGGTCTGGAACATAGGCCTACCAATTTGTCAGCCAGAATCCTAACCATGAGCCACTGTGCTCCCTGTCTGATGAGTTCATTCGACTTTATTGTAGAACAGAAGCATTAACAGAACCTTTTAAATCTGGAAGTACAAATCTTCAGCCTGATGGGTTAAGTGGGATATTTTCTGAATTTCTTTCTCTGTCCACTATGTAGCTGTGGGAACAGCCTCCCATCTGATCATTCCCTGTTCTGTCTCGCCTTTCCTCTTTCCCAAAAGATGAAAGAGTACAAACTCACACAAACACAGGCAGGCAAGCTGGCTCAGACTTCACAGAGTTAATTCTTTGGAACTGATAATATTCTTGGCATTCCCACATGTCCTGCCCACCAAGTCCGAACTGGTAAAGTTTTACTCACAGAAAATCACAAGGCAGTCCACAAAAACAGTCATTCACGAAGAAAATCTGAAGTAAGGTTAAAGTTTGTCCCATACAAAGTTTCAGGAGAAAACACACCCACTTTTATCCCCTGTGGGGTGTGGCTCAATGACTCAGAACACTCTCTGCCCCTCCCACACCTCCTACATTGCTGCTCACATTTCTCCCTACGACGCTGCTTAGAATCGAGCCAACACTCTTCCTCTTTACTCCCTGTCAGGGGCTGCTCCGATATGCCTTCCTCCTGATTAATCTCAGGCTGTTTCTCTCGGTTGTCTGATGGAACCTGAGGCATTATCAGGGAGGAAGGTCCTGGGGAGGAAGGCTTTCCCAGTTCCTCCTCTGACAGCATAGGCTCGGGAATCAGGGCCACAACAATTCCCTATGAAGTGTCTCCCCCACTCCCCCCAAAGACATCTCCCAAGGCCATTTGCAGGTATCATTACATGTGATTGGAGTAGTGGTTAAGGCTCCAGTATAGAAACCAAAAGACTAGTTTTAGTCCTGCATTAGGCATAAGTGCAGCATGAGCTAACCATCCTCTCAACCCTAAGAAGCAGGCAAGAGGGAACGAACCACTTCTGAAAAACTTTGCCTAGAAAACTGCAGGGTCTTTTTCAAGCAGACCAGGTGTCACTAAAACCCCACTAAAACACATCTTCCTGCATTACTTCTAAGAGCACATCGGTTTCTTACGAGTTTACATCTGCTGAACACTGCCATATGGCAACAATGAATCTACTGGCAAATGAAAACAACAAATGGTTACCTAGAAAAGTGAAATTATCATATGAAAAACAAAAACGGATTACTGTTTTTCTTTTTAATCAAAAGCACCATGTCCATAATAAAGCAGATGAAAGAGTCATGTGAGTTATGAAGTTCCATCATGAGACTCTAAACATATTTAAATCTTCAAGAAGGTTTCTTTGGTGTTTCTTTTTTTAAAATAAACTAATGTATTTGAAATTAAAAAAAAAAATCTCTTCTAACCTGGCAGGAAAGAAAAGAAAAGGGGTTGTAAGATTTAAGTGTTTCTTTTCCAGCACACTTTTTTTTCCATAAAACCCACAAATGAATTATATGGATCATTTTGAGATGTCCAGAGAAATACAAGCTTTACCTGCAAGAACTTTTTCTGCTCTTCTTGCAGGTGTTTTTCCATAGATATCTTCCAACTGTCATCCATTTCAAAATTGTCATCCATTTTCCCCATTCCCAAGATCTTGGTCAGCTGCAGAGCGATCCTAAAGCTATTTTCTGTTTAGGGAACTCTGGAAGAGCTAGGATATTTTTGGAGGGATGAGACAATGATACCTTTAGACTTACTTGTTGTATTGGTAATCATCTGGAAATCCATCTGTTTTCCTCTGAATAATCATGCACCACTGAGTAATATCAGCAATACTAAAAGGATAAGAAAAAATTGTAGCAATAGAACTGAATATAGGTATTCACAAATGCATGTCCTGCTGAATTTGTTTATTTTATTACAGAGCACATAGTTTTATATTTCTAGACTGCTCGGTGCTTCTGGACGTGCCACTACATGATTGGAAAATGTGTGGAGACAAAAGTTTCAGACTAAATTAAGGAACTTTTTCTTAAAGAGACATTGCTGATTTTATTACTTTAGCCATTTGTTCATTCTTATTCAAGTTCAGCAAACTGAACAAGAACTGATGAGAAATAAATACGTAACCATTAATATGGCTTGTTCTTCTATTTCTCCATCTTCCTGGAACAAACTTGTTCATGAAAAGAAGTTTTTATGAAAAGACGTTTTTGAAAAGAATGTGCTGTTGGCTGAATCAGGAAGAAAAAAAAGACTGTTCCATGAAATATCTTGGAATCTTCAGGACATACACAAAACAGGATATATCTAGAGATAAATCTGTGTTTGTTATTTGGAATGACTACCTCTTTGTCCTTTAAGAAATAGCTGATGGGAAACAAAAAAGTGTAAGAAAACACCTATGGAAGTACTTTGGCACAATGGTTTTTCTATAGCTCTATTTATACCTTCTTTGAGGTGGAATGAAATAATGTTATGCCAAAAACTATCTTGAAGTTTCTCAAAACTTTTTGTTCCTCTTCCAGAAATCTGGTTCTTATTCCAGCAGATAACCCTATTTTATTTTAGCTTTATTTTACAATTAAAAAGATAAAACTAGTGATTAAGGCATCAGCCTAGAAACCAGGAGATCAAGAGTTCTAGTCTGGCCTTAGGCATGAAATCCACCTGAGTGACTTTTGGTCAGATACTTTCTCTTGATCCAACTCACTTCACAATATTGTTGTGGGGAAAATAGGAAGAACAAGGAGTATGTTTGTTTATTTGTTTATATATTCATTCATTCATTTGGGTTGTTTATAAAAATACTAAAGGTGGGATGCAAAAAAATAACTACGGAAATTAAAAGCAAGAAGAAAAAAATAAAAAGTGCAGAAATTAAAGAAAAAGGAAAATAGAAAAGGAAAACACAACAAAATGGTAAAGAAAGGAAATATATAAACTTACGACTTCCTTTTTCATCACAAGTAGTAAATTATCACCACTTAAAATATAACAAGTGATATCTTCTTCCCATATATCTAATCAATAAGCAGACCCTTAAAGCTTTGTCATTTGATGGGTTTCAAAGACCAGTCATTGTGCAGGGTGCCAAGATGTCTGACTGACTGGTCAGTGTTTCTTCTTTCATACCATTTTTACAAGCAAGGAAGAGTAGCATAGATACAGCATTTGGATTGGAAAATAGATCCCACATGGGTGAAACCTTCCAACCAATCCATAAGACTAGTGGTGATGTTAGTAAAATGAGATCACCTATAAGCCTGGAAAGTCCGGGACTTTCCAACCCAACAAATAGAGGATGAGATCATGTAGTAACAAAGAGGCCCCTATAGGCTTCAGACACTGCAGTTTGCTGCTAGCATCTAGCACCATCCATAGGATCTCAGTAGCTACTACAGTCATTCAGTCCTGATCAACAGAGTTACTGGAGAAGACAATATATCTATTTTAACCTTGATTAAGTAAACCACCTTTAAATTCTGTCCTTATACTTTTAACGGTCTTTATTTTAATTCCAACAAATAATGTCCTGGATTCCTAGAACTTTATTTCTTTCCATTTTTTCTGTGCCCCTTCTTATAAAAGTCTATAAAATTTTAACATATCTTATAAATCCAATATGAGGAAATGATCTAGATCACTTTTTCAGTTTAATCTTTTAATTCTTAAGATATGAGCTAGTTTCATTTGTACATCCAGTGTAGGATCTTTTTCCATATCAATCCTGTACTCTGTTAAATCACTTTCAGATCAGTCTCAGTCTATCCTCTTCAGGGTAATCTTTGAAATAAAAATTGCAATCTTGCTAGTAATATGCAAGCTTGCTCCCTCCAAGAAGTAAGACACTTTTTCTTGGGTATCCCAATAATTTTTACTTTTTAGGTAAGGATCTAACTAAAAAGCCATTTCTACAGAATATGTAGTGTTTTTTATTTATTTATTTTTATTTATTTTATTTTGTCAAGTGATTATAAGATAACAGGTATAAGTATAAACATAGTTATGAATACATGAAATGGATACATATAAGAAAAATAAAAAAAAACAATAGGACAGGGGTGGTAGGCACAGTGGTGCGCTTATGCATGCCCCCTACAGACCTCTTAGGAAAGGGGTGAGGTCAACAGTAGACAGTCTAAGGTTAAAGTTTTTGGGGTTTGGGGAAGAAACCACAGAGTCAGGTAGAGTATTCCAGACATTGACCACTCTGTTGCTGAAGTCGTATTTCTTGCAATCAAGTTTGGTGTGGTTTACCTTGAGTTTGTATCTATTGTTTGCTCTTGTATTGTTATGGTTGAAGCTGAAGCAATCATTAACAGATAGGACATTGCAATATATAATTTTATGTACTATACTTAGATCAGACCGAAGTGGTGGAGTTCTAGGTTTCCTAGGTCTAGAATTTCAAGTCTGGTGGCATAAGGTATTCTGCAATGAGTAGAGGAGTGGAGAACTCTTCTTGTGAAATATTTCTGGACTTTCTCAACTGTATTTATATCAGATACGTGATGCGGATTCCAGACTGATAAGCTGTATTCGAGTATTGTTCTAGCAAATGTTTTGTATGCTCTAGTTAGTAGTATGATATTACCAGAGAAAAAGCTATGCAGGATTAGGTTAACAACTCTTAATGCCTTTTTGGCTATGTAGTTACAGTGGGCTCTAGCACTTAGATCATTAGAGAAGAGTACTGCAAGGTCCTTGACAGAGTTTGGCTCATCAACAAGGTCTTGACTATTTAGCTTGTATTTTATTTTCTGTTTTTTTTTTTTGCCAATATGTACGACAGAGCATTTATTTGTTGAGATCTGAAGTTGCCATTTGTTTGACCATTCTGATACATAGCCAGGGTCTTTTTGAAGGGTGGCAGTATTGTCTGTGGTGTTGAACAGCTTTACAAGATCAGTGAAGAGAACGCAGTTGCTCTTAATATGATCACAGAGGTCATTTATGTAGAGTATGAAGAGAGTTGGTCCTAGAACACTGCCTTGGGGGACACCACTGTTGACAGGTACAGAATTTGATAGGACGCTCCCAATTTTGACCATTTGTTGTCTATTTGACCGGAATGCTTCTATCCAGTTATGCAGGTGTCCAGAGATACCATAAGTTTTAGTTTTAAGAGTAGTTTGTCGTGTACCACTGAATCAAAGGCTTTACAGAAGTCAATGTAAATTGAGTCTATTGCTTTGCCCTGATCGAGTTGTGTAGTCCATATGTTTCTGCAGTGTAAGAGTTGCAGATTACAGGATAGTTTTTTTTCTGAAACCAAATTGTTTGTTAGAGAGTAGGTTGTTTGTCTCTAAGTGGAGGATTATGGATTGGTTAATAATTGATTCCATGACTTTACAGGTGATGCAGCATTCTATCAAACAGGATATTTATGATGTCTTCAATAACTGGTACATCACATTCTTTCTTTGAATGCCTTAATGCAAAAGACTGACAAGATGACTATGCAATGATAGAGGATATCACATATACACTTGGTAAGATCTCAACTAAATTAGTGAAGGAATAGCAGACGCCACATTAGATAAATTTATCCTATTTCTCTGAAATTCATTTTGAAAGCAAATTTAATCGTTATTAAAAGATTTTATGTCTGGGTTGCTCATTTCTCATTTTTGGGACAGAACTGAATATTGGCACATTGGCTAAATCATTTCCTCCTTTTCTGTAGCATTCCAAATTCTGTTCTTCATACAGTCTTCAACCCTGGCATAAATTTCTGGAATACTATGTGAGATATGGCTTTACAAAGGTTGATAAATAATAGCTCCTAGAATCTTCATGACTGGCTGTTCTGTTTTCTTCCAAACACTAAGCATTTATTATAGCACTTTGTGAAACAACAGTAAATATAACATGCTATGTTCAAAGTATAAAAGATTAGCAATAAATTAATAATAATCTTCATTTTTCCCAGTGTTAATTTTTGTGAGACTTAAATAATATGTACTCTGTTCACTGAGTCTTACTTTCTAAAACTAATAAAACAATCATGTAATGAGTAACAAAACTTATTTACTCCAAAGTAAGTCTCATTAAGTCCAATGGGACTTCCTCTCTCTTAAATATGCAGAAGAATGTGATAACATATTCCTTTTTATTTATGCCACTGAAGTATTTTCAATAGACTAGGTAATTTCTCACACCTTTCATTTATGGACAAAAATACTTCCCCATGTAATGTTATGTGTGATTTTTTTTATGATGGGAGATTATTTATTGTATATTTTTATTACTTTTGTTTGTATGTTTCTCAGCTAACCCATAAGTCACATGAGCTTTCTTCCTCTGGTGGAAATAGGAATAATTGGTCAATTCTTAACTGCAAATCTTTGAATACTAAAACTCTGTCACAGGTGAATAAGAGGAGATCAGGTACGATTGTAATTTTTGTTGTCAAGAGATTGCTGTGGCAATAATCTTTCATGCTAGTGGGGAAAATCAAGCATCTTTTGAAAATTAAACAACAGAGCAAACAAATAACAACATTAAATAAGTTGCAAATGTTATTTATAATGTCATCAGTTTTGTGCTTTACCAAGTAAAAAAAGTAACATCAGATTTTAAACCTGGGATGACACATCTGGTCCAAAGAATTTTCTGAAATAGAAAATTGAAGTATTACTAATTGCTCTTTCTGGCAGTTCCTAGTAGCTACCTCTCCCTGGCGTTTGCTGACTCCCATATTTCTCGTTGGGAGAGGGAGCTGATGAAGAAATTTCACCTGCTAGGTTTTACGGGAGATGCCCTGGGAGATTATGGCCTTAAGGATGCCCAATTTAGGATAGTCCAACAGCTTATGGACATTGACTTGCAATATCTATGAGCCAGAGCCAACAAAACCTGCTCCTCTTTGATCTTCAGCCAATTTAATAATTACGGACTGAGGATGGCTTCTTATTTTTACACTCTAACCATTCCTAAGTATAAAAGAGTTTTCTCCCTAGCTCGCTTTAATGTCTTGCCCTCAGCACTACTGGATGGGCGATTTAAGAGGCTCCCGATTAACAAGCGGCTATGCCCCTGTGACAGAGCTGAGGTCGAAAATGTGGAGCATGTCCTTTTATATTGCCCTATGTATAATGCAGGCAGATCTAAGTTACTGTCTCTCCTTGAAACAGACCCTTCTAGACCCAATGTTAGTAATTTGTTCTTATGTTGTCTAGGGCAGTGGTCCCCAACCTTTTTTGTGCCACGGCCCGGTACCGGCATCACAAAATGATCCGCGGACTGGTACTGGCATCAGTGCGCATGACCAAGGCAAGGCAAGGTGAGCCAAGCGACCGGCCAGCCGGCCGTCTCCCGCTTCTCCCTGCCACCGTCAACTCCTCCTTTGTACCTTTGTCGATGAGCTTCGCTTCGGGACAGCTTTGGGACGGTCGCTCAGCTCGCCTTCCCTTGGGTGCTGAAAGAATCCTCGCGCCTTAATTTCATTTGAAGCCCCCCCTCGATGAAACTAAGGCGCGAGGATTCCTTCAGGACCCAAACGCCGCTTTCCAACTGGAAAAGCTCACCCGGAAGCACTTTCTCATCAAACAAGATGGCAGCACCTAGCAAACCGGCGGCCCGGTAGGAAATGTTCCACGGACCGGTACCGGTCTGCGGCCCGGTGATTGGGGACCCCTGGTCTAGGGGATGGCTCCTCATACATCACTTCTCAGGTTTCCATTTTTTTTTAAGAGATGTAACCATCAGAGGAGAACACTGTAATTCCCCTTAGTCAAGCTTTTGGTGACCAATTGTTCATGACTAATTTTCCCATATTCTTCTTTTGTTGTATTTGTGTTTTGGTCTGTGACCGCAAATAAAGTATTATTATTATTACTAATTTAAAAATATCTCACCACAACACTAACTTATTTCCTTTTATTAGTAAACCCAATTGTGCTGCCTTGAGTGGGGTGTTTTATCTTGGCTATTAACTAGGGCTATGTTTGGAAGATCTAAATCATGAAATAACATCTAAGCAAATATCTTTTGTCACAATTCTGTCTCTCCTTTGGTTTAGTATATGTAGTACTTGAAATACCTACCAAACCTCAGTGTAACATAATTTATCAGACTTAATTTCCCATATTATGATTTCAATTTCAACCTGATTGTTTGCCAAATTCTGTACTTGGATACACTTGATGACATTATTGTCTTCTGGCCAGCAGGAATTACACATTGAGGCTGAAGCTGGGAATGCAGTGTTTAAAAAGGGAAGCTGCACACAGCAAAGTTGTTGGGAGCAAATTGTGAATTATCCGGTATCGTCAAGGCTTATCCTGGTGTCTTCCCAACTGTGTGTGTTTTGCTTGGCTTTCAAGTGCAATTATTTCTCCTGCCCTGTCAAGTTAATTACTGCAGCGTGGTTTGTGTGGATTTTTATTTATAGTTTGTATATACTTTGTTTTTGGACTGAATTTCCTCCCCTTAAAGACTCTTCTTGGAGAGTTTTTTCTCCAGCTGAAGGTAACCTGGACATTAGGGGCAAAGTTGGAGGTACTAAAGGGACACTTCTTGCTTATTTGACTGTGTTGCCTTTGTGCCACGCCCTGGATCATCACACACGTATTTGGATCCAGTTCACATTTATTTATTTTCCCTCACATTCTATTCCTCAGGTCCTATCCTCATAGCAGTGAACATTTCCAATGATGTTGATTAGACATTGATTCTTCAGTATTGTTTGAGCCACAAGGAGCAGAAGATGTAAATAAAGTGTTAAGAATTTATTATGTGTTCCCTCTTTGTCTGACAGCCTACTTGTTCTCTGTCTAAGAGAGGGTTAATCTGAGATCACTTCTGGCTTTCTTCCCAGGCTCACATGCTCTTTTGCTCCTTTCATAGAATGCGTCTAGTCAGGAACTAGGCCTTACCTATCCCTAAATTCTAAGTCCTGTAAATAAATCTCATTTCTGTTATAGTTTAAAAACCAGAGGTGGTATTTAGCAGGTTCTGACCAGTTCTGGAGAACCGGTAGTAGAAATTTTGAGTAGTTCGGAGAACCGCAAATCCCACCTCTGACTGGCCCTGCCCCCATCTATTCTCTGCCTCCTGAGTCCCAGCTGATCGGCTGGGTCTTCTATTGTTGCCCTGCACAGGAGAACGGAGCTGGAAAACAGGTTAGTAGAGTGGGGAAGTAATGGGATTTTGCAGTAACTTTCACCCAGGAGTGGGGAGGGAATAGAGATTTTACAGTATCCTTCCTCTGCCACGTCCACCAAGCCACACCCACCAAGCCACATCACACCCACCAAGCTACACCCACAGAACCGGTAGGAAAAAAAATTGAATTCCACCACTGTTAAAAACTTATTTCACTAATCATTATTCAAGTCAGATTCTGCATCTTGGGAACACATACATGCACACACAGAATCTTTCAACCACATACAATGTTTGTTTCCTAGCTTTCTTGTCAAGGACAGTATAGCTACTACCCCACAGTGAATTTCAGATTTTTGCTGAAAACCTACTGTAAATTTGCTTCTTTATCTAGTTTGGGAAGTCATTTGGCTTCACTTGGAGATGACTTTATACTACCATGTCATGTGAATGCTATTTTTTTCCTTCCAATCCTACTTATGAATTCCATATCTTATGAGCTTATGAGTTAAAGCTTTTACAGGATGCTAGATTTAGAGGAGGGTTTGGTCTGCCTAATTGGGAGTTGTACTACCAAGCTGCAAACTTGACGTGGGTTAAAGAATGGATAACATTAAGGAAAACCAGATTGTTGACATTAGAAGGTCATGACTTGCTGTTGGGCTGGCATGCTTTTTTATGGTACAAGGGAACCAAAACACAGGGGTATTTTAGAAGACATTATATACGGGAGTCTCTGTGGCTAAATTGGGAGAAGACAAAAAAACAGTGTTATTTGAAAATTCCAGTTTGGTTATCGACGATAGAAGCGTTCTCCTATCCTATAATCTATAAAAAGGAACAAACAGTTAATTATGGGGAATTATTAGATGAAAAGGGTGAACTTAAATCGATGCAAAAACTGGAAGAACAAGGTATACAGATGAATTGGTTTTCATATTTGCAAATACATTCAAAGTATTATGAGGATTCCAAAGCAGAGGGATTTTATGATAAGCAAAATGAATTCCATATCTTATGAACTTATATGATGTTTTAAATGTTTGTCTGACAATCTGTTTAATTGGTTTAAGAAACCAATTTAAATATGAGATCTAAGTTTTATAAATAAATAAATCTAGAACTGACTTTTAGAGGTCACATATAGTAATTTGCAAATGATTGATAAAGCTGATAAGGTTGAAATAGAAGATATCATCTACGGTCTCTGCCATTTCCATCCAGGGACTAACTAACACTATTTTCTAGAAATTATCTTTATTCTCCATTTGGGCACATTATTTCTTCCTAGCGTAGGTATGATATTACTGGAAAACTATTGGAAGATACTATTTCTTAGCAGCTGACAATTAAGACATGCTGTCTTTGAGTCTGCCATTAATATACAGCAATTGCTTGTTTTATACATTTATATGTCCTGAATAACTGCTGCAAAATTTCTCCTTGGAATTTCCAAAATCGACCTGTTTCATTTATTTCAAATGATAAAAAATGTTTGGATCTTTTAGGAATGAACAAAGAACTAAAAGAAAAGCCCAGTTTCCATATGATAAATGGAACTCACATATTCTTGCCAATTGAGCTTTTATAACTAATAAATGCCCAAGTGACAGGTGACTTTTTTCATGTGTCTTGTTTTAATCATCTACATTATGAAAAGACATCGATTTTATGGTTTAAATGTGAATTTGTCTGTCAAATCTACTTAGAAATTGCACAGGCTGTCCCTTGCTTCATCTAGAAGGGCAATTAATCCTTCCTAGAGCTGCAGTTAAAATCTAAAATATTAGTTATTGATTTAAAGTTTGGACATAAACTCCAAAAGGTCACACCTGAATATCCTAATCCATTACATGCTGGAAGTGTAATTTTATGCTCTGAGGAAATGTTCAGAAGTGCTGAATTTCTAATATGTGCATCTAATATATGCATTTCTTAACCTTCACAATAAAAGAGTGATTCTAAAACTTTCTTGTATAACACTGACTTCTGATGCTTTATCTGTTCTTTATAGACCAGGACTTCCTGAGTCCTATGTTTGCAACTTGAAAGTTTTCCCATTTCTTCTATTATAAATTAGGAATTCTTAAGAGGGTTGGATCTTAGAATTAGAGCCCTGTGAAGCTCTTTTTAAAGTGAATATTGTAAGATTCCCCGAGCAGCTGTCTGCTCAATGCCAACAAAGTTTGCCAATGACAAGACATGAATTCAAATTAAACCAACCACTGAAATTAAATTCTTCTGAAGGTGATAAAGTTATGACTTACCAAGATGCAGAATTTCCTATAACTCAAAGCAACAACTACCCTACATCAAAGATGGTGTAAAGAGAACAAAGCATCTGTTGTATAATAAAACAATTGTCACATCCTTAAAAATTCAGAGTCTCATTGTACATTATTCTAGAGTTTATTGTTGGTATCATCATATAAAATTGAAAACCCCAGTTGAGTCATCTATTCCAGCATCTGCTATTAGCCAGAAAACTAACAGGGTTCTTTTTAGTCGTCCTCTGAGATATTGTTGCCTTTTTTATTGTCTCTGACACGAGACCATTTTTCTAATGATTTAATTTGTTTTTGTGTAGCTTACATCATTCGCTTGTTTCCCCCTTATTGCAGTATGTTTTTACATGTGCTCTGTTTCAAAATATTTTTTTTAGTTCAACGATCTGTTCGGTGAAAGAGCTAGTTTAATAAATTTCTAGTCTAAACTCTAGAACTTCTCTTAGAAAAATGAACAATTTTGTGATATATGGGGATGCACACTTTTATAGACAAACACCAGTGGTGGTATTCAGCAGGTTCTGACCAGTTCTGGAGAAACGGTAGCAGAAATTTTGAATAGTTCAGAGAACTGGAAAATACCACCTCTGACTGGAGATTTCTCAGTATCCTTCCCCTGCCCTGCCTACCAAGCCACGCCCACAGAACTGGTAGTAAAAAAAGATTGAATCCCACCACTGGCAAACACCCAATTGATAAAATACATTCATTTTCAAATAATAAATCATTATTGTTGAATAGACTTAGCAGAAGATGAAGTGATGGATGCTACCGTAATTCAGACAGGTTTAAAAGGGATTCATCAAATTCATGACTACTAAGACTATGAATGTCTATATATTATGAACATTATACAGCATCTCCAGATCAGCAGCAGTATATTTCTGACAATATTTGCTGGAGAAACGTTTTTTTGCTAAATTTGCAAACTGATCCAAAAACAGGCTGAAATGAACTTATGATTAGAAAAATAGAAAACTGCTGGCAACGTCATCCGTCTTGACCGTAACTATGAACTCAGTTGTGATGTACAGCAGAATACAACTTGTGTTGGGGGATCATTAATCATCTTTAATATTTATCTTTGTTTCAAAAGAATCCTTGAGATGATTTTGCCTCGTATATTTTGATATATTAAGATGGAAAGCTAATGTTACAAAACTGTATTTGTGAACAGATAATACATACACTTGAAGATGGGATGCAATGTGCTGTCATTAGTGCTTTAAACAAGGGCTCACTACATATATTACCTTCATGAACTTATAATTATTGTTATTTTTCAAAATGCCAGGCATCTAATCACTTCCCTGAATTTTGATGCATGAAGTGAACATGTGAATAACAATTCTTTCTATGTGTATTTTTTAAAGTGTACATGAAAAAGCAAACTTGTAAAATATTAACATGAGGAACAGAAATTAATAAATGAAACTTTGTTATATAAATAATTTACATAAATTCAATTATGTTCCAATTATCCATTGAATATACCAATGGAGTTGTTGTTGTGTAGATCAGCCTTTAAAAACTCTTAGATGCAGTTTGCTGGATTTTACTAGGTTCTAATCTCTAGATGCTATTTGCTCTCTCTATATTACATTGCATCAATGTAATGTATCCTTGCCATGTGGGATCATAGGAGATACTATGATACTAAAATTACTGGCAGTCCTTGACTTACAACAGCTCATTTAGTTATATTCAACGTTACAACGGCATTGGAAAAAAGTGACTTATTTGTGGTCATAAGTTGAGGACTACCTGTATACCGTTTTAGGGGAAAGGAGATCTCCCAGTTCAGTGGCAATCCCTACTTCCAATCTGCTTGTCCCATTCTCAGAACCAGGTGGCCAGTTGATAGTGTTCTTGGCCTTAAGATGCCAATGATTAATACCAAGTCTGCAACCCAATCACATTTATTCATAGTTTAGTGTTGAACAAGTCAATACACCTAATACACATTACTGAAATCTGGCAGGGTGAATGAAACTGTAGCAAGTTAGCACCCACCCCCTCCTAAAAAAGTGAAATATCCTGAAAAATATTAAAAGGCAGAATATTTCTCCTAAAAAGAGTAAAGTAGAAACTCAGAGAGGCAGAAACTCAGCCCCCCTCCCAACTTTGTTAACGGGTGGGCCATTAAGGCCTGGGCCAGAATACTTTACATAACAAAGATCTTGAGGTAAAGATATAGCAATTGCCCAAGAACCCTTTCAGTGCATAATCATCCAGCAAGGCTCAACCAAGCCTGGAACTCAGGAAAGCCTACAAAGTTAGCTATGACCCCCCACCCCTGGGACAGCCAATGGGATACATTTCTTGCACAGGAACAGGAAACACTAAGGTAGAGCCCAACAGAATGTATATAAGGGTCTCTTAGCATCTTGACCTGCCCTTTTTTTCTCTTTTCCTTCACCTTGGAGCAGGGGTGGGATTCTACCAGTTTGCACCTATTTGCTAGAAACAGTTGTTAACATTCTAAGCAGTTCAGAGAACTGGTTGTTAGAAGATATTACTGGCCTAATCCTGTAAGGAAGGCAGGAAGGAAACATTCTGGTGTTGCTTACAGAAACTCTCCGTTAACCCTTATTACATTCTTGGTAGGACCAGACTTCCTGTCTCAGGAACTTCTCTGGAGTTTTTTTCCCCTCCTTTGCTGGTACTTTGCTTGTGTGGAGTGACCATTTAAAGTTACAATGGTACTGAAAAAAGTGACTTATTACTATTTTTCACACTTACGACTGTTGCAGCATCCTCACAGTCACGAGAGGCCAGGCGAGGAGATGCGTGCCTCAATGTGAGTGATGTTGAGTTGGCCACGCCCAGCCAGTCATATGACCACCAAGCCATGCCCACCAACTAAGCCACGCCCAGAGAACTGGTTGTTAAAAAATTTGAATCCCACCCCTGCCTTGGAGCATGTGATCATCCTTCTTTGGAGCTTCGAGCCATGTGGTCTTGTCTACCATTTAATCATCTTTCCAAATAGCCTCCATGTTTCCAGTGTCTTTTTCCCCACTTGGAACTGAACCTAGAAGGATATTTCTTCCAACAAAACAACATCACTTTGTCAGAAATTTGTCAATTTCTTTCTCAAAACTCTTTCCTGGAAGTTCTTAAAGACAGTTGCTCTTTTCCATATTGATTGGAATTATCTTGATATATTAACAGCAAAATATGTTTAACAGTAGACTGTAATATTTAAATAGAGGTGAGTAGCACCTTTGTGTCCCCCCATTGTTCAGAATTAGGACTCACAGCCTTTCTGTACATGGACCATGATGGATAGAATTCATAGGAAATTTAATTCCAAATATTTGGAAAATATCAAATTTCTTACTTTGATTAAACACTGGTTGGAGTGAGTTCTCTGCTCATACTATAGCTCCAACATTCTAAAAAATGGAATGCTAGCTCAACCGTGTATTAAAAATTTAAGTGGACACTAACTATCTACCAGAAACATTATGGAAAGCAAATTGCCTATTAAACAGTTGTTCTGCTGATATAATTTCCATCACCAGGGCAAAATTAATCTTATAGTATGTGTAATAATTTCCCTTATTAAGAAAGTTATACAAGGCAGTGGGGGAACCCTAAGTCAGTGGGAGAGCCCATAATTTAATACATTTACCCTCCTTGGGGCACATAGAAAATAAAACTTAATAAAGAATGAACTTTTTCATTACCCTGCTTAATGAATTCCACAGAGCAGACTGACTCAAGTTGCACTAATAAACTTCTGTGGCACTCAAAAATGAAGTCTTTTAACATCTTACACTTTGATCCCAAGTTTACTTTGAAATGGAAGCACTTTATAAGAAAGCTATCCAGGTCACTCTTTCAGATTGTTATTTGTATATGCCTTTTAATTATTAAGACATCAGCCAGTTTCATTTGTATATCCGGTTAGCATCTTTTTCCATCCACTTTCAGATCCATCTCAGTTTTGTCCAGTAAAATTTGTTTCTCTTTCACAATATTTTTTTTAGAGACAGTTCATCTATAATGGAAGAGAGTCTTAAAATTAACTTCTGGGTCCATTGTTCACAACTATCCTTCAATATCCCCAGTCTTATTTTGCTCCTTTGTGTACAGGTCTATATGATTTATGTCTATAATTGATCCTGGCAATTACAGTTGTAAGTTGTAATAGCCATAAGTGGATTTATTTTATCACCAACCAACCACAAAAATTGTTACTATATTTTTGTGTGTGTAGCAGTCATTAAGCAAATACAATGATTGTAAAGTGAGTATCATAGTTATTAAGAGAACCCATTATTGGCTATGTGTCAGTTTTTTACCAGAAACAAGAAATAAATATCAGTATCAGCTGGTGCTCCATTCAAAATCCAAGAAAGAAATACTTAGACTCCTTTAATCAGAGAAAAGATATTTTTTACTGGAAATCAAGTGGTAGCAACAAAAGAATTCTGAATCTGAGAAAATGGGCGCGTAAAACACATATACAAAGTAATGGCAACGTTCCCATCCCCAATAATTCAATTGGCTCATCCAATTAAAAGTTGTGTATATCATCATGTGGCCATCTCCAGGTGGTGATGAGGCTTCTGTCCGTTCACCTTGACATAATTTGATAAAGGGTTGCAGCTGCGCATAGCATAGGATAGAAACCTAAGCAAGAATGTATCCCCACCCAGTTTATACAGTTCTGGTTTGTAACATCTCCAGCTCACTTCCCATAACCATTACCCCCTCCTCCCCCCGTTACTTATGACAGCCGAAAGATGCAAAGCAAAGGGAGAAAATCTTGAAGGATGACAATCAGTTTCTTGCCATGCCATCATAAATTATGACCCTGTGAGCATGGGATGGTGCAAACAATTATAAATGTGGGCTGGTTGCCAGGTGCCCACAATGTGGTGCATGTGGGGGACTGAGTCATCAAAACCAGGTGATAAATAACTTTGAAGAATCCATTGTAACTTCAAACAGTTACCAAATGACCAGTGATAAGTTGAGGACTATCTTAAATGTTCTTCTCCTTTAATTGTAAACTTTAGCTCCTTCTGGTTCTTCTAGCACAGGGGTGTCAAACTTACATTGTCACGGTGGCATCACATGACGTATAGGGACTTTCCCCCCCTTCACTGAACCAGGTGTGGGTGTGGCCAGCATGTGAAGCATTCGGTCCACGGGCCAGGAATTTAACAGCCCTGCTCTAGTGCCCAACTTACAAAACCCCTTCATGATTTCTTTTTAAGAATTCAAAGAATATTTTTCTATGTGAAAGATTCTTACAATTAAGTTCCAATCACCACCACCACCATCATCAGAACAACAACAAGAAGAATTGTATCTTAAGTTATTATTCTTTTGCTCTGGATTGAAGAAGACTCACTCCAATAGGTGTTGTTTTTTGCCAGAAACCAGAATTAAGCACCAAAACCCAGCAAAACACTACTGAAAATCACTACAATATGATCATTAAACACTGGAAACAGGCATAAATGCAACCTGGTTGCCAAGTACCGAAAATGTCCATACATATGAGAACAGGATGGCACAGCTGTCAGAATTCTGGAATCATTTTGTAATAACTTTTTGGGTGTCCATTGTAACTTTGAATATTCATTAAACAGCCAATTGTTGAGGGCTATCTATAACCCTTAATGGACTTTTGCTGATCAGGACTGAATGATAAGGTTTTATGGATTTGTTTGTATATAAGAGATGAAATATGGGAGAAAGAGAAAGTGTTTAAGAGAAAGTGATAAATTACTAACATTTTTATTTTTATTTCATTTTTTAGCTTTTCTTTCTTTTCTATTTTCTGCACTTTTTTCTTAGTTTGTATTGTTTTTATCTTTTTAATTGTAATATTTAAGAAAATTAATAAAATCATGTGGGACATATAGCAATGATTTGAAATATTTATTTAATTATTCTTTTTAAAACCTCAAAGCATGTCAGAGTTATGCAAAGACTACCTTTTTAAAAAGAAACCTCTTTGAAATTGCATTCTCCCTATATATTTCTATTGCTTTTTTATTGTTATAAAATGAACATATAAAATTTGTAAAAATAAAATTGTTAAAACTACAAATATGTCTTCTCTATTTATATGAATATAACCTTATGAATTTGGAAAAAATCAAATATTTTAGTGTAATGTTAATCTCAAATAATATGTGTACATCTAAAGGGAATCTTTTAAAGCATTATTAATATACCAAATACATAGTGACTGAAGTTTGCCAAATGTATACTTCACTGTAAGATTATTTTGCCTTAAGCAAAACAAATATCATACTTCATAAAACACATAGGCAGTCACATGATCTGGAAGTTGTAAAGTTCAGATATCACAATCCCTTGGTGGAAGAATGAAAATAGGGTAATTCTATTTCCAAATGAAACGAAAAGGACAATTCGAAGTGCTCCGGTCTTAACTAATGTATCTCTATTATCAGTCATTTAATCATTCAAACAATGTTGCCCTTTCATTGCCCTGAGGAAGCTACCCTTCCTTCTTGTGTCATTGACTCATCTAATTAAAGGGACAGGTAATAATAACCAATTTACCATTCTCTGGAATTAGATAGCATTTATTAAGTAATGCTGCGCCCACAGCAATGATAAAGAATTAGTATTGCAGAAACACTGAGACTCTTTCAAGGTTGTTTATTCTGTCTATAACGTTAGATCATTCTTGGAATTTTTGCCCTACCTCTTTGTCAAATATGCTGCCTCAAAGAGTGGTATCCATCTTGAAAGGCATCAGTCTTATACCGAACGAAATCGAGGCAGAATCGTTTTTGAGACCCTTTCTCACCTTTTCCTCTTTCTCAAGATCAAGTAATCTGTGCTAGAAGTCCCCATGTTCAGTGGTGGGATTCAAATTTATTTTACTACCAGTTCTGTGAGTGTGCCTTGGTGGGCATGGCAGGGGAAGGAAAATCTCCAGTCAGAGGTGGTATTTGCCGGTTCTGTGAACTATTCAAAATTCCCACTACCAGTTCTCCAGAACTGGTCAGAACCTGCTGAATACCACCTCTACTCATATTCCTTCCTCATGTCCAAGGTCAGGTCATTCCTTCACAATCAGTACATGGAGCCTAAGCTCGTTCTGGTTTTAATATGCATTATGTGTATGTAAAAAATTAGGAAGAACTTTGAACACATGCTTATGGCCACTATATTGACTGTTCTGGCACATGCTCATGTGTGCACACACACATACACACACACACATTGTGTAATTTCCTATTCAGAGCATTTAAAAGGAAGCAAAGTAAGAATATGAATTCCAACAGTGAATATCTTTCTTTCAAAATAAGTATACAGTCTCAGATAAATCATTTTTGCTTCTCGTAAATCATTGTCCCTATTTGATTTTGTGGGATGACTTCCTCTTGTTTTGTTAGCATCCTTCGGGATCTGGACTGTTCATCTTTGGTCCTGGAAGCAGGAAGAAGCAAAATGTATTTGTGCATGCAACCGCTCCTTTTAAAAATAAGAATTTTCATAAGTCTAAATAGGGGAGGTCAAAAGGTAATAAACCAGACTATAGACTAGATAATCCTTGATTTATGACTGGCTGCTTAGTGACCATTCAAACTGATGAGTGGCCTACCTTGGGGCTACTTAACACCTGTATTCAAAGTGACCTCTGTGGTCACATAGCCTAACTTTGAGCACTGGGAAACATGGCTAAACTTAAGGTCATTAGTAGCATCTCACTGTGTTTTAAAAGGGGTTTGTCAAAAATGGTATTTATTTACCGTTTTTGGAAAAATCGCACTCATAGCAAGCCATCTATTTGTATAATGACCACAATAGTCATTTTATGACTATGATCTTTTTTTGCAACAGTTTGCGAACAGTTTGCAACAGTCAGCCACATGGCCAACCTATTTTACAACTATCACAACTTAGGATGGTGATCGGCAAGCTCCATTCCAGTCGTAAGTAGGGGAGTACCTGTATTCTTGCATGGTTTGTGTAGTTGGGTATAAGAACAATAGTTATCCAAAGTGGAATGCCAAATAAATTATGAATAACACTGAAAGAATCCAATGTATTCTCTGGCACCGCGGGAATAGTTGTTTTTAATTCCAGAGAATTCCATTAGATAATATAAAAAGAACAAGTGATTGTTAAACACTTGGAAATTCTGAAATGAATTAGGACTTTTATGGTAGGCAACATTTGGTCTCCCTCAAAGTCCATTTGCACAACAATTACACACACTTTCATTTTCAATCATGTATTGAAAATGAAAGTATTGTATATCAATGGAAAACCTTTGCATATCATTGTTCTTCTGCTTACATTTACATGACATAGCTAAAAAGCCAGCAGTGAGATTTTGCTGATAACATTTGCTGATCACAATTGTTCCCATCAGATGTGTAAAATATAGGGGGTCTAAGATTGTTGGTAGTCCTAGATGCTTGAGTAATTCAGATTCAATCTTTAAAACAAACATAAGGCAGATGTGTCCAGGTAATATAACTCCGCTCACAGAGATTCAGGACCTTAAGAAAATGCATGTATACATAGATGTGTGTACAAAAATATAGCGTAGAAACAATATAATTTCTTTGATTATTGCAGATGTTTAAAAATGTGTTAACACTGAGAATAAGTGGAACCTGTTGTGGCCCCTATTCCCAAGTCTATGCTGTCAGAGGAAGAGGACCTGGAAGATGAGGAGGAGGAACTGGGAATGCCTTCCTCCCCAGGACCTTCCTCTCTGGCAATGCCTTCCTCCCCAGGACCTTCTTCCCTGATAATGCCTCAGGTTCCATCAGACAACCAAGAGGAACAGCCTGAGATTAATCAGGAGGAAAGCATATCCGAGCAGCCCCTGACAGGGAGTAAAGAGGAAGAGTGTTGGCTTGATCCTAAGTAGCTTCGTAGGGAGAAATGTGAGCAGCAATGTAGGAGGCGTGGGGGGGTCAGAGAGTGAGCTGAGTCATTGAGTCATACCCCACAGTGGGTGTGTTTTCTCCTGAAACTTTGTACGGGACAAAGTTTAACCTTACTTCAGATTTTCTTTGTGGACTGCCTTGTGATATTCTGTGAGTAAAAGTTTATTTGCTATCAGTTCGGACTTGGCAGGCAGGACGTGGTGGAATACCAAGAATATTATCAGTTCCAAAGAATTAATTCTGTGAAGTCCGAGCCAGCTTGCCTGTCTGTGTTTGTGTGTGTGTGTGTACTCTTTCATCTTTTCGGAAAGAGGAAAGGCGAGACGGAACAGGAACCATTCAGTATGTTTCAAGAAGTAACTTCTGGATTTAGATTTATCTTTTTTTTTATGCTAATAGATTCACAAATGTCCTACCATAAAGGACATTTTAAAAAATAGACCTAAGACAAAGTGAAGCCCACAGATTCACCTAGATTTGAGTTTTTAACTCTCTCTCTCTTTTAAAAACTTTCTCGGCATTCAGCCAGTATCTGTGGTTTTTGTCAACCTTTCAAGATATACTGGGTTTAGGAAACTAAAGTGACACCATTTAATACTAATTTTATTATATGTTTATAGTAATCTCATCTTGCAAGCCTGATCTTACCATACCTTTGAGAGAACCAGGGAGGGTCTTGTCTGAGGCTCAGGTTACAGTTCTGTCCAAAAATCAGATTAAAACCAGTTTTAATCTGAATTTCATCCAGGCTGTGGCTCTTCTTCCCACTCAAGGTTATTCTAGCAGCCCATTACAGTTATTGAATTAGGATTACCACATTTTTCTTCCAGTCTCTTTATATTTAACAGATACTGTATCATACAATACAATGTAAGAGGTTTTGTCAAAAAAAACCCAAAAAAACTCTGTGAAGATCCTAATGTGATTCTAGTTAGCACCCCATTTTGACTTAGAATCCCTTTGAAGTGATACTTTCAGCCCAATGTCAATTTTCTCAGCAGCCACTTGCTCACAAATTTCCTTCTAGCAATAAATCTATATAATCTATGTAATCTATAAATTACATGTATATTGAAAAAGCACATTCCTATTCTATCAGAATTTCCCTATTTAATGGGTTTAAAATCCCAAGTCCTATTTAGTTATGACATTTATATTTGTAAAATTGAAATTGAAAGAATCAAGAAAAGGAAGATTCTTCTGAGTTTGAAAGATCATTTTCATTTGTGAAATTGTGTTGAATAATTAGCAAATGAGCATGGAGTGTCTTGGTAAGAATTTCTTGAATTACACAGAGCAGTCTGAATAAAGATACTTGAAAGGATGGGTCAATCAGGACTGATAGCTGAGTAGTGCCATATTAAAATGTTTATTGTGTTGCATGACTATTTGGATTTTTATCAGGACCTTGTGCACTACTTAATATACAGCAATCTTTTACACCATAAACTGGCTCAACTTTCTTGCTTTGTTTCTTGCCTAATTCAGATGGGGACAACATCATCTTTAATGATGAAGTTGTTAAGTTTAAAGAGTCAGAAATTTAACATAGAATTTTAGATGAAGTGATATATCCATCTCAGAACAAATGATAACATCAAACACAGAAATAAATCACTGTTGTTTCAAACCTAAATTGTAAAGTTATTGTTTGAAGATGTTTTTTAAATCATGTTTCTCTTTTTCACTCCCAGGTCTCTTTGTTTTCATTATTATTGTTATGTCCTGAGGACTCAAGGAGTTCTCACTCAGGTCCACTCACTTGTGTGGGCGTTATTCCCCCCATTCCCATTGGTCAATGCTCTCCCCAGCAGCCAGCTATAAAAGCAGGCTGCGGGTCCAACTGGCTGCTGATTGCTGCGAGCCAGTTCCAGGCTTGGCAAGCACGGTCAGCCCTTTATTTGTAAATAAAGTACTGTTGCACTCATGCTCTGGTTCAGCCTCTCATTGCTCAAACTTAACACTGGCGACGAGGATGGGATGGCTACCAGAAGCACCTTGCAACCGCTGAGTCACTAGCCACCGATCTACAGCCCAGAGAGAGCGATCGGCTGGCAACAAGGGAAACGCTGATCCGCAGCCAGAGAGAGCGGTCAGCTAGCGAAACGAGCGATCAAAAAGAGCAAACGCAGATCCGCAGCCAGAGAAAGCGGTCTGAGTCAAAGTTAGAAGCGCTCTGTAGCCGCTTGTTAGCCTCGCTACGGGAAAGTGAAGCGCTGCAGCCACAGCCGCTCTGCATTTGGCGCGAAATTCAAATGGGTGTCATTTGAATTTCGGGCCAGTAGGAATCACAGCACATCGCTGTAGAGAGTCACTAACGCCCACTTTTTTTGGCGCGAATCAAGACACTTCCAATGGCTAGCAGCCAACGTGGTAACCCAGAGAGAGAGAAAGAGAGGGTAGCAAAAACCTCTCCAGAGCTGATATCACTTGTAACTCACGAGCGTCGTAGTCCCAGAGAGATTTCTCCCGCAGGTAGCCCAGCCGTTCCAGCACCATGAGTTCCAATCCAGTATTCCCGGCGCTTAAAACCAGACGAAGAGAAGTGGGAATCGATAAGAACCGCTTTCAATCATTACATCGATGCGGGTCGGCCTGTCGGATGCGGGAGAGCATCGGAAAAACCTATTTCCTAATCTATCATGGAGCCACCGCTTACTTATACCGCTGCAGCACTGGCGCCGAGAGAATTAAAAACGCCCGCGGGTCCGGAGTTGCTTGAGATCCTCACAAACCACTACGCTCCCAGGCCTTCACAAATCGCCAGGAGGTTCACGTCCGAATGAGGAAGCAATCAAGTAAGGAGACCATCAACCAATATATGGCCGCCTCAGAACAGCAGCCCCTGCACTGCGGGTTTGGAACATACCTGGAGGACATGCTCCTCGATCAATTGGTTTGTGGGTCAAGGATCTCAACCTACAGAGGCGACTGCTAGCTAAAAAGACCTCAACCTCGCAAGCGGTCGAGGAGGCCCTAGCAGCCGAGCTAGCTGGGCGAACTCAGCCACCGAAATTCAGGGCCCAAGCGCCAAGCTAGCAGCGTTCCCAGTCCATTCCAAGAGGTGGAAGCGGAGGAAGGCCACAACGATGGAGAACGATGTCCATCGCCTCACCAATGAGAGACGGTCGCAGGTAGGGGGCCAAACAAGAATACACCGGTCCACCCAAGCACATCACCCTGTGCCTAGCCTGTGGGGGATCACATCAAAGGGCCACCTGCAAGTTTGGGAGCCGCTTGTAACAACTGCCATAAGAGGGGGCACATTGCGAGAGTCTGCCAAACCCCCCAAAGCTGCACACAAAGACCTCCCTATCCTCGCATTCTCGGGACCACAGAGGCAAGTATTAAACTGTCGTGACGCACCGCCCCCTTGCCAGGCGAGCTTGCCACTCTGTTAGTAAAATTTCTCTCTCCGTTTCCCTAGAAGGTAAACTGTGCCACATGGAGTGTTGACACAGGGTCAGCGCTCTCAATAATCTCGTGGGAACACCCTCAAGAGACTCCACCCCAGCCTATCTACTACCCGGGGTTTCAGAGATGCCAGTTCGGTCTGAAGGACTACCAGGGGAAGGCCATTCCCGTGATCGGCAGAGGCAAGTTCTTTGTCAGTTTTAGAGCTTTTAAAGGCCACCTACCTCTAGTGGTAGTTAACGGTCTTACCCACCTTATTGGGGCTCGATTGGTTTCCCCACCTCGGCCTAGGGCTAACAGGAGTCCATGCTGTCTCAACCTCAGACACTGACTCCTTATTCGCTGACTACGCAGATGTGTTCAGCGAGGAGCTGGGGTGTTATAATGGAACCCCATCTCGCTCACTCATTGACCCCCAGGCAGTCCCAATCAGATTAAAAGCCACGTAGAGTTCCATTTGCTATTCGACCAAAACTAGACGCTGAATTGGATAAACTACTACAAACAAGGGGTCATTGAGCCAACAGATTTCGCCAAGTGGGAGACGCCCATTGTCACACTCAAAAAGATGGTAGCCTGAGAATTTGCTCTCCGACTACAAGACAACAATCAATAAATATTTACAAGTTAGGCACCTATCCGTGTACTCCGTCATTCAGCACTTATTGGCACACATTCAATCGGGCAGTATTTTTGCTAAATTGGACATGTCTCAAGCATATCAACAGTTCCCTGTTGATAACCAAACAGCGGAACTTCAGACCATCACACTACAGGGGTGCCTTCCTGGATGCAAGCGCTCCAATTTCCATGTTGCCCCGGTATTTTCAATCCCTCATGGAGCGGATTTACAGGGCCTCCTGGTGTAGTACCCTACTAACGACATCTTGGTATCGGCCAGGGAGGACCCCAACTCTTCCAGAGAGTGCGAGCAGTGTTAGAGAGGTTCAGACAGCATGGCCTCAAGTTAAAAAAAAGAAAAAATGCGCCATTGCCACTAGACAGGTGGACTTTCTGGGTTATAAAATTGATGCCTCTGGTATTCACCCCTGAGTCCAAGTGGGTCAGGGGCGATCCACGAAGCTCCCACACCGACCTCCAAAACGGAGCTACAAGCTTTCTTGGACTCCTAAACTTTTATGCATCCTTTTGCCCCATAAAGCCTCAGTAGCCGAACCCCTACACAGATTACTAGACAAAAGTCACCGTGGCACTGGGGGCACAAGAAGACCAGGCGCGACCGCTGGCCAAATCACTACTTACGCCAGAGGCAGTGCTCATCTAATTCCCACCCTCCTTTGTCGGCAACATCTTGCAAGGGGTCTGTCACCGACTGTAATGGCCGAGGCCATGCTTTTTTCCAGGCCCTGGCCACGGAGTCAAAGAAAGCCTCGGCTGTTGGAAAAAGTCACGCTTCTGGCCACTTAACGTCACGACCATAGTCCTGGGCACTGGCAGCAAACAGACATCAGGTCCCTCCTCGAAGGTGACTGGTAGGCTTATCTGCCGCTTAGTCGCGCCTTACCCTCCGGCAAGACCCAGCCTCATTTTATTTTGAACCCCCAGCTGACCGCATCACCACGCCAAACCCGGACAAAGCCGCCAGGTAGCTCGACTGGTGAGGAGAAGGTGAGGAAATTCAGCCTTCAGACGATGCAGGAGTGCCAGTTTGCAGGGTTGCCACGTAAGGGATCATCCGGCGGAGACGAGGTCGCGCGGTGTAGCGGGCGGGTGGCCTCAGACATGTCAATGGGTAAATGGCATTTGAGGCCCGTTCCCCGCCACCCCTAGATGGAAAGCGCCTGGTCATTGGCCAAAGATGTTCCAGTGGTGACGTAAGTGGATAGAGTGGACTATCCACACACACACAGCAATCAACGGTTAACGCTGTTCGCTACCCATGGACTCCTTCTTGGTCCGCGACACGTTCGTATAGAATTCAGCCGCCCTGTAGCCAAAGGGCTTAAAATTTTACGCCATTCACCCGCGTATGGGTTGGCTGAAGGTCCAAAGAGCTTAGGTTTCGAATGACGACACAAACCTCACGGGTCTGATGAGCCAGCACAACCTGCGTGTCACAAGTCCCCAGCGAACTGATGGGGCCAGGTGGAATAAAGACTCACCACTCTTGAGCTTATCTTAAGTTGTTAACACAGTTGTGTTTCTTTTTCTTTTCTTAATTAGCTGATGTAAAGCAATAATAATTCTCTCTCATTCATCAGAGAAACACAATTGTTATTGTTACGCCAGAAACTTCACTAGAGTTAAGGAATCTTAAGTTGCTGGTCTGCCTTTTCCCCTGAACAGCTAGTTCTTGTCTATTCACTCATTCAACCTTTTTATCTTTTCTTTTTTGCTACTTTCTCCCAAGCATTGCAAAGCATAATATGACATTGGTGCCTAAGTTATATGTAGCCTATGTAGCATAGAAATTGTCACTAGGATATATTGCCCAACTGTTTTATCTTTTGGGGCACTTGTAATGAGTAAGTAAGCAAAATGATTTATGCAATTGTTGATCAGAAAAGGGAACCTATGAACAGAAGTCCCACTATTTTTCAGGTTCAGTTTCAGGCCTGTCCAAAGGGAGAAGAACTCTGGTCTTCTTGTGTCCCTCAGAAAGCTGCAATTTATAAGCCATGGCTTAGGCAGCAACAGGCATAAAATATACTGTAAATCAGGGGTCTCCAACTTGGTCACTTTTAAGATTTGTGGACTTCAATTCCCAGAGTTCCTCAGCCAGAAATTATTTTTCAGAAAACCAATGTTGGTGGAATAATAGGAAGTATATTTGCTGTTTGTTAATGTTTCACTTTGCCAGCAGAGGGCTATATCTTTTAATAAGAAGTGAAAGGAAATGAAAAAAAAGCATGCTTTCTTTTAATCACTTTACTTTTTAATTACTTTGTACACTAGTTTTCCCCAATCTCACAAGTACCAGAACCACATGCAGCACTTACACTAACAATTCTGAGAGAGGAATCTATGAAGTGAAATTTAGACTTCATTATGCTTTGAGCAGGTTTGGAAGTTGGCTGAGTGAGTTTTTCTCTCTCTTTCATTCCAACATACCACACAAGCTTGTTATTGTGGGGAAAATACAGTGCAGAAGCATTATTTACACCACCTTGAATTGTAGAAAACAAATTGGGATAGTAAATAAATAAATAAATAAATAACATAATATTTCAGTCTGATTGATTTAAAATCTTATGGATTTCAATGAGATTCAGCTGTAGAGTTTAAATAGAAATATTAATATTATTTAATCACTAATTATATTAATACTTATGGTATTGATGTTTATT
Organism: Pseudonaja textilis; assembly: GCF_049901715.1. NCBI lineage: Eukaryota > Metazoa > Chordata > Lepidosauria > Squamata > Elapidae > Pseudonaja > Pseudonaja textilis. The sequence goes on along the minus strand of NC_141992.1, from coordinate 128,446,844 downwards.
TTAATAAATAAATTTAATCAATGTATGTATGTATTTTCGCTGGTACTTACATGTATGGCATTCGGTTTGTTCGGGTATTTTCCACGTCATAGTAGTTGTGCGTTTTAAAGTTGTAGCGACGTTTCAGCAGAATCTCATCTGCCATCATCAGGCTTCATCAAGCCTGATGATGGCAGATGAGATTCTGCTGAAATGTCGCCACAACTTTAAAAGCACAACTACTATGACGTGGGAAAATACCCGAACAAAGCCGAATGCCATACACACACACACACACACACACACATAATTAATTAATAAACTAATTATTACTTAATATTTATAGTAATAAATATTGATACAAACATTTTCACATGTGATATCATTTTAATTTTATTGCAGCGCAATCTTTCTATTCTTCCTAATCCCTAAGACATTTTAGAAATAATCATACCAGGAGAACATTTCTCACCATGGAGGAAAAGTATACAACCCCTGGAACGCCCTTCCCGACTCTGTTGTTGCAGCCTCAACCCCTCATAGCTTCAGCCTCAAACTATCGACCATGGACCTCCTCACCCCATTCCTAAGAGTTCCTTAAAGGGCCAGGCATATGTGCACCAGCATGCCTACCATCCCTGTCTTATTGTCGCTTTGTTTCTTGTCCCTCTGTTCTTGTTTATGTTCATACTTATACTTGTTATCTTGTACATGTTTGACAAACAAATAATTTAAAATAATAAATAAATGCACAAATAAACTAAGCAGTAAATTGTAGTTTATTTGATCTTTTAGACCACAAACAAGCAAGCTTCATTTTAGGTTAGAATGTTACACAAATACAACCTACAATTTTCATTCATTTCTTTTGGGGTTAAAACAGGCTTAATGGGAAAATAAGCTTGGTATGATGCTGACATGCTCTTTGACAAGTAGGTGGTGCTATTGTATTTGATTATCAAACTGTCAGGAGAGAATCAGAAAATGTTCACCATTACAGAAGACAATGCCTGTGTGTGCTTACTACAATAATTTCTGACAGAAATGCAATGTGAGTTATTAATGAGGGCCAATCTATGCAGCCTGGGAAGTAATTGTCCCAGTTGATGCTCTGTGTGCGAAGTCTCCTTCCTTCATCCTTCAAAGACCATGAATGGTGGATAATAAGCAAACACCCCTGTGCCAATTTTTGGCGAGAGCTCTTGAAATCATAAATGGAGTTCTTAGAACACCATTATCACATTATTTGCTATCTTTCTATCTTCTATGATGGCTATAAAGACAGGGAAAGCTTCTACAAACTGGCTATGCAGGCAGGAATAAATGATGGAGAAAATGTACAGCTTTTTTTTTTAAATGATATTCAATATGAGTGCCATAAATTGGTTGGCCAGCTTAACACAGCTTTGTTCGGGTATTTTCCCACGTCATTGTAGTTGTGCTTTTAAAGTTGTAGCCTTTTAAAGTTGTAGCAACGTTTCGGCAGAATCTCATCTGCCATCATCAGGCTTCTGTATAGTGTTCATCTGTGAGTCAGACTTTTACAGTGGTTTCAGATTTAAATTTGGGGTAGCCTATTGCTGTGCCAGAATCGTTTTTTCTTCACCCTGATTGGTTGGGAGTATTGGTCTGTGTTTATTGGTCTTGGAGTTTGCTGTGTTCTGCTTGATTGGTGTTTCTAATATCTTCTGTCTGTTTTTTGGCTCTTTTTGTATCTTGATTGGCTGGCAACATTGTGTTACTTTATTGGAGGCCTTTAGTGCAGCTTGGCTCTGGGTAAATGGACGGCTATCATTAGTTAGGAACGTTGCTATCACTTTAAAAGCACAACTACAATGACGTGGGAAAATACCCAAACAAAGCTGAATGCCATACATATAAGTACCCGCGAAAACTTAAGAAAAAAAAAATATATATATATGTATCACACTATGAAGTTTTACTACCATTGTAGTATATTTCTGGAAAGTTTTCACAGAAGTAAGCTTTCCTTCAATTCTACTTGTAATTTCTATAACCATCCATCATTTTAACCACTCTACTACTAAACAACTAATTCCCACAACAATTTCTTATGCCTTAGGATATCTAACCATGTCGTAGGGCTGAATTACTACTATCCTTCTCATATCATTCTTTCCTATTACCTGATCCTTTAGTCTTTTTTGGCTATCACTTTGTTGTTCGTATCTTATGATGTATGTTGATTGCTTTTATTTGGTATTTTATGACTATCACTTTATGTTTGTATCTTAAGATTTATAATGATTATATTTTATTATTATGATCATGATTTATCACTTGTTACTTGTATGTACACTGAGAGCATATGCACCAGGGACAAATTCCTTGCTTTAAGTTTCCAGCCATTAGCTAACGATATCTGCTCTGAACTCATGGACATCTTAATAAATCTTTTCTTATCTTTCGTTATGCAGTACGATGCTCCACTATCTACAACCCAAAAATTATTATTGTTCACAGTTTGGTTGCTATACATAGCTATACATTTTTCATCCTTTTGATGCCTTTTTGCATTCTGGCTGGCATTGTGGCATTTTTCTTTCTTGCAGAATCTAGCCAAATGTCCTTTTCTTCCACAATTAAAACATTTTCTAATTGTGTAGGCTGACGAAGGTAATTTCTCTTCTTGTGGTTGTTCCCTTCTGAGTTGATCCCTTTCAAGCCTTCTCCTGGCTTCTTCAATTAATCTGCCAGTAATGTCAGTTAATGTGAGGTTATCTTTTGGCAGTACTTCCAGCGAAGTTACATAGTCGTCATAGCTCTCATCTAATGAAGACAAAATTATATAAACCTGATGTAGTTCAGTGAAGATAAGTTCTTTTTCATGCAGTTCCTGAAAAATCCTCTTCATAGTGTTTATATGAGTCAACATGTCTCCATTCTTTTGAAGATGTGTTCTGAACAGCTTCCGTGTAAGATTTATATGTGCTCCTACACTGTCTCGAACATAAATCTTCTTTAAATTCTCCCAACATTTAGCAGCTGTTTCTTCTCCACGAATATGGACAAGCTGCTGGTCACAGAGTGTCAGTCCTATTATACAGAGAGCTTGCTCATTCTTCAGTTTATATTCTTGTATTTTCTGGGCATCATCTTCATCCTCTGGATCCCAAGCATCTACCTCTGGTGGGTTTTGAATTATACTCCACAAACCTTCTCTACGTAGAAGTAGGCTGCATTTCATAGACCATGAAACATAGTTTGTTCCATCCAGTTTGGATATTAGAGACAAACTTGGTAAATTGACTTGTGCCATCTTTTCTCTGGATATTAAACTATAATTAATAAAACACAGCTGTCTGTTTACAGTATTGTGTAACTACACTAACTCTCACTTTATATAAGCCTGTTATATCCTGGTTAGTCTGACTGTGCATCTGGGCCCATAACCAGTGTTAGGGATACACCCTAGCAGAATCTGCACGGCAGTCAGGCAGGCAGGCAAAATATGTGAGATAAACGTTTTTGTAGCTTACACTCAGTAAAACAGATACACTGTGCTAGTTAAATAGTTTATTCCAGTAAGAGTTATAGCATAGTCAAACAGTCCATATATCATTCACTAGTTCAGTCCGTCCAGGGATTATTCAGTTGCAAATTCCAGTGTCGAAAAAGAGGTCAGTAAACTTGCAAATATCAGTCCAGGAATATATCTCCTCGCAGTAGAGATATGAAGAAGTCAAAACTCCTCTCTTCCTTCAGCAACTCAGCAGTAGGGAAAGCACGCAGTTAACAAACCATCAATTCATCAAACCAGCAATCGTCAGGAATCGTCAGCAATCAATCAGGTTCTCTTGCTCCCTCTTATGGCGGTTCACAACCGCACCCAAAATTACATGCTTTGCAGTTTAAAGTGACACACACTTAAACTTACTATCATAGTTTATATATATTATTTTACCCAAACTCCGTTAGGTAACCTATGTTATTCCTAACAGTGTGTCCAATCACACTTGAACAATAAAGAATTCTATTCTATTCAGAGCTGTGGTGGTGCAGTAATTAGACTGCAGTATTGCAATCTAATCCTACTGACAGCAACATTTTGGGAGTTTGATTCTCACCAGCTCAAGTTTACTCAGTCTTCCATCCATTTGATAAAATGAGAATCCAGATTTTGGGGGGCAATATAATGATTCTGTAAACCACTTAGAGAGGGCTGTAAACCATTGTAAAGCAGTATATAAATCTAACTACTATTGCTATTGCTATAGTGCTATTCTATAAACTCAAGAAGAAGCACCTTAAATCTTTTCTTCCTGGTTATCTGGGCACTTCAGCTTTCAGATGGACTTGGCATCACAAAGTGTCTAAACATTTATTTTATCACTGTTTACACTCGTTCCAATACCACCCAATCTAAAGGAATTCAGTACACAACTCCAGATATTGTGTAAAGTTTAAGAAATATTTCCCCTCAATATTAGTGGTATTGGAATGAATCTGAGCTAGTCCATCTTATTCACTCTGTCTATGTTTTTCTTCGATATAACTATTATTAGAATGAACATCTAAATAACACAGACTTTGACACTTAGTAGAAGAGGCTCTCCACAAACACTTCAGTTATAGGAAGTATTACTCTAGCTGGCAGTTTGTTCTGAAGGATTTTGTAGCTGGGTCCATTACTGGAACAAGGAAAGGTAACATGGTATTTTGCTTAAGCTGTACTTAAGGTGAAGGTCTGGAGATAAAAAGTTCATCATTAGCATATTAAAAAGCACAGCCAAATGTAGAGAGGTTAACTAATTAAGTGCACTTCCATGCTTATCATGGGACAGTATCCTAAACTGCAGATACCATCAATAAATCAGAAACAAACAATAAAATGTCAGGAAATACAAAGGTGGTTTTATAGTATAAAAACAACTTATTGAATGTCAGCAGGCATGCTTGATTTGACCTTGACCTTGACCTTGTGAGTCTTTACTTCTGCACAGCAATAAACTGTTGAATCCTATTTTCCTCTCTCTCATAAAGTGATGAGTAAAATGAACCCAGTCTTGAGCTTGGTCAACACTTCTATGGTTAATGTACATAATGTGTTTTGATTTTGTAGTTTCACCAAAACAAATCTTGCTTTGCCATATCATACAAATTTTTTAATATATTTCTGCCATCTATAAATGCTATTGAAGCAACATTTACCAATTTCTACTTGGGAAATGCACATTCTCCTTGATCATATGGAACATTGGCCCACAAATTGATAGGTTTTTTTAAAAATAGTATTGCCATTTTATGCAGGTGGCTATCTGAATATAAAAGTATGTTGCTATTGCCTTCCGGTGTGGTTTCCTTCCTTCCTTCCTTTCTTTATTTCTTCTTTTCTTTTTAAAACCCTATATGTAAGGTGACAGATCACATAAACCACTTGATCATGTTCACTCAACAATGTTATCCAACAATAGCAGATTTTTTGGGATGAAAATTGGAAATTGCAATGAATAGAATGTGGACTTAATGTCTGAAAACTCCTGAAATATGCAATACTACTGATGACATGGGATTTAGTCTTTAAATACAGGACTTATATACCTGCACTTAACAACTGAGAGCCGATGTGGTGCTTTGGTTAAGGGTAATGGATTAGAAACAAGTTCTAATCTACTCTCAGCCACAAAACATCCCTGTATGTATAAACCAGTTTCTCACTCTGTCCAGTCTACCTTGCAGGTCTGTTGTGGAGAAAAATAGAAGGACGAATGCCACCTTAAATGCCTGGGGTTGGTTCAGGTTATTTAGGAGCTGAGGGCAGACATTTTGAAAGCTTAGGCCAGGTCATCCATGGTTGGCTGATCTTCCAAATTTGTTAGGAAATTCAAAACAGCACCTTCTTGTCTCACTTTTTCCTCTTCAAATATTTAAGCTTTTTACTTAGAATTTTCAACCCTGAACAATTTTTTCCTTTTCTCTAACATTTTCACTCTCTTTACTACATTAATTGTAATTACATTAGCAACAATTCTGCAAAGTTATATTTAACTCTGGAGCAGGTGTGCTGGCTCATGAAATGTGCTGTTACTTTTTTTGTTGTTGTTTCTGTGTGTTTTGGAAGTCTTTTATGTTTGTTGGCTCCTAAGTGAGTGCCTAGTGAGCCTTAAGTTTAGAGCCAACCTTGGCTGGGGATAAACTTTTCTAGTTTTCCCAAGTGATTGGGAAAATATTAAAACTCTGGACTGAAAAAAAAACAATGGAGAGAAAAAACTATCTATTCAGAAATGTCATAGGAGAGGAGAGGAGAAAGGGAGGAGAGGGAAGGAAAGGGAGAGAAGGAAGGAAGGAAAGGAAGGAAGGAAGGAAGGAAGGAAGGAAGGAAGGAAGGAAGGAAGGAAGGAAGGAAAGGAAGGAAGGAAGGAAGTGTCAGGGTTCCAGGTAACCACCTCCAAAGCAAAGGACTCTGACCCCATCACTACCTCAAAGATCCATTTTATTAGATATGTCATATTGGCACATCTGGGGAAACCCCAAATCTGAGAGCTCTGGGCTTTCCCCACCCAAAAGAAAATCAAACTCCAACTCCTGCACCCACAAGTTCATCACATGGTCCAATCATTTCTCAATCTCAACTGGAGACTACTCCCAATTGCTCCCCTACAGGTGCAGGGCAATTGTCCTTGACTCCCAGAGAAAGGAATGTTGTTATGGCTAATCTTCCACCGCTCCTTGTAATCCTCCTCCCAATTTCCAAGGCACTAAATGTGGCAGCCCAGAAGCCTCAGTAAAAAATGGCTTCCAAACAGAAAGAAAGAAAGAAAGAAAGAAAGAAAGAAAGAAAGAAAGAAAGAAAGAAAGAAAGAAAGAAAGAAAGAAAGAAAGAGTAAAGAAAAGGAAGGAAGGAAAGAAGGAAGGAAAAAAGGAAAGAAAGAGGTATGGTAGCTTGCAGACCAGACTGAATAACTTGCACACTGGTTCTGAAGTGGCTCAGTTTGAACAGGATTCTCTTAAACTTGTTTAGTGTCAAGTTTCATAAACATAGGACAAAGAGCAGCTTGAAATATAATGTCCTTGTCTTTTGAAATCTTCCTTGGAATTATTGCAACATGCATGAAAAACTGTCTTATTGTAATGATGAGGCAGTCAAGTTGTTTGATCATGAACAACTGAATCATGATGATCTTTATTGGAGTGTAGTCTTGCATTTATACACATTTTTAGTTATCCTCCATCACTGGTTAACTTTGGTTACTGCTTAACTTTGGTTACTGTTTAGCACAGTAATCCATACAATTAATTATCTCTAGTTAAAGTCTAACATATGTTTACTTCCTCTCTCTAATCCTCCTTTAGATTAGTGACTTTGTTTACCTGAGTTGTATTTGCTTGGAAACATTCTTTATCCGATGTTTGCCATCCGAGATTGGAACATTCCTGCAATTACAACTCTACATATCCTCGTTTTTTATTCTAAATGGAGGTTTCAAAGATTTATGAATGTATCGCAATTGTAGAGGATTAAGAGAAGGGGAAGCAGGATGAAACAATGTGAATAAATTTGGAATACATTGAATAAAACAACAGGTTGCAATTAGTACAATAATAATAATTATAGCATAAAAGAAAAACTGTCTGAGCCAAGACCAATCAGGGAGCCAATTGGTTAGGCACTCAAAAGGTGAGTAATGAGCATGGATATTACTTTGAATGTATGATTGTAAATTGGCAAGCTCATCCTCAATAGTTTTATTCAAAGAATGAAAATGCACAGCACATCCACGGTGTCCAACTAACGTACAGAACCCTCCCTGATGGGCTAAAAGATAGTCTACGGCAAAATGCTGCTGTAAGACATCTTGATTTAAGTCTTCTATTTCATGCTGCAAATCACGAATAATAGCAGCAGTAGCATTGATGGATTTTTCAAGTCTGCAGGTGAGACCAAGAATAGATCGTCTGTTTTCTTGAGCAATTATGCCAGGATAAGAGCCTAGAGTAAGGACTCCTGTAATGGCCCCTGCCAATGCACGGCCAAATGTAGAACCAGAAGACAATTGTGTGTCAATAATGACTTCATCATTACATGTAGGCCCCAGAGAGGAACGCCTCTATCAAGTTGATGGGAACGTACCTATTTAAACAGGTAGAGTAAAATAACCTATAGTTGCACATTGATAATTCTGAGGATGAACATTAGTAGCATATTTATCAAAAAAGAACCACATATTAGAATCCTTAAGTTGCCAACCAGCGCCTATCGATCCTGTATTAGATTGATCAGAGGCATTAAAAATAGGAAAATTGTCAGGATACATATCAGGAGCTATATTAATTCCATGCAAAGAAGAATTAAAGGTACCTGACAGCCAATAGTAGTCAGAACAATAACTATAATTCCCTAGCTTTTTTAATATGTGCTGAGCAGCATCATAATCAGACCAATTATGAAGCCAAGTGTGTTTAGCGTGACAACAGAAACACAGACCCCTTGTAAATTGACTAACTTTCAAGTAACGCCAACGGACAAAATTCAATTGCATAGGGTGTGTAGAAAATAGCCAGAAGTGTGAATGAGTATCAATAGACGTATGAAGATAACCGTATGGCTTAAAGGTTGAAAATTGAGTTACATCCATTTGCCAAATTTGATTAGCTTGGGTTCCTCATGGGTTGACACCCACTGGAAAGAGAACTGCCAGTTGCTGACAAGCTGGACAAGCATGGACAATATCCCGGGCTTGAGATAATGAAATTTTAAATTGCTTTGCAAGCGATTTGGCATTTTGATGAAAATAAGAATGATTAAACAAAGACTCAACATCCTTTAAGGATTCATCTGCGTTCCGATTTCCTTCAGTCAAGGCATTAGTAAAAGGAGTATGACTTCAAATGTGTTCTACATACAAAGAATACAAGCGAGTTTCCAAACTATTCTTTAAAGATAAAAACAAGGATAACAAATTCTTATCCAAAGAGAGAGCACAATAAGAAAAGGGAAGAGATTGCATAGCTAAATACACATATTGAGTATCAACGGTCAAGTTAATAGGTTGGTCATTGAACAATCGTAAAGCCAAAATCACAGCAGCCAGCTCAGCACATAGAGCTGAAGTCTGCATGGCAGTAAATTTAGGATACCATTGTTGCTGAATCTTCCAGACAACCACACCCCTTGTAGGTGATCCATCAGTAAAGACTGTAAGAGCTTTAGAAATAGGATTTCGCACAAAAATGGAAGAAAAGGCCGGATTTAAAGTAGTATTAACCACTATTCTAGGATCCTTGGGTAAAGAATACAACAAGTTTCCCACATATTGAGAAAAGGCTATCTGATATGATTCTGAAATGATCATCAAATGCTCATGTTCAACTTTGTAAGAGTGAAAGCTATGCTAATGAGATCCTGTCCTGTAAGGTGTAATGCTTATTTACGACCTTTAATAATCAAATCCTCTAATCCCGATTGATAAGGATAAATGTTTCTAGGCAGAGTAGCTTACAAATTAATCCATTCATGAATGTTGACCGCTTGCGGGGATGCATTAGAATAAAGACATCCCGTGGGTAAGGGTGTAGTGGGAAGAATAGCTAAGCAAAGTCCTATTGTTAAGGATGTTATCCTGTCCACATATCGATGCTTAAACTTATTCAATATTTCTTGAAGGCATGTTCTTTGAGGATCAGTTAATACAACTAGATCTCCTGGTGATTGTGCTCCCTTCAAAGACTGAAATAAGGGCAACATATCACCAGTTGTAATGTAGAAGAATGGGCGTGCCCAATTAATAATGCCAAGTAATTTTTGCCATTGTACTAATGTATATGATTTCTGTACTTGTAATTCAGGAAGAATTGGAATGGAGGAATTGTGCAACATTCTATGTTTCCCATTTTTCTTTTTTATAACAAAAACAGGAGTATTCCAAGGACTAGTAGAAGGTTCTATATGACCAGCAGCCAATTGTTCTTGAACCAATTGTTGTAAAGTAGCGAGTTTTTCCTTTGACCATTGTTCCACCCAAACCAGCGTAGAACAGAGCCATTTAAGAGGAAGAGCCATCATCAAGAATCAAATGGGCATTAAGAAGAGAAAGGATATCATGGCCCCAAATATTAGTATGAATATCTAGAATGTATGGTTGTAGGAAAAAGGACTTACCAGCAGATGTTGTAACATTAATTTCTTGAACACTCTGCCAAGCAGCTGTAGAACCTCCTATTCCCCACAATGAAGAAACTGTTGTTTTTGGCGACTGTACTGGCCACTGTAAAGAGGAGATGACAATAACATCGGCTCCAATATCCAATAACCCTTGAAATGCTTGTTTATTAAGGAAGAGCGTTAACAAAGGACAAGAGGAGTTCAGCTGATGAAGTAAGTCTACAGATAAAGAAGTTGATCCAAATCCTGCATCCCGATGATTACCTATACCAGGAGATGGATTTTCATATGGAAGAAGAAGCAATTGAGCAACAGAAGAATTACAAGGCAGAACTTGAGGAAGATTCACCCAAATCTGAATCATGAGGATACCAGTGTAATCTGAATCTATTAACCCAGGCACAACAAAACAGCCCTTTTTCTGTGCAGAAGAATGAGGCAACATTAAGCCAACTAATCCCAAAGGAAGAGGACCTTTAAATTGAGATGGAACTATTTTAACTTCCATGGGAAATTTAAACTCAATTTCCTCTTGAGTGATTAAATCGATCCCAGCACTACCGGCTGTGGCTGGGGAGGAGTGAGAGAGACTGCTGGAGGACTCAGAGTGATGGGAAAGGCACGCTTTGGATTCCAGGTGGGTGCCACACCCACTGGCAAGTTTCCCGACCAAAACCAACATTGATTGGCCCAATGAAATCCCTTTTTACAAATAGGGCACTTCTTAGAAGGATGATTCTGAGTCATAGAAGGTGTAGAACAACAGTCCTTCTGAAAGTGGCCAGGCTTCTTACACTTAAAACAGTTACCAATTGGTTGCTGTCCTTTCTGAATAGCAGCTGCTAACATATGCATTTTATAAGTTTGTGATCCAATATCCTGGCAGACTCACAGCATATCTGCCAGAGTGTAATGAGCAGTAGCCTTTAACGGCTGTAAAGCTCTTTTACAATCTGCATTAGCATTTTCAATAGCTAACTGGCAAAGAAGTTCACCAGCAGCTTTCTGATGATCAAACTGCTGTCTAATTGCTTTGGACAGACACTCAACAAAGTCAGCATAAGGCTCATTGGCATTCTGTCGAATGTTTGAAAAATTTGCTCTAGGTTCCCCAGCTTGGGGTACCTTAAGAAAAGCACGAAAGGCACATTCAGAAACAATAGTTAATGTAGCTGGAGGAAGAACAACTTGAGTAGGAATTGTACCAAATGGTCCAGAACCAAATAGCTGCTCAACTGTATATGCTCCTCCCACTCCTAAAGCAGCAGCTTGAGCATGTCTCATATATTCACTCTCCCAAACCACATATTGCATGGATGTTAAAATCATGTGAAATATTTGCTTCCAATTTTCAGGGATCATTGTATAACCATTTTTTATTCCTTCTACAAGTCCTCTTGTAAAATTACCACTAATCCCATAGTCTGTAACTGCCTTTTTTAACTCTCTTAAGATCTGATAAGGCAGACCCTCCCATTCTGCTACTTGCAGTCCAAGCTGTGGCCCCTGACCAGGACTATATTGCACTGGACAAACAGACAGTAATTCTGCAAGTTCTGTTCCTGAGACAGAGGCATCCCTTTTACAAGTCTCTACCATTTTCTGAAAAGAAGACTGAACAATAGAGTCAGGAGGCTTTTGCCCTGTATCTGCAGGAGCTGAGGGAATTGAAGACTTATATTCAGGTGAAGAAGGGGGACAAATGACAGCATTAGTATAACGTGAAGGTGGAGGTGTTAAAAGAGAAAGTTCATTGTGGCCAAATTTTTCAATTGCATGCCTACATAAATGCCACACATGCAAAACTTCTATTTTTGCTCGAGGCTCAGTATGCAATGTTTTTCCAATACATTCCCAATCAGTTAATTTTAAAGACCCCTTTTCTGGGTACCCTAGGCACTGAGCTGCAATCTCCTGGACCAGCCTTAAGAGATTTCTCTGTGGTACATCGGTATTATTTTTCTTCAACAAATAGCCTAATTCATCTACATGCTTCCTTTGTTTCTCAGAAAGTGAAGACCCCATACTTACAGAAACCAAAAGGTTGAAGAAACCACAAAGGGTTGAAGGTGCATCAAATCCTTGCCTGACGAAGTAAGAGGGTCCTGTTCAGGCGCCACTTGTTGTAATGACGAGGCAGTCAAGTTGTTTGATCATGAACAACTGAATCTTTATTGGAGTCTAGTCTTGCATTTATACACATTTTTAGTTATCCTCCATCACTGGTTAACTTTGGTTACTGCTTAACTTTCGTTACTGTTTAGCACAGTAATCCATACAATTAATTATCTCTAGTTAAAGTCTAACATATGTTTACTTCCTTTCTCTAATCCTCCTTTAGATTAGTGACTTTGTTTACCTGAGTTGTATTTGCTTGGAAACATTCTTTATCTGAGGTTTGCCATTCGAGATTGGAACATTCCTGCAATTACAACTCTACACTGTCTGGGGCAAAAGTATAGAGGCATAGACTTGTGCTAAGGTTCAGCAGTTGGAAAATTATAATTCCCAGAGCTCCTAGTAATAATGGCAAGACTGGAATACAATGTTCAAATCAGTTTACATTGACAGGGTAGAGATGTTGTTGTAATGCAGCATGCTATTCCTATTTCAAGATGAACAGATAAGTAGTTCAGCACTTGCGAAGGCACTAAACAAAAGACAGGAGTCACAGGGGGCTTTTGCATGGATAACTCCTCTCTTTTTTGCTTTTCTTTCTGTGCTGTGATAGCCAGGAATATTTAATGAAGTTTGAAAAACTCATTAATAAATGTTCATGGGTTAAATATTCAAACAAACGATTACTTACATTTCACAATTTAAAACTACACTTGAGAACCGGAAAATTATGGCAAACTGAAATAACAATGGTAGCTCAAGCATGGATTTCTTTGAAATTGTATGACCGTTGGAAAAATCAGAGTGTTCCATGAATAATAATTTCGGATATCTGGTAAACTTGAGGGCAATTTTCTGCCCTGATTGTAATCTTGATCTGACTAAATAAGTCTGGAAAAACGAAGGTTTTGTTCAGCTATTATTATGTCAAAATTTAGCTTTATTATTAGCATGTTAATAAAGCTGATATTAGCATGCCTCATTTTGAAGTTTAGGAAACCATGTTTATCCTTTGAGCCAAAGTCATTTCTTTTGATATGTAAAAACTAGCCTTTTGAGCATACCACTACTGTATCTAATAGATATCTTTTGTTGTTTGGTTTTTTTTATGATGTATCACATATCTTGAATGTATATATCATTGTAAAGATTTGATTCCACCTTAATAAAATGCCTTTCACATTGCCTAAAGTGTGAGGTTTGTATTGAGGGAAGGGAATTAAAAGCCACTTTGCAAAGATATTGGGTGGTTCCTCAAATTCAAGGACTCTATGTCTTTTCCAAACCAACTCTGGTGCCTGAGTTTTATGGGTAACACTATCACAGCTTTTTTATAGCTGATATCGTCTATTTACTTTGGCTGTATCCTTTTGGGAGACTTGGTATGGGTAAGTATTCCTTTGAATTATATTGCCTCTTCTATAGTTAATGGGCACTGTAGTTATTGCTTTTGAGGCAATTCTGCATCCTTGATACATGCTTTCCACAATATAGATTTTTTTTTCATATGCTTTCTACTACTTAGCCACTATGGCTATAAATGTTTATAGAGGAATCCAAGCTATTGTGAGAGAAACAGTTCCAGATACCATTAGCAGCCACCTTGTTGTTTTGTAAGAATTAGAGACAGATTAGGTCTGCTATCACATAGTGTCTTCCTTTAAAAACTTAGATATCTATTGCAGATATCTAAAACCTAATGAAGAAATATTATATAATGAATAATTTTGTTCCGGACTAGCAGGCTGATTGGCCCGCTGAAAGCTGATCGGGATTGGTCGCCATAGACTGATGCGATTGGCCAGTAAACGGCTGCCGCGATTGGCCCTGCCAAGAGCGGCAAACTCAAATCGCCTTCATTGGCTGCCTAGCCGCAGCCAGCCATATATAAGGGGCTGCTGCAGCTGGGGTTAGTTGCTCAGATCTGAAGTCACAAATAAAGAGCTTTAGTTACTGTCTGAGTCTTGCCTCCGTTCTTGAACCGTCCTCCCAGATATAACACTGGCGACGAGGATGGGATGCGGAGGCAACAGAAGCTATTGAATTGAGCTAGCCGAAGGAGCACGTGGCTGACAGAGTGCAACGACGGTGACATGGCCAGCAGTGCTATACCACCCGCACCATTCGATCCAGCTACGACTATCAATTAAAGTACCGCCCGGGGAAATCTATTCCCCACGCAGATGCCTTGAGCCGCTCACTGCTACCCGAGCCACAGGAAGACCCAGCTCCCACACTCCCCATACTTCAAATAGAGACAATGCCATCACCTCCACTAACAGCTCAAGACATCACTTTTGAAACCAAAAGAGACTCTTGTTTGGCATGAGTTCTTGGCTGGGTGGAGAGGGGATGGCCAGATTACGACACTAAGGAAATGTTTAAGCCGTTTAAAAACAGACAAACGGAACTTTTTTCACAAAAAGGGTGTGTTTTGTGGGGAGACCGAGTTGTTGTACCAACTAAGTTACAAAAAAGGGTCTTGCAAATGCTACACGATGGACACCCAGGCATCGTATGTATGAAAGCGCTGGCAAGAAGTTACGCCTGGTGGCCAGGTATAGATAAACAAATCGAAACCTGGGTCGCCTCTTGTAACAAATGCCAGGAAAACCACTCAGCTCCACCTAAAGCCCCACCAACAGAATGGGAAACACCCAGGGGTCCTTGGTCTCGCATTCATATTGACTTTGCGGGACCTACGAGAGGCCACACCTTCTTAATAACTGTTGATGCCTACTCAAACTGGCTTGAGGTCAGTAAAATGAAAGCAACCACTACTGAGGTGGTCATTAAAAAACTGAACAGACTCTTCGCCACACACGGGTTACCAGATGTCCTGGTCTCTGACAATGGGCCCCAATTTACTGCCTTAGCCTTTGAACAGTATTTAGTGGAACTGGGCATCCGACACGCACTCACATCGCTGGCTCATCCTGCGGCGAATGGCCGGGCTGAACGAATGGTTCAGTTTACAAAAAAAAACCTACAAAAAATGGATCAAGGCAACATCCATGACAAAGTCACTAGAATGCTGCTCCTACAACACATCACACCAAACAGCACAACCAACAAGTGCCCAGCTGAACTCCTGATGGCCAGGAAACTCAGATCGCCTCTAGATCGTTTGCACCCTGCCTACACCCCAGAAAAGCCCCTGGGTTCCAGCAGCAAGCACTGTGTTTTCAAGGTAGGAGACCTTGTTTTCGCAAAAAAAATTTCTGGGGATCCCCTTTGGATTCCTGCCCAGGTAACTCAAGTTACGGGTCCCCACTCCTACCGTCTACTCACCACTGATGGCAGGCCATGGAAACGCCATATTGACCAACTGCGCTCCAGACTAACCACATCTTCCAACCCTGACCCTAACTTTGACACTAGGGGGGAGGGGAAGCAGTGAACTCAGAATTAGAACCAACACCTGTCTATTCTGAGCTATCACCGAGATCACCGCACCATGGTTGGCAACACTCACCAGCTGCAACTGAGATTGGACAGTCGACCGCTTCACCAGGAAGCAGCAACCAGGCAGGTTCAGCGAGCCCCGGGAGCCAGAACAGTAACAGCGAGGCTGAGGACTTCATCACCCCGGAGGCACCAGAGGAGAGCCCTGACCATGACACCGGTTCACCGTTCCTGTTTGATCCAGCAAGCAGTCCATCTGAACCCGGGTTTGAATAGGGTCAAGCGGAACTGCGTAAGTCAGGCAGACAGGTGCGAAGACCTGCTTACCTGCGAGACTATATTACTCCACCCCTTAAACGGAACCGAGAGGGGAGGGGTGTTCCAGACTAGCAGGCTCGTAGCCTGCAAATCTGATTGGCCCGCTGAAAGCCAATCGTGATTGGTCGCCATAGACTGATGCGATTGGCCAGTAAACGGCTGCCGCGATTGGCCCTGCCAAGAGTGGCAAACTCAAATCGCCTTCATTGGCTGCCTAGCCGCAGCCAGCCATATATAAGGGGCTGCTGCAGCTGGGGTTAGTTGCTCAGATCTGAAGTCACAAATAAAGAGCTTTAGTTACTGTCTGAGTCTTGCCTCCGTTCTTGAACCGTCCTCCCAGATATAACAAATTTCATCCGCTGGAAATGGCATGCCAGCGTATGGTGTCCTGCTGCTTTATGAAAGAAAATGAATGGCCAAAGATTGCAAATATTAGAGCTTTCTCTTCTACTGACTGAATCAGCCAAGGCCACGACATATCCAAAGTACAAGCTATTTAGAGTTGCTTTGAAGTGCCTGCTATCAGACTGCTTCTTGCTGCTTTCATTTTATGGGTTTGGATAGAAAATTCCACATTTAGTAAGATTCCCTCATAAAATGGATGGAATAAAGCTGATTTTGTTGAGAAATAATTTAATTTTCCTCTGTTTGACTCATAAGCTACCTTGATGTGATTAATTTATAGGATTACAAATGTACACTATATTGTTCCTCTCTGAGATTTATGAAACATCTTAAACAATGAAGCAGCCCATCCTGCAAGCTTAATGTCCCTGAGGCAACAGCTGTTTGGTTGCAAATTAAGCTAAAATGGGAGATGGCAAACTGATGGAAGAGAACTTTTTTGGCTTCAGGCATTTCCCTGAATGGATTTAAACTTCAAGTTCTCTGCAGGTGTTTTCTTGCATCTCCACAAATTAGCAGTGCAGGACCAAGATAGTCATACCAGCCACAACTCACAATAATGTCTCTTTGTCTCTACTGCAAAATACCATAGTATTGGTCTGAGAGTGTGATAAATATTGTAGGGGAATTTTCCAGAAATAAGTCTGAACCAGAGACCAAGACAAAATTATACTGAAGCACAAATACATTTTATTGACAGATATAGTTTCAAAAATAAGAAAGAGGATTGGGATTGCAAGCCTCCTTTATGGCTTTATACAAAGTATGTCTTTATTTGACTGGTCAGAATAATGAACCACAGATAGACTGCATTTTCATAATAAAACATAGGATTGTTAGAGTTAGACTTACTGAATGGTTTAATTTATATAAATATTAGAATTTGTTATGTTAACGAAGGATAAGGTGATATATCTCCTATATCTAAGAGGGAACTTGGAGTCTTAGTGGACAACCAGCTAAATATGAGCCAGCAGTATGCAGTAGCAGCCAAAAAAGCTAATGCAATCCTAAGTTGCATTAACAGAGGGATACAGTCAAGATCAAGGGAAGTATTAATACCACTCTATAAAGCCTTAGTAAGGCCACACCTAGAGTACTGCATCCAGTTTTGGTCACCACATTATAAAAAAGTTGTTGAGACTCTAGAAAAAGTACAGAGAAGAGCAACCAGGATGATTAGGGGACTGGAGGCTAAAACATATGAAGAATGGTTACAGGAACTGGGCATGGCTAGTCTAGTGAACAGAAGGACCGGGGGAGACATGATAGCAGTCTTCCAATATTTGAGGGGCTGCCACAAACAGGAAGGCGTCAAGCTATTTTCTAAAGCACCTGAAAGCCAGACAAGGAATAATGGATGGAAACTGAACAAGGAGAGATTTAACCTGGAAATAAGGAGAAACTTTCTGACAGTGAGAACAATCAACCAATGGAACAGCTTGCTCTCAGAAGTTGTGGGAGTGCCATCACTTGAGACTTTCAAGAAGAGATTGGACTGCCATTTGTCAGAAATGGTGTAGGGTCTGCCGCTTGGGTGGGGAGTTGGACTAGATGGCCTACAAGGTCCCTTCCAACTCTGATTATCTGTTATCTATTATCTGTTATCTATATTATAAACTTTGTTTTAAGTCTGGAAATCTGACTGAATTATGGAATGGATTTTAACCACACAGATTTTCTATTGCAGCACCTTTGGTATTAGTAATCTCCTGCAGAGTGTAATAGCCTACAGTGCACAAACTTGCCCTGAACACAATTTTCAGTAGTGCTTGTGCATTCTGTAAATGTAGAAAGGGTTTCATAAATGGCTTTTATGGTATTAACAGTCCTAGTTAATTACAAAATTGAACCATCATAGGAAGACAATTTTGTGCCGAGTGTGTGCTTACTTTCTGTGAAGATCAATTATACAGTGTAACCTTATTTTCACTGGAAGGAAGGGCCTCCATCACTGAGAACTAGCCATTGACTTGAAATGTAAAGCATCATGTTATGCATCACTATGCAAGAAATGTATGTTTATGCAAATTACCTCATTTAGATGATGATGCCATGATGCCATTGGGAATTCAATCCACTGCATGAGAAGTCCCTTGCATCAAGATCCAATAAAATGAGACACATCATTAATCAAACCCTTTTACATATTTGAGCCCCACATCACAACATTAAAATTCGTAAACCTGTAATTATTAACAAAACTGTAAAAAAAGTCATAAATGCAATATAATTAAATTGATGCAATTATTATGGTAACTGACACACAGGTAGCAATGGCAATCAGCAAAATCTGTGCTAAACTTCAATACTAGGAAGGAATGGTTATAACAAATGATAGCACAAAATCAGGCAACCTGGAAAGTTAGATCAGAGAACAGGTCAAACAGAAGCAGTGACAGATATTATGGTATGTTAGTTCTTTAAAATTGAATAAATGTTTATCTTCCAAAATTACCTATAGAGAGACCATCAAAGAAGCCTATGGCTCTGGATTCCACAGAGCCATCTCCATGATGGAAAGGACTATTTTTATACTGCCCCCACTGGACAATACAAAGTACTTTTTTTTCTGGCATTGCCCCATAGTGGGGTAATGTTGTTTTCATACAAACAATCATACTTTACTTCCACATACAATTTCCTTGCATCTATTTGATATACAATTTTTTTCTAATATGCATATATATAACTTTTTCTCTACATTTCTGTACAAAAAATGTGATGATAGTTTTCTTTAAAAGTATACTGTCCAAAGAGTAACTATATGTCATTTTATATATTAATGTAGGCGGGGGGGGGGATTAAATAATTTATTTTAAATGGCAGATCTATGTTCTCCCACTTCTCTATATTTCTATAGATTTTTCCCTCTTTCTGTTTGTCTGTCTCTCTCTGGCTAGCTAATTATTTTGGTCTTTCATACAAACATTTTCTTAGATATGAAATGAAAATGTCATCCTAAAATTTGGCATTTTCTGTAGATATAAATCTTTATTTTTGTGCATTGGTGGTTCTTTTTCCAGATTATGATTTGAAAGCATCCTTTGCGATAGAGAATTGTATCTGACAATATAATTTCATACCAGCTTTATGAACTAAGGCTATTTCTTACATAATAGCAATATGCTATATATTTTTTCTTTAAAAATATAGGGAATGTGTTAATAAATGTGTCATAAATGCCAAATCGTTTCTCTACGGTATTTACGAACAAAGATGAGGAAGATGTGGTCTTTTAGTCTTTGATGGATTACAAATTGCATCTCTCCAATCAATATGGTCAATAATGAGGAACATTGAGAATTTTACTTGGAACTGTAATGATTCTTCACAAATGCATTTAATCCATTCCCCAAATTTGCAAAGTACACATAGAAATATATATTTTATGCAGGAAGTCCATGTAGGAGCATTAAAACAGTTACTCCTCATGTATTTAACAATTTTTTGAGTTACATTTTCTCTTAAACATTATAACTTGGAAGCTTCAGAGAGTTTTTGAGGCCCTAGGTTATATATCTCTGATATAGTTAATGGCTCAGCCTTCAGTGCCTCTGACAGGGCCCTATTTTTTTAAGAACATCACTATCAGATGAAATTAGGATGAGCAATTGCAAAATGACACTCTATGAAAAAAGAACTAATAATTGAATTGAAAAAAGAACCCATAATTGGGTAGACTTGGCCAGATGAAAAGGAGAAGAAATGGTACAATTATTGCATTATTATATTCCAGTCTCATTGTATTCCAGCAAATGGCTGTGATCTGACAGATTGCAGAAAGATTCAGGTTGGGCTGAACAAGATGCTTATAGTGAACACATATTTGAGATACAAATGTATTAGGTGGAAATACATTTGTGTGGAGTAGGTTTGTCGCCCGCCAGGATCCCAAGTAGTGGCTTATGATCCGTTATAATAGAAAATTGTCTCCCATAAACATATTCATGAAATCGTTTTATTGCAGAGACAATAGCAAGGGCTTCCTTATCTAATTGGCTATAGTTTCTTTCTGTTCTTGATAGAGTTCGTGAAAAAAATGCAATTGGTGTCTCCCATCGGGCGTGGTCAATAGGTTCTAACACGCCTTGTGCAATTAATTTGTCCAGTTGCTCGTCAATTTTGGATTTGAGAGCAAAGGGAACTCGGCGTGGCTTTAGGTGAATGGGTGCAATGTCGGGGCGAAGATTAAATGAAATAGGGGACCCCTTGTACTTGCCTAGGCTTTCGTTGAACACTTCTCGGAAGTCGTGGACGAGTGCCGCCTCCCAGTCATCGTCTTCAGTATGATGGATGCCAGCCATTCCGATTCCTAATGGCGCGAACCACTGAAGGCCCAATAGACTTGGCCGGTCTCGGTCTACGATGGTGAGTGGTAGAATTTCATTATGTCCCTTGAACGAGACCTGCACATGGTGGGTACCTGCAACTGGAATCCGGTTGCCTTGATAGTCTTTCAGTATGAGTCTCTGACTGCTGAGGTCTTGGCGTCGGATGTTGGGGATTAGCTGCTTGAGTGTGTTCCAGGATACCATGGATAGTGATGACCCAGAGTCGACTTCCATGTTGCACGGTTTGTTTTCAATCGTGACCTCTACTCGGATCTTTTTAGCCTCAAGTGATGAAGCGTGGCCGATGGTGATGGTTTGATGAGCCTCCTCTTGTCTGGGGGTGTCGTTAAACCTTCGGGGTCTGCTGTACCGGTTCCACTGGTTGCTAGGGCGTTCCCTCTGCGTGGTGGCATTGCCATCATTTCTCTTTGGGCTGCTCCCTCTCCGTCTGGGGCTGGAATTTCTCTTGTTTCTGCATACCTTCGCGTTGTGTCCCCGTTTCTTGAAAAAACGGCATATGGTGTCTAAGAATCTGAATTATGATCGGGGATGGTTTCCCCCGCATCCGGCGCATTGGTAGTTGGATTTATGACCCCGCTGATCCCATTGCTCACGTTCTGACCGGAGCTTGTGGACTTCTTCTTCCTCGCTGTCTGAGGATGACTCGACATCTTCGTGATGGGTGGTTGATGTGTACTTGTCTGAAGGTTTCCCAGCATCGTTGGTGGGTTGGCGGTTGGTCCCGCTGGTTCAACGCATTCGTGCTGCCGATTTACAAGTGGCTTCAGCTGCTGTGGCATCTGCAAGCGAGATGTCTCCCTTGGCCATAATCTTGCTCTGGACGGTTGGGTCTCTGAGGCCAAGGACGATGCGATCTCTCATGGCTTCTTCGAGGTTGGCGAAGCCACACAAACCACCCAGGTTCCTCAGGTCTGCCACAAAATCCCCAACGCTCTCACCTTCATGTTGGTCCCTCTGGTAGAACTCATGCCTGCGAATGAGAGTTGGCACGGCTGGGGCGTAATGGTTGCGCAGGATGGGAGCAAGGGTGTCCCAATCCATGGTTTTAACTTCAGCTGGCTTGGCTAAGGCTTTAGCCATCTTAAAAACGGCTGGTCCACAATGGGTTAGAAAAACGGCTCGTTTCTTGCTGGGCGTGGCATCTTTGAGGTTGTTGGACTCCAGGAACATTTGAAATCTGTCCATGTATGAGTCCCAATCTTCGCTAGCTGGATCGAATGGTGCGGGTGGTATAGCGCTGCTGGCCATGTCGCCGTCATTGTGCTCTGTCAGCCACGTGCTCCTTCGGCTAGCTCAATTCAATAGCTTCTGTTGCCTCCGCATCCCATCCTCATCGCCAGTGTTAAGTCTGGGAGGACGGTTCAAGAACGGAGGCAAGACTCAGACAGTAACTAAAGCTCCTTATTTGTGACTTCAGATCTGAGCAACTAACCCCAGCCGCAGCAGCCCCTTATATAGGGCTGGCTGCGGCTAGGCAGCCAATGAAGGCGATTTGAGTTTGCCGCTCTTGGCAGGGCCAATCGCGGCAGCCTGTTTACTGGCCAATCGCATCAGTCTATGGCGACCAATCACGATCAGCTTTCAGCAGGCCAATCAGATTTGCAGGCTACGAGCCTGCTAATCCGGAACGGGGGGCACAGCACTCAACATCCTCATGCTCTGTTTTGGAGCCTCCTGGGCCTCAGGGAAGCCTCCTGGGCAAAGGAGTAAGACAGCAGGAGGATCCTGGCACAGCTGATCATCGGAACAGCTGATCGTCAGGAGGAGAAAAAAAGAAATATCTTAAGGAGTGACTTGGGCAGGGAAGAATGCAGTCAGCGATGTCAGGCACATGTGTGATAAGGACTGACTGGGCAGGGGAGGAGTCCAGCCAGGGGCATAATTTGCCAGTTCTCTGAACTGCCCAGAATCATAACATCCAGTTCTGTAGAACTGGCCTGAACCAGTAGAATCCCACCCCTGCATATTGACAAACAACACAAGTAAAGCATGTGAAATTCTACCAAAAGCAAAATTTTCACCACATGTTAATGCCATTCAGGTGATATAGTTATAATATATTTTCTCATCTGGGAATGAATTCAGTAAAGCTGGCTTTTGAGCAATTATAGAGAAAATTATAAAACCATGCTTGTCAGTTACAATCTGCAATCTTAAGCATTCTTGGAGATAAAGGAAAACAATAACCCATTAATTTCTTAGCCACTTTACTATGTGGTAGTTGTTGTTTTAAAAAAACCTAAATTTAGGTATATTTAGGAGCTTCAGTGAAGAACCAAAGAAGCTTCTCAGATGAGAAGCGAAATGTCCTAAGAAAAAAAAGAGAATGTCCAGTTGCTTTTTGAAAAGCACGTTTGTGGTATTCATGTATTAATTAATTTTACTTTTAATCAGTGTAAAATACAACACCCAAAAGGCATTCATTTCCATATATTATTCTACAAAGTCTTGTATGTTTATTGAGTAACATAGTTTGAAAATTTTAAATGTGATTACACCTGTAATGCCCACCCATTTTCTATTCTCTTATGATAAGACATCTGAAGATACTGCAGCAATTGCCATTTGCAAACATTTGCATCAATACCAATATCCAGTTAAAATAACATTTTGCTGCTTTGAGTATGTTTTGAGTTTGAAAGATCCATCAGATATAGAGATAAGTAAAAACTCATAATCTAACACATCAGGGTTCCCAGAAATTGAAGAATATGGGAGTGTTATATTTTTCAGATCACAATCAAAGTATGAAGAAAAATCATTTCACTGGGTGACACAGCATGGGTACGAAGGAGTATGCACAGAATCCCGTGTTCCTGATATGACAAATTGTTCATAGAGACACTTAAAATATTACTTTAAAAACTAAAAAATATATCTATAAATGTTTTAACTGAATGGGCTTCTGGAATCAGGTACCTCAAATTGTCATACTTCCTAGTGATGGGAGTGTTCTCAACAACTCTTCATTTTGTATGGTTTTTCAGCCTCTGAACTCATGACAAGTTTACTTTGGAGAACGGTATTAAAGTTACAAAGTTTAGAAGAATGCTCAATTGACATTTGGAAAACCGCAAAACAAAAGATATTGCATGGGTACTCTTTAGGGACATAAATTTCTCTCACACTGGAATCAATGGGTGGAAATGAAGTGATATGGTCAAATTAAAGTTGTATCTCTCTTGTTCAGCTGGTGTGAATAAATAAAAGATTAGAAACTGTGGTTCTTCCAACTCAGCTTCTCCTAACCCCGAGGCATACTCCATTAATGACTTGCAGTGACTTTAAAGGTGGCAATTTTGATATAGCAGCAGTATATTGATTGGAGCACACGAAAAAGTTGCTTTTAAATAGAGGATAATGATTTGTTGAGTGGTACAGAAAGAACTGGAGTTTAGACTTGATTGAAAAGTAATTGACTCAATAAGACTGGACAAACACAACCAAATTTATTTATTTTATATACTTATTTATTCATTTATTTTGGTGATGGTTAGTTAAACAAAATATAATGTTTGGTTAAGTTGACACAATGTTCTTAAAAAGATTTAATTTGGGTATGACTTTTGCATCAGCTGTTAATTCTCTTAAATTGTATTGGTTTGGTATAAGCATTTTGTTATTTTTCTTGCATGTATGATGTTCCTTGCAGCTTGCTATTTTATTTGGTTACTGCTTTGTAGAAGGAAAAACTCTTAAACATGAAGGTCATTGGAGAGAGATGTGGAATGAGACTTCATTTCAGGGTCGGGCTGCTACCGGTTCTCCCCGGTTCAGGCAAACCATTACCTAATTTTATAATTTTTAATGAATGGTTTGGCAAACTGGCAAATCCCATCCCTGGCTGGCCCCACCCACCCTGCCCTTCTCTTCCCAGGAATCTTTACACAGCCTAATTTCAGGGCCGACGTGGAGGCATGGGGAGGGCGAAAAACAGGCCTCCCGGAACTTCTAGAAGGCTGGAAACAGAGCCTCCAGGCCACTGGAGCCCAGGGAGGCCAAAAATTGGGCTTCCCAGAAGTTCTGTAAGGCCGGAAACTGGCCTATTTCCATCCTCCAGAGGGCCTCTGGAGCCCAGGCCGGCCATTTTCACCCTCCCAAAAGCTGGAGGAAAGCCTCCGGAGCCTGGGGAGGGCAAAAATGCCCCTCCACCATGGTGCAGGAGGCCCACTAGGCCACGCCCACCCAGCAACCAGGCAGAGAACCGGTTGCTAAAATTTTTGAAGCCCACCCCTGCTTCAGTTGATAACTTTCCAAAATCCTGGTAAGAATTCAGAGATATAGTCAGCTGAAGCAGCAGTGTTTCAGGCAAGACTTGCCAAATTTAGATGGTCTTGGATTTCACTGAAGCATAAGTATCAAGGATGGTTATAAACTGGTAGAGAATTATTGTCTAATGAAAGACTGGATATTTAGCTGCACTGCTTGGATGCTCAGGTGAGTACAAGACCATAGTATTTCAGCAATGAGGATTACACTCCATTCCCCACAAAAGTAAAAGCACTTTTTTGTTGTTCCTGAGGCAAAAGTAGTATCTCTCCATAACTGAGGGGGAAAATAATTGTATTACTACCACCAATAATAATAGAAATTGAGATTGACAAAGTCAATTGCAAAAAGTAGCTTTACTTCAAACAGTTTACATGTGTGATAATACGTTTAATACAATCAAATAACAATATCTGCCTAACCTAGGTCCTTCAGAAGGATTAGACTTGTGCTCTAAAACCAACGATAAATATTTAATTTTTACCACATTTGCTTGATATTTAAAGCCACACTTTTATTGTTGCCTTTATTTGATGCATTCATTTTGACATGATTTTTAACAATTGATCTTACACTTTTCATGCTTCTTTCAGTAAATGATAAGGAATAAGGCTATGCCTGCATGCCTCACATTTGGATTTTTTTCTTGCCCTAACGGACTTTTCTCTTGTACATTTTCAGTGCAATTCATTTTATATATTTCATGACACAAATTTAACTGCACACTATCTAGACTACTTAACAGAAAATTGTTTCAATTGAGTAAGAAAGTAAATACATACAGTACATACCAAATGTATCTCTTATTGTCATATTCATTAACATGAAATCCTTTCAAAGTATAGTTCCCAATTTCCCAGACCAGATCCATCCCAGCAATGGATTCCAGCTGAGTTACATTTTATCTTCACTCAGTCTATTGTCTTAAGAACAAGATGCAAGATGCAATTTTTTAACAATCATTTGAGCAAAATGTGATACAAAGCACAACTCTCTAATAAACTCTAATTTGATTTAATGATACACATACAAGTCCAAGACAATGCAAGCTCCCAAATTTTAAATATAAATAGTTGAGGAAAGTGGAGGACTTAGTTGTGCATAATACTTTTGTTTCTATTCCTCAACCCAGTTTCATTGCTCTCTCTCATCGTTCTGAAAATATGTGGGCATTTTCCAGGCAGCCTGCTGAGTCGTTGCTAACTACCACTAACATCACTTCAACCTTGAAATGATTACATATGTAGTTTGATAAGCTTGGACAGAAACAAACATTCATGTACCAGGTATTGTTCAAAATATATTCCTTGTGACTAGTGAAGCCAAATGCTCTGCAGCACTAGAACAGACATCAATTTATGAGCCAATTGCCTTTCTGCAATAGCTTCTTTAGAGGCATTCAATATTTTCCTGAGAAATCACATGACTCTCTCAGGCTACAGCAGCACATAATCTCTCTGAAGGTTTTCCTCAGCTCTTGGCTTCGGAAAGCATAGATAAGCGGATCGATGATGGAATTACACATGATTAGAATGAGGTACAGGTGAAAATGAGACATAAAACAGATACAGTAAGGATTATGAGGGCATGAAATGTAGAAAAGCAGGTGGAGGAAGAGTGGGGCCCAGCACACTACAAAGACTCCAATCAAGATGGTCAGAGTAATGGCGCCCTTCATATTGGCCCCTTGGCGGATTGGGCCAGTGCCTGGGAGTATTGCAATCTTTTTCATGTGCAGCCGGGCTAGCATGAACATGTGGACATAGAGAGATGCCATGAGGACTAACATGGTGAAGAACATGGTGATGAGGCAAATGATGACAACACTGCTGTCAGAATAAATAATGAACAGGACACCTGAAACTATGCAAGCAGCCCAGATGCAGGTGATGATGATACCGACACGCCTCCCTGTCATGATGTTGTGGTACTGGAGAGCATAGAAGATTGTGAAATACCTGTCCACAGCTATAGAAAGCAGACTGCAAATGGAGGCCAGGAGAGAGCTGCAAATCACCGAGTCAATGATATTGTCAATGCTAACGGTAAAACTGTGTGTGTCGACCTCTGTATTGTTTAGCCAGGTGATGACGATGGTTTCTGATCCATTGGAAATGCTCACCAGCAGGTCGGCCACTGCTAAGCTGCAAATGAAGAAGTACATCGGGGAGTGCAAATTCTTGTTCTTGGCTATAGCTGCGATCACCAGCACGTTCTCGAGCAAACTGACAAAGCCTAAGGTCACAAATACTTCCGGCGAGACAAAAAGTTGCTCATAACACCCTTCTGAAGAGTAGCCTTTTTCCATTGATCTATTCAGATCACTGTGATGTAGTCCATGGCTGTGGTTCCAGGCATGAAGAGGTCGATGAACTCCATAGCGGTAAGTGAAATTCATTCTTACAAAGTCTCCATCCACAAGCACATCAGGCTTGGCCAACTTGCAGCTTTCAGATTATTTCCACACATTCAAGTGTCACTCTTGGAATGACACCCTGGGATTTTCAATGGCTAGGGATTTCTAAATGCCATTCCAAGGAGCAGCAAGGTGCAAGTCAGAAAAAAAATAAGTTTGATATGCAAACAAAAAATCAGTCAGGTCTCCGGCAATTAATGCTTTGCCAACTCCACAAGTACCTGTATTCACTGGAATGAATACAGCTGAAGGTGGCTTTCTTCTTATCTTATCTCCTGGAGCCTCAATCTGTAAAACTAAAGCATCAGAAATGAAATGCTGTTGCTGCTGCTGCTGTTGCTGCTTGGGATTTTTAAAACAATTGTTTCAGAACACAAATACTACTCAGGTCTCTATGCAATGCTTGCCCTCCTGCCTGCTTTCTGCCGCTTCTTTATATGGAAATGGGATAGAAAGGTACTTAGAGGCAGCTCTTCCCCACCCCTTCAGTTTAGCGATCAGCCAATAGAGAGGAAGGGAAGAGGGAGTGCGGGAGGCACTGAATTCACTTCAGTTTTCTACATGTCTTGCAGGAGGGCTTCCAAGACGATGCAGTTCCTGAATGATACAAAGGAGTCCAAATCAGCACAAGCTGGCGGGTTCCTTTTGCTTGTTTAGATGTTGTGATTGACGATGGTGAGAATAATCAGAATCCCTGCTAGCCTGTCAGCAGGATGAGTGGGATGTAGAAAAAAAAACAACAACCTGTTTTACAGCAATGGAAAGAACAATAAAGTTTCTGTGAAGATAGTAAGCAATCATGAAGGGAAAAATCGTGGGTGGAATCAGCCAACCAGTCAAGGAAGGAACAGAGGTATAATATTGTCTTTGCATCCTCATCAGACCAAGTTCAGTGTTTGTGGATTGCAGTCATACATAAGTTATTTTTCAAACTGTAACCTGCAAGCGAAAATTTGAAACCAAGAAAAGCATGCTTCAGAATGAGAGGGAATGAGGCAAACTGTAAAACAATCAATGCTATCATTTGAAATGAATGTGGCCCCTAATTATTATTCTATTTCTCTTGAATAAATATTTAACTCCTTAATGTGTGTTTCTTTCTTTTTCTCCTAATGGAGAAAATTAATCTGTCTAATGGAATGAGAATAAAATACTTCATTATAAATTTTATTCACATGAAAAAGGCATTGGTTTCAATTGTCCGGGAGGCGGGGGCATTGAAATACATTAATATTTTAGTTATCTAAATGGAAGACTAGTTTCTCTCTCTCCAAACCATTTATCTTTAAATTACACATGTCAGAGGGAAAGAATTATTTTAAACTTTGCAAGAATATGATAACAGAGGGTGATTTTTTTATTGGTGATGTTTCTTTGAAGGAGACTGGGGATTTCCTAAACTCATAAATGAAACTGCTGTGAACATTGATGCCATTTCTTTTATATTTTATTCCCTTCTGAGATCTATTTCTATGTTTCTAAATACAAACAGACATGAAGAGAATCATGTAACAATGACACGTTAACCCTAAATGTCATCAAATTACAATTGATATAGATTTGTTTCTATATAACAGATGTGATGTGGTATGAAGAAATAAATGTTTGTAACCTTAGAGTGGGAGAAATTCACTAAATTTGTTTACATTTGTTGTGATGGTTAGAAGTCCCTTCCTTCCTTCCTTCCTTCCTTCCTTCCTTCCTTCCTTCCTTCCTTCCTTCCTTCCTTCCTTCCTTCCTTCCTTTTTACTCCTTTTTTCTATTCTTCTTCAAGTTTAGTGCAATATATTATGCATGCCAGTTTTTAGAACTCCAGTTAAATCTGAAACCTTTGCAAATCTGTAAAAGGACTCTTATCACTAGGGGTGGGATGCTACTGGTTCTGCTCGATTCTATAGAACCAGTACGTCTGAAGAGCAGCAGACACCAAACTGGTTCTGTGTTTGCTGCTGTTTGGCCCACCCACCCACCTGGGCTCTTACCTGTCCTTTATTTCCTGCTTTTTCAAGCCTCACCTGCTTTGCGCGGCGCAGCTGAGGTTGAAAAAGCAGGGGGAAAGAGGCTTTTCAAACGCTGCGCACCTACGCAGCGCTTTTCAGCTGTCCAGGTGGCACAGCTTAATTTTTTTTTACATGTGTGCACAGTGTGTAAAAAAAGTAGCCACCGAACCAGTAGTAACATTGGTTGAATCCCACCCCTGCTTACCACCCAAAAATCCTGTTGTGTATATCAGTAGGCATAGCTAAAAAAAGAAAGAAAACTCAAAAATCTAGGATAAATGCTTCCCAATGTATGAGGCAGGATGGTAGCTGTAGTTCAAGGCACCAGTGAAGCCACAATGTCCACAGATGGACAAAAGTAAGAAAACTGACAAAACTGGAAAGGTGAATGATTAGTACATATGATTAGATGGTAGCAAATAGATACTTACAGAAAACTAAATGTCTGTGGAGATTCTCAGTCATCCAGGTCACAGTTGTCCCAAAGGTACTTTTTTTTTCAAGAGGTAACTGTACTTTCTTGTTATTCTTTGAAGATGTTTAGCTTCTCATTCTCATTCTTGGATGAGAAGTGAAATGTCTTCAAAAAATTACAGAACACTAGTTTTGCCCTATATTGGATATATGGAGTTTTGCAAGCTAAAACTCATAGACACTGCTGTTGCTGTTATCCCTGAAGAACAACTTGAGTGTGCAAGCCCATTGCACCAGAAGAGACCTTCTCCCTCAGAAGTACTCATTAATTGATGGATACTTAATTGATTACTATTACTATAATTGAAGTCTCACCTGGTTTGCACTGAAACCCAGAGAGGATCAGTATATATCGCAGTGCTTTCCATTTAGCACTTATCCTTTTTCTCTTCCCAGGATTTCAGCGGTCTAGTGCCCTGATCTGGTAGTGCTAAGAAGGGCAAAAATGAGGCAGAAGAGAGCACCTTTGTCATTTCTGAGAAAGATCCTGGCCAACTCTAGCTGTCCAGTCACATTTTCCAATCTAGCATGCATGTGTATAGTTTTTCTGTTGTTGTTTTGTTTGAAATGGAATTATCCAGCAGCCAAGGGGACGTTGAAGAGAGATTCCGACTGCCATTATATTGCCTCTTGCTGAATACAGTTGGATGTTTTGATAAATAGGTATATACAATAACAGAAAAGTGTAACTGTGTACAGACCTTGAAGCAGGACTCATTGCATAAGGTTTTTTTTTATCCTAAGCAAATCTGCATCATGTGGCTTTATACCTTCAGGGCTACAGAAGACTGAGGCAAGCATGCAAATTTGGTAACTGAGAAGCAAGATCACGTCCTGTTCAAATACTAGATTTTAGAATTGGTTTCTTCCCCAAGGTCCCTTTATGTGTAAATTTGATTTTTCATTTTTTATGAGCTTATTTTGAACTAGTAATAATACGAACATTTGATCTCATTCCCCCATTTTAATTCATTTATATTCAGCCTTTTCTACAGGAAAGGTTTATCTTTTCAAGAATGAAAGGAAATCATTCACACACAATATGAATAACAATAACAAGTCCAAGGCCATCCAGTCAAGCATCTATATGGATTTCTCCTCCAGTTTTTTACATCTCCGAGGCAATGACTTGATTGTCTCTTTGTCTAAAGTATTTCTGTTTTCTCTTACTCATCTGTATATAGAAAACTACAAAATGTTATTCCTATTCCCCTCCAATACGTGCATGTGCATGCATGCACACTGGTTACGCATAAAACATAAATATGTATGCCCTTTAGTGTTATGTACTGGAAACTTTCTATATTCTGCTAAACTCTGGACAAATGATAATGCCTTGATAATGTCGCCATGAAATCTAAAACCACCACAACAGGGGGCAGTATTTAGCCAGTCTTAGCTAACTTAAAAAAGAATCTGAGCAGGACTAGATTAATACTTGAATAGAAATCCTATAGCATTAATCTAGTTTGGAGAAAATAAAATAAAACATCCTATAAATAGGCAATGGCAACCACTTCCATATTGTTGCCAATTCACTTACACACAAAGCCCTACTGATGGGCATGTCCATGTAGTCACAAGGACTTGAAATTAACTCAAGCAAGATTTTACATTTGCTACTTGAAAGGCAAACTTGCAAAGTTATTCAGTGCAACCTGAAGTCTGTAAGCCTTCAGTCTAATAAATTCTAACTTATCTCCAGAAATAGATTATATTTACAAGCAAGTTCTGACATTGCAGCAAACATCCCAGCAAAAAATTGGTCATAAATCTAAGCTAATCAATTTCCATTGTTTATTCTTCTCAGAAGTACATCTCAAAGTGGTGCTACTTTATTCCCAGTGCACAGTTTGACAGTTGACTAAAGAATGAGTGAAGTTCTTAATGAGTTATTAACAAAGTTTTCGAGGCTGAAGTCCAGCCAAGTAAGCTTGTTTGCAGCTGTAAGCTCTTGGCAACAGAACAGCTCTTCTTCCCACAAATAAACAAAGAGTTTGTATAATAGAACTGATCCATTCCACTGCCAAGATTCTCAAGCCGCATTTACCCAATACTCATTTCCTCAAGTCAAAGTTCAGATAGCAATTCATTCTAGAGATCTCATGGTGTTTAAATGTGGATGACACCTTTGCGAAATACACGTGATGCTGTCACTGTCGTTCTGTTTTAGAATCCTTTTATTGTGGCTGTTTTCTAAGATTTCTCAAAGCAGATTTTCATACATCAAATTCAATAACCTTTTTGACTACCTCTATTTATATTAGAAATGTTTACTCTATTCCAGAGAAAATTGGATTGAAATCCCATAGCAACTAACCTTGCTGGATCTGTGAGCAGAGAGGTTACTTCAGAGGATTGATTTGATAGCCTGTTCTCTCCCAAAGTAGCTAAGTTGCAACCTAGAGATTTATGCTACTTTTTCCAACAGAGGGGGGGCAAAAGCCTTGATGACTTCACCCATACTTTTGTTCCACAATTTGTTGCTTTCTTATCTTATTTTGTAATTCTTAACTTTTTAATTCTGCTTTAATATTGCTTTTAACTGTATTTTCTTATTGGCTTTATTGTAAGTCATCCAGAGTCATTTGGGTCAGATAGGCAGTGTAGAAATTGAATGGATGGAGGGATGAAGGGAGACATGGTTGGTTGCAGGGGGTACAGGGTGGGTGTAAGAGTTAATAGCCTAAAAGGTAGAAATACAAGTAAAAGTAATCTTGATAGAATAGAGAAATGGGCTGAAGGTAACTGAATTAAATATGGTAGAGAATAGTACATATTATCCTGTGAGTTGGAATTAGATGCAAATTACAGGATGGGGATAGTAGTTCCGAAAAAATTAATCTTGGAATAGTAACTAATTGCAAATTCAATATGAGTCAATACAGTGATGCAAAGGAGGCAACTGCAGTTTTAGGCTGCATCAAGGGAAGTGCAGTTTCCAAATTCTGGGAAATAATAATCTTACTGTTTTTGCTTTGATCACACTCAAGCATTGTGTCCAGTTGTAGGTACCACATTTTAAGAAGAGATTCAGGAAATTGGAGCAGATTCAGAGAAGAGCAATAAAGATGATCCATGAGGGTCTAGAACCGTGATGGCGAACCTATGGCACACGTGTCACAAGTGGCACGCAGAGCCATTTGTGCAGGCACATGAGCCCCAGGCAAACTTACCTCACTGCGCATGCGTGTGCCTCCCAGCTGATTTTCTCTGCATCCTTTGCAGGCCGAAAAATAGGCCCACATCTGGCATTTCCGGAAATACAGAAAGTGACAAAACAGGTCTATTTTTCAGCCTGCATAGGCTGCAGAGACCTCCCTCAAACCTCTGGCATGCTGAAAAAGGCCTCAAATGGGCCAAAAATCAGCTGGGAGGTCCAGTGCAGGTAATGGGCGGCAGGGAGGGATCGTGCATGCATGTGCAGGGGGCATGGGGGGGCGCGCATTGCCTTCTGGGTGTTGGCACATGACCGCATGCTTGCGATTTATGGCACAGGAGCCCAAAAAGGTTAGCCACCACTGGTCTAGAACTTAGCTGTATAAAAAGCACTAGAAAGAGATGAAGATATTTACCTTTTCAAAAAAAGATGAAGAATTTGATAACATTCTTCAAATATCTCAAATAATGTTACAGAAAAGAAAATCAGGATTGGTACTTTCTCATTCCAGAGTACAGGGCATGATACAAGAGAGTGAATTACAGAAAAATAAATATCTACTAAATGTTAGGGGGCGGGGGGACTTTCTAGGACTCAGAGCAGTTTGATGGTAGAATTGATTATCCAGATTTACAGTAAGCAATTCTTCTTCAGAGGTGTTCATGTGGAAGCTACACAGTCATCTGGTGGGAATACTTTTATTTAGACTCTTAAATAAATGATGTTCTAAATCGCCTCTTCCATCTCATCTATGATTCTAACATAGACTATGGGCTGGTTTTCTAGACATGTTGAATGGCAGTAGATAGCTTTCATCATTATTTTCTCAAACTATCGAATATAATTTCCTAGCAGTCTCTGAGCAGATGGAAGCAGTGAAGGAAAAGAAATAAACAAAATTATGCAGAAAGGTTACAGAAGTAGTTTACAACGAAAAAGGCAGCACAATCCCACATAAAAAAATCTGCTGATTTTAAACAGGACAATTTATCAATATGTTTTGTGCTGTCAAAACAAACACAATCTTTAAAGTAACTAAGAGAAGAATAGTTTAATGAGCATAAAGGAATTGGATATAGAGAAAAATGTGGTTTTGACAGATGAACTACATACAAACTTATGCCTCATCTGGAAAGCTCATACGACCCCTCTTTAGGGATGTTTGTAAGCAAATAATTATGTCTCTGGTATAAAATGTCCTAATCTCTGCTTTAAGGGATGTTAGGATTTTTATTTATTTACCTGACCCTGGATTTAATTATCTTTAAATCTTGGCAAGGGCAGTCATTGCAGTATCAGGATTCATTTTATTTATTTATTTATTTTGTCAAATGCTTACAATAAAATAGAAATAAGAATAAACATAATTTTAAATATAAGAAATAGGAACTAATAATTGGGGACAATAGGACAGGGACAGTAGGCACGATTGTGCACTTATGCATGCCCCTTACAGACCTCTTAGGAAGGGGGTGAGGTCAATAGAGGTTAGTTTGAGGGTAAAGGAGTTTGAGCAGGTGACAACAGAATCAGGTAGTGAGTTCCAGACATTGACCACTCTGCTGCTGAAATCGTACTTCCTGAAATCAAGTTTGGAGTGGTTTACATTAAGTTTATATCTGTTGTGTGCTCTTGTGTTGTTGTGGTTAAAGCTGATTAACTGGTAAGACATTGTAACATGTGATTTTATGTACTAGGCTTAAGTCCAATCTTAGCCAGCCTAGTTCAAGGTTGTCTAAGCCTAGAATCTCAAGTCTGGGGGTGTAGGGTCAGGAATGGGATTCAAATTTTGTAACAACCAGTTCTGTGGGCATGTCTTAATTTGTGGGTGTGGCTTGTTGGTCAACTGGCTGGGAGAAGTGGAATATTTTTGTTCAATATTGTTACCATCAAAAGCAATATACTTCATAAGGTACAATAAACCTAAAACAAAGGAGTATTTTCCTTTTAAAAAAATTATCAGTTACTCCCACAGAGAACTTATACATCAGATAATCATTATGTAAATATTCAAGGGATCAAATAGGCTTGTTAAGTTTGGAGGCTGAAAAATACTTTTAAAAGGGGGGGGAAGGGCCGGGGGGGGGGGGGGGGGGGGGGGGGGGGGGGGGGGGGGGGGACGCTCTTGTTCACTCTTGTTTGTGGAAGTCTTTAATTTATTGTTCCTCTCCACTCCAATCTTTACAAGCTTCCTTGTAAAAAAAAAAAAACCCTAGCAGCTATTTTTATTGAACAGGCTATAACTCATGAAAATCTCTGGAAGCAATTTTTTAGTAATTTATTCTTTCTAGTAAATTGTACAATGAGGATAGGAAATGAAATACATTATTAAACTTTTACCTCATAGATAACTTATAAGTATTTGTTTGCTTAGATTTATAATACTTAACATTGTAATATTTAATGTAGCTAGTGGAGCTGCTACAGG
Source organism: Pseudonaja textilis (assembly GCF_049901715.1). Taxonomy (NCBI): domain Eukaryota; kingdom Metazoa; phylum Chordata; class Lepidosauria; order Squamata; family Elapidae; genus Pseudonaja; species Pseudonaja textilis. The sequence continues at coordinate 128,411,394 of NC_141992.1, read as the reverse complement.
TGAGCAGCCAATAAATTGAAAATAATTTATTTATTTAGCGTATGGCACATGTTAACCAGGGATCACCAAGGTGTCTGGCTGCCCTTGTGGAATGAATTTTTGGAGCGGTGTTATCTTTACCTGTGGGACATCTAAATGCTGGAAGGCAAATGTGGAAGGCTCCTTTCTTGTCCCTACGCAGTTTATTCACTCACGGGAATCGAGCCACTGAACTGCCGACCTCACCGGTGTTCAGGCCCAGAGCAGTGAGCCACTGCAGCCTCCATTTAAAATAATACTAAGTATCTTGACATGGTTGTGGAACTTGCATGTTCTGAGGAAGAGAAATGCTATGCCAGAAGCTCAACCACACTACACAGGTGTCAATCAGAGGAACCAGGTGAAGATGTGCTGTCCAATAAGCAATATGGTGAGCTGTAACTTTGAGAAATCTACAACACATCTGTCATTACCCAGCTTAATAAGGTCTAAGCTAGGTGTTAGAGATTCTGGACATCTGGTAACAAGTGGGCTGCAGGAATTAGGACTGGTGATTGAGCAACCAGTCTACCAGTTGTTGGACTACTGAAAGAAAAGTTGCTTTCCCATCACAAAAAATTAAAGACTGGGAAAAAAAAGAAATAAAGATTTACTATTACAAATCGAGTCCAATGAGAGGAGGATTCCTAAAAAGAATTCACTAATATCCAGAATCAGAAATAACAGAACATAAGCTAGCAGAAGTAGAAATGGAAGAACTACAAAGGCCTATGCAGAAGTAGCTCAGAAAGTAGAAACAAACTAGGGGAAGTTGATCATAGGGGAAGCCAGCATCACTATTGAACTATAAATGCTATGTGCTTAGAGCTCAAAGCATTGTTAGAGACCCCACACACCCACTTCACGGTCTGTTTCTGTTATTTCCCTCTGGGAGGACATTTTGAAGTATTTCTAGAAGGACTTCCAGATTCTGTAACAGCTTTATTCCTATGCTATCCATCTGGTAAACTCGCAAGATTCGTTTCTCTCACCATGCACATGTACATATGCAAATTAGACTGGGCTGTTTCTCTGTGTCATATAATATATGTGGGTATATGCATAATTTTCTATGTATGTATGTATCAGTGGTGGGATTCATTTTTTTTTACTACCGGTTCTATGGGCATGGCTTGGTGGGCATGGCAGGGAAAGGATACTGTAAAATCTCCAGTCAAAGGTGGTCTTTGCCAGTTCTCTGAACTACTCAAAAGTTCCACTACCGGTTCTCCAGAACTGGTCAGAACCTGCTGAATACCACCTCTGGTATGTATGTATGTATGTATGTATGTATGTATGTATGTATGTATGTATGTATGTAGAGGTGGTATTCAGCAGGTTCTGACCAGTTGTGGAGAACTGATAGCAGAAATTTTGAGTAGTTCAGAGAACTGGCAAATACCACCTCTGACTGGAGATTTTACAATATCCTTCCCCTGCCACGCCCACAAAGCCATGCCCACAGAATCGGTAATAAAAAATTTCGAATCCCACCACTGTATGTATGTATGTATGTATGTATGCATGAATTTATTTATTTTGTCATGTTTATGTAGTATATATTGGAGGTGGAGACCCTTTGAGAGCTGTATGGAACAAAATTTCATTTTAATGTATGCCGATGAGTGCACATTCAAAGTGACAATAAAGTTATTCCAAGCCTAAGCCTTAGAATTGTTTTCATTCCCAAATCAGAAAGTGTCTTCTCTACCTTTTCCTCAGAAAGAGCAAAGTCGTCTAATTAAAAAACAAGAGGGACTGAAACGAAGAATAACAGAATCTAGAACAGCACAAAAACAACATTATAAATATGCCAGCCTTGAAACTTGTTACAAAAAAGTAGTAGCTAATATGCCAATATAAGCATCAGCTCACTGCAAGAAACAAGCCAAGAAACAAGCCAATTGATGTACAGTACAGCTGCAGTTGTAACTGAATGCCTAAGATGTAAAATAACAATCAAGAAAAAAAAAGCCAAAAGGTACATCATCAGATGGAAGATCAGATTGAAAAATAAGATCAGCATACTACATTCAGGTGCAAGAAAGCTAGAACAGATGAAAGAAAAGAAGCTGGACAAGAAAGCCAAAGAATAACTGATTGAGAAATATCACCTAGGGGCAAGGAAGGTTAAGGAAGTATTGGAAATAATAAAGCAGAAAATAACAGTTGTATTAAAAATATAAAATCAACAGATATGAAGCTTGAATTGTACATTATAGGCAGAATCTCCAATTTCAGCCAAATTTGAAAGGTATCCAGCAATCCATCAATGGAGAGACTTCAATGAACCAGCCAACACCTGTCAAAGAAGAAACAGTGCAGTTCTGTACATAGCCATGGGACAACCCAAAGAAATGCATGCAACTTGGAGAGAGGAGGTGGAGAAGGGGAAAAAAATAAATGAATGATAACAGAAGAAGTGGTATAGAAAAGATCAAGAAAGATGAAGAATTCATCAGCATTGGGTAGCAAAGTGGTTGTTCCTAACATGGGTGGGGTGGGGGGTGCTTGCTAAAGCTAAAATATAGCTCCCATCAGATGCAAGCAATTGGTGCTGGAAACACTCATACCTTGCAAAGAGTCCTGCAGACCTCCTACATTCTGTCCCTTGCTCAACCCTAAATGCCTTATAGTTGCCAGAAGGAGGTCCATCATTCTCTGCTATTTCCTGCTCTTCTGAATGCTCTGCAGCCAAATTACCAACAGGTGCCTCTCCACTGCTCTCTGAGGCAGGCTGTTGTCCCACAAGGTCATCTGAAGTGTCATCTCCTTCTCCCCAGACTACCCAGACTTGGAGAGGACCCTGATGTAATGCAGTTTCCTTTTTCGACCCACAAAGGAAGCTTTCAAACTAAGGCCTGGTTTGTGTTGATTCTCCATTGTGGGATTTTCTTTCTTTCTTTCTTTCTTTCTTTCTTTCTTTCTTTCTTTCTTTCTTTCTTTCTTTCTTTCTTTCTTTCTTTCTTTCTTTCTTTCTTTCTTTCTTTCTTGCTATGAATGTTGGAGCACTGCATCTGTGTAAGTGGTTTCAAGTGTTGTAAAATTTGCTTCTGGTTTTGGTACATCTTATAAGCAGGCTAGATATGAAAGTACAATTTTTAGTAACAAATGTACTTTTTGATCACTCTACCAATGGGGATATAACCCAGAGCAGTGCGACCTGTTCTAACAATATGAATCAATAATGAGGTTATGATGTTATGTTCTGGTTCACAAGGATCTTTTCACAAGATTGCTTAACTGTGTCTACCTTTTGGAAAATTTAAATCCTACCTAGGAACTTAAAAGCAGCTTAAATACCAGCTTCATTTTACCCCTCCAACAGTCCCATCAGATGAGATGAAAAAGAAAGAACTGGACCATAGTCACCCAGTGAATTTATTTGTTGAGTGTGGACTTGGGTCTTCCCAGTTATAGCCCATTACCATAACTATTACTCCACACCATCAAAACAAGTTAGATAAGACTAAGCCAACACTTTGGGACTGTTTCCACCACTAAAAGCACAGGTGTCCAAAAATCAAGGCAAGGAATAGGTGGAATAGGTAATGGGAAGTGGCAGCTGGCTTCTTGGAATCAGGCATTAGAGGTGTTGGAAGAAATGCCCATCTGGGTTCAGTTCCAAGTATAGAGAAAGACAATGGAAACATGGAGACTGATTGGAAAGATGGTTTAATGGTGAAGCAGAACCAAGCACGTATCATTCTGGGTAGCTGACCACATGGAGGAGAAAGAGGGAGGGAGGGAGGGAGAGAGAGAGAGAGAGAGACCTTCTCTTGGGCCTTGCCCTTGAGCTTCCTGTTCCTGTTCAAGAAGTGTATTCTATTGGTTGTTGTCAGAATCCCATGTGGAGTCACATTTATCTGAATCAAGTTTGGTTGAACCTTGGGCTGATGTAATATCCCCAGATCCATGTGGTGAGCTCTGCTGCTAGATGGGTAAGAGCGCTAATCCTATTAGGTCCTGAAGGTGAAGGCCTTTTGTCTTGTAGATAGGCTGTCCCAGTCTTTCTGGGGCTGTTGACAAAGGTGGAGGCTGCTTTCCAAGAACATATTTCTCATTTTCTCATCCAGGAAGGTATAATATTCTGCCTTTTTAATATTTCCTAAAAATATTTCATTCTTCTAGGAGAGGGGTGGGTGCTAACTTTCTACAGAGGTTTCTGTCAGACACTATATATGACAATATATGACATCTATAAGGATAGCTTAACACAATCCCACTCCCTCCCTATATGGGTTAAATCTACATTTGATCAACTGAATCAGAGTTTAGTCTTCTCCTTTGTATTAATCTTTTAACATTCTAAAAATACCTTTGTCTTGATTTCCACTATGGGTCTCCATCATCACCAAAACAAAATGACACCTACTCTTTCCCACATTGCTGTTATTCCCTTTCTATCATTAGCCTTTCTGGTTTAAATCTATGTTATCTCTGACTCAAACATGAAATTACTTTGGGATAATTTGCTTGGATAATCCAAGCAAATTATCCCAAAGTAATTTCATTATAATGAAACTTGAAAAAAGGAAATAAGAGAACAGACATAACTGGATTTTATATTTATGAAACAGTTTGGAACTGATTCTGTTGGTCTTTTATTGCTGCATGGGGGGAAAAAAGTAAGAATGACTCAGAAAGTCATTGAAAATACACTCATAATATTTCAGGTCATTGCTTTCTGTCTAGATAATAACACAATAAACTTAAGAAAAAGGATTATGCCTTAGGAAAAAAAGTAGCCTTTTTCTTATTAAGTCTGGCTTGACTTTGTGGCATTTTTACAGAGAGATTTTCAGGTTCCTTCTTCCTGTATTAAAATATATATATAATAGACATATGTGATACTACACAAATTGCCTCCACCAATAATGTACACAGTGCCTGCATATTTGAAGGAGCCCTGTATATTTTGGAGGAGGAGGAGGTACACATGGTCCCTTTAGATAGACATTAAATGTGCAACCAAACAAAGGACCTTATCACTGCATCCATAGCTTGGAAGTCAGCAGACAAAAACTTATTTGAAAACAATCTAACCCATACTTACTAGGAATTATGAGAGTTGTAGTTCAACATTAGGTTCGGAAGGGTTGACATAATTTGAAGTACTGTATAGAAATATTAATACAGGTAGTCCTCAACTTACAACACTTAATTTAGTAACCGTTCAAAGTTACAACAGCACTGGAAAAAGTGACTTATGGCCATTTTTCACACTTATGATCATTGCAGCACCCCATGGTCACATGATCAAAATTCAGATGCTTGGCAACTGATTCATATTTATGATGGTTGCAGTGTGTCATGTGATAAGCTTTTGCGACCTACTGACAAGCAAAGTCAATCGGAAAGCCAATTGCTTCACTTAACCATTGTGGCAAAAAAGTCATAAAATGGGACAAACTCACTTAACAAATGTTTCACTTAGCACATAAATTTTGGGCTCAATTCGGTTGTAACTCAAGGACTACCTGTAGTGTGCATTGAGAATCAAGGTAGCACAAGTGTTATGTTGTTTAACTAGAACTGAACAAAGCCAGAGCTCACTGGTTTGTCGTAATTTCTCAACCCAGCCAATTGGGTTGTGGTTGGAAGGGAAAAAAAAATAGAGATAAAACCTAGAATGATAGGGGGGGGGGGGGAAGGATATAAATATAATACATAAAGAGATAAATAATGTTACAGTAGTTAGCAAACAGCAAGTGAGAAGTTTTACAATGCCAGAATGCTACCACGAGTTTTTCATGACACAAGAAAATATAAGAAAATGCTTCAAGAATCTTCTTAAGAATCAACCATTTTATATATTGGCTTCTACATTTCAGTCAAGAAGTTACTTTAAAAAAAAGGAGTGGGAAGAAAAGCAATCTTTGAGGATTGTAGGTTGCGAATAGTGTGTTTGAGCCAGCACAAAGCATGTTTTTAAGGCCAGTAAATACACTAAGGGGATGCGGTTTCTCAGTGGCTAAGATACAGAACTTGTCTATCAGAAAGGTCGGCAGTTCGGCGGTTCAAATCCCGAGCACCACGTAACAGAGTGAGCTCCTGTTACTTGTCCCAGCTTCTGCTAACCTAGTAGTTTGAAAGCATGTAAAAATGTAAGTAGAAAAAGAGGGACAACTTTGGTGGGAAGGTAACAGCGTTCCATGCACCTTCGGCATTTAGTCATGCCGGCCACATGACCATGGAGAATCTTTGGCTTTGAAATGGAGATGAGCACTGCTCCTTAGAGCCAGAAACAACTAGCATGTATGTGCAAGGGGAACCTTTACCTTATGTGCATAAAGACTAACTTCAGATGCAACACACTTAGTTTAATGCTTAGTTTCATTCCTTAAAAAAAGCAAGAAATAATACCACTAAAAACTTTCACTGAATTCCAATTATGGGTGACATGATTTGGGAACCTAAAAATAGAGTTGGTTGCAATCTGTGGATCTTGGATTATATATATTAGGAATATATATATATATTCCTAATTTAAATAATGCATGCTTTAGATAATGCATGCATTAACATATATTGCACTTGATTTTGTATATGCCACTCTTTTTCTTCCTATGTTTAATAAAGAAAACGAGAAGACACTTCTGTATCTGAAAATCTTGTATATAAAATAAATTACTGAGACAATATTTCTTTTATCTTTTTTTCTTACAGATCTTCAGTTATATCTTTTCAGATCTTTTTTCTAAATATATCCAGTTTTCTCATTTTTCTTGATATTTGTTTTCAATTATCTGAACCCACTTAATTTTGTCTCGATCTTCCTGTAAGTGGATGACTCTCCCCACTGTATCCTCTATTGCAAATGAAGTCCAACTATGCAAAACTTATTATGAAAAAGAGATGGATAAATATGTTATGGCCTCAGTCAAGTTCCCTGACATTCATATTACCTGTTTCCCTAAGCATCTCTTGATTCATAATCACAGATGGTAAGGAATTAATTGAAACTATCGAAGCTGATGGGAGGAAAGGGGAGATAATGGCCTAGCAATGATAATAGCTTGTGAAGAGCATAATTATTAACTGAGGAATTAGCACGAACCATTCTGAAGGCTCCTCTTTAAAAAGAAGAATGATCATCAAAAGAAAAGCAGAACTCCAGAGAAATTCACATCAGTTTGATTTAGGACCCATAAATCAGTTTCATTTAGGAACCATAAATCACTCATGAAATCATTTCTATTCCAGTCAGAGCTTGTGCAGAAGAATCAGGGAGCATTGGTGTAAAATGCATCTTATTGATTCACTCTGTATGATGAATTTGAGAGATAGGCGATGCATTCACAATGACATACTCTATCACTTATTTAGGGTGAAGCATCATCACCACCACCATCATCATCATTCATGCCATTGTCTCTCCACTGCAGGGTGAAGGCCTCTTCTGCATGTTTCCAACTAGTACGGTCTTGAGCTTTCCTTTGCCAGTTGGGTTTACAATATTTGCTGATGTTGTCGTTGATCCATCTTGTTTTAGGTCTCTTTCATGGATGCTTTTTATCAGTGGGATCCATTCTATGACTTCCTTGGTCTACCTGCCATCAGCTCTTCTTGCTATGTGACCAGCACATTTCTATGTCAATTCTTTTACTCTTTTGATCATATACTTTCAGTGGGAAGCATATCAACAAATATGAGATACAGAATATTCCTAATCTCATTCATACTTGTGGGGTTCAACTCTAGCAATGGGAGATTACTTGGTAATTGCATGGAAACAATCCTATCACATTAGTTTAATAAAACGATCGGGCAAGAAAGTGGCGTGTTCCACAAGAAAATGTAATGCAGATGGATATTCTAATTTGCAGGGCAAAGGAGAGTGAAAGAGATGAATGATCTGCTGAGCTCTAATTGAGATTCTTCCTCCCATTTAGCTGCAGGGCTCTGTTCTACTTCAGCTATTTCTGTTTTGTATGCTGGAGAGAACAAAACTTCTCCAGCAATCAAAATATCCTTTTGTTTTCTTTCGATGAAGATGTTCCATGAAGTTGCCATTCACAACTTTGTTGCTGCCTTGCATAAAAATTATGAAGTTTTTCTCTACTCCATGTGTCAGCATTCCAAGTAACAACCTCCAAATTAAAAGACTCTGAGACAGTCATCTTCTCAAAGATCCATTTTATTAGAGATGTCATATTAGCACATCTGAGGAAAATCTGAATCTTATATTTCTGGGTTTTCCCTAGTCCAAAGAGAATCCAAAATCCAATGCCTGCATCCAATAGTTCATCACATGGTCCAATCATTACTTCATTCCAACTGGAGACTGTCCTCAGGCACTCCCCTCCAGGTGCAGAGTAACATGTCCCTGACTATCCGAGAAAGGAATGTTGTAGCTAATCTTCCACCGCTCCTTGAAGTTCTCCTCCCAATTTCCCAGGAACTGAATGTGACAACCCAGAAGCCTCAAAGAAAAATGGCTTTAAAGCTGACACCATGTTCTCAACAGGTTTGAGGCCTGCTGCGTAAAAGAAAAACCTAGAATATAAGGATTTTTTAACCTTTCCTGCTCATTTGCCCATTGTTGCTCCTAGCCCTCCATCTCTCTTCCCCCACAGTAGCCTTCCAATCATGAGAACTTTTACCTTTTGTAAGTAAGGAAAGAATACTTGAAGACTGGGGGGATGCATATTGTTGGGTGTGTATGGAAAGGCCCATCGATGGATTTGATGGACTCATCTGATCCTCTGTAAAATGCAGCTAGCCTAATGTGTGATCTGCCTAGTCATGTGCCCAGGCAAACTAGTTAAAAGTGCTGGTGTCTTCGTCGGGTGCTTTATGGTGATTTGGAATGATGCTCGCATTTCTGATAGTATTTGGTGGAATTGTCCATCCTCCAAAGAAGGGTGCACTATTGGGAGACATGAAAGAACAAGCCTGGGATAGATTGTTACAGAGAAAGTCTATTTATGTGGTTGCTAGAAGTCAAAAATGCCTTGGTGGCACATAACCAATCAGAAGAGGAGAAGGATCAGGGTGAAGCTCTTATACAGTCAGAAAGAAAGTAGCCATAGCAACAGATGAAAGATGGCATTTGTTCCAATCAGTCCTGAGCTTACTTTGAGGGTTTTAAAAGTAATGAATAATGTGAGAATTTGAGATTGTGGTCTGGAATCTCAATCTTGTCCAGCCACCCCATGGAAATTCAATTGTCTCCTTAGCACATATAAATCCTCTTGAGAACATCTTAATAAAAATATAAATATGGAATGGAATGGAATGGATTGGAATGGAATAGAATAGAATAGAATAGAATAGAATAGAATAGAATAGAATAGAATAGAATAGAATAGAATAGAATAGAATAGAATTCTTTATTGGCCAAGTGTGATTAGAAACACAAGGGATTTGTTTCTGGTGCATAAGCTCTCAACGTACATACAACAATAGTGATAAGCAACAAAGTTATAGACATAAGATAAGGAGATAGATAATAGGGAAGATGACAGTAATGATGGTAATACTGCCGTTTTAGATAGTTTGACAGTGTTGTGGGAATTAGTTGTTTAGCAGAGTGATGGCATTGGGTAAAAAGCTGTTCTTGTGTCTAGTTGTTCTGATGTGTAGTGCCCTATAGGGTCATTTTGAGAGTAGAAGTTGAAAACGTTTATGTCCAGGATGCGAGGGGTCTGTAGATACTTTCACAGCCCGCTTTCGGTCTCATTCAGTATACAGGTCCTCAATGGAAGGCAGATTGGTAGCAATTGTTTTTTCTGCAGTTCTAATTATCCGTTGAAGTCTGTATATGTCTTGATTGGTTGCAGTGCCAAATCAGACAGTTACAGAGATGACAGACTCATTAATTCCTCTGTAGAACTGTATCAGCAGCTCCTTGGGCAGCCTGAGCTTTCTGTGTTGGCACAGGAAGAATTTTGGAATTGCTTTGGAAATCAAAATTGATCAGTATTGAGGTGGGAATTCAGGTTTTGTGTGTGTGTGTGTGTGTGTGTGTTGAAGATCTGACTGAAGTGCAATCCAGTCTTGAAATAACTCTCCAAAAGAATGCAACCTTGTACCTTTTGTTAAACCACCTGGAAAGCTATATCTCACTGCGCATCAGCCCTTACTTGAGTCTGGTTATGGCTGTGACCTGGTTTTCAGTAAGAACTACAGCCCCTTTTAATTTGGATTCTATTTATGTTGGAGGCTTTGTGTGATGAAATATGACCTTGAATTGCTAATTAATTGGCATCGCCCATGGCTAATACAATCATAAAAAACTGTCTTTTGTCTCTTCAAGGATTATTGCAGATATAATTTGAAAAACAATTGTGTATTAGGAACTCAGCACCAAGGAAATCAGCCTACACACACAGTACTGTAGTTTAATGACAGAATATACAATTCTGCATTAATAATACAATCTAACATTGCTACATTCAGAAAAATAAAGAAATCCTGCACTTTTCTCTGAAACCTAGAAAAATAGAGATGTCTTGGGAGATTCTCCCTCTCTCTCTCTCTCTCTCTCTCTCAGACACACACACACACACACACACACACACACACACACACACACAAATATTTGAATCTTTGATCAACTATTTTGAATAAGTTAGTGGTGTTGGAAGTTAAGATTCCTCCCTCTTCTAGGGAAACAGCTCCCACCCTTTATCAAGTAGGGCTATTAAAATAGCTGGAGCCAGCTTACTTTTCACAACAAAGGAAGGAGAAAATTACAGGCATGAGATACAGAGAAAAAAACCCTACAAACTAGCTAAGATCCTTTCCCATAGAAATCAAATAGATGGCAAGTTATAAAAACTTGTGAAAAGCAAACCAAGAGGCATGGCAGGAAGGAAACATGATAGCAAACAAGCAACTACAAGGGATCAGGACCATAAAACCAAGACCCCAAGAAGAGATCCCAAAGAGACAGGAATTCAACATACAAAAAATCAAAGTCTTCAAAGATTCACACCTACAACTCAAAGAACCTGAAATGTATAAAAGAGAGGTTTTCCTACTCACTTATTAGATTAATCCTAGGAACGCTGTGAGATTTCTTTTTACCTGCCTTCCTATTAATAAACTGATTCTGACCTCCAAGCAGCTGACCAAATCATTTTGCATTTCTCCCAGCCAGGAAATTTGAATCCACAAAAGGAAAGAACTTTGCCTATTCCTTAAAGGGCAAGGGCTTCTTTTTTCCTTTCCACAGTGGATTAGTACTTCTGATGTCACTTTCCATGGATGAGCTTCAAATTTTTTAGCAACGGGTTCTCTGCCAGTTGCTGGGTCAATGTGGTCATGGTGGCATGGCCTAGTCAGCCTCCTGCACCATGGCGGGGGGTGGGTGGGGTGTTTTTGCCCTCCCTGGGCTCCGGAGGCTTTCCTTGAGCCACCGGGAGGGAGAAAACAGGCTCCCTGGGGTCCAGAGGCTCTGTGGAATCTGGAAACAGGCCCATTTCCGGCCTTCTTAAACTTCCAGGAGGCCCGTTTTTCACCCTCCTCAAGCCTCCACGTACCCCCTGCACTTACCTGCATCCAAAATGGACTTCCGGGATGGAAGGGGCAGGGTGGGTGGGGCCAGCCAGGAGTGGGATTTGAGGGTTCTCCTAACTGTGTAGAATTTAGCTAGAGGATCTCCAAACTCCTGCGAACCAGTGATCCACAACTTCTGGAGGTAAATCATTCCACTAGTGAATTTCATTGTCCAGAAATTTCTCCTTAGTACTAGATTGTTTCCCTCCTTGATTAGTTTCCATCTATTGCTTCTTGTTCTGCCTTCAGGTGCCTTGAAGAATAGATTGACACCCCCCTCTTCCTTGTGGCAGCCCCTCAAATACTGCGCCATCCTTCCATCTCTTGAATTTCATTAGGTCCAGTAGATCCTTTCACAGCAGTGAATAAAACAAGACATGAAGTATTTTTTCCTCATTCTGTTCAGAAGACAAGCAACCTGCAAAGAATAAGGCTTTTCTTATATTTTTCTTTGCCTTAAATATGAGTGAAAGGCTGTCCATTACTCCAATAAGTAGTAGCAATGTTGAAGTGTCCTTCCATACATACCTCACACACATGCACACATACAGTACTGACAGTAGCCAGTGTGCATTTTGCTTAGAACCTGTTGCCCCATTCATCCACTTTATTTTTATTTAATGTAGACAAGAAGGATGCTAGGAATGAATTTAATTTCCTTGATAATTAGAGTGGAAATGAGAGGATTTTTTTTAAAAAAAATTGTTTTCCTAGTGGCAATTGCTTGGACAAGGCAGTGACTTAACAATTGTTTTTTTCATGAAAGTATTTGTCAGCCTGATGAAAGCCCAGATCAGCTAGTTTGATCTCAGCATTTCAGCATTCCTAGAACAGCAGTTTGGAGATGTTAGAAAGAAAGATCAATCCACTTCATACTGCTTTGGAGAGACCAGAAAAGAGAATTGATGCCACAGGCAAGTGCCTTCGATATGTGTGGGTTGATGATGGTTCAAAACTCTTTCAGGTTAGCAGATACTGTTCTTTACAGGAACTAAGCAGAAAATGCAATAAATAAATCTCAAAAGAAAATAATTTGGTTTTATGGTTGTCCTGATCACATTTATTCATTGCATTTATTTATTTTAAAAGATTTATTATATATCAAAGCATCTCTGAGTGGGTCACAATAAAACTATAAAAACTAAAAGAAAAAAACCCTAAAAACTCAGCTACCTGTGCCTGACTGTCCAATTTGTATTTTTATATTTTCTTCTCCATTTCCCCCACTGGAAGAAATCCCCCCTCCTCCCCGTTCATTCCCAGTTGGGGCACCACAGATGCTGAGAAGAAATGGATTCAGAAGCCAGCTGCCAGAAAGTGGAATTATTTTAATGTAGGAAGGCAAGAAGCAAAAAGTGGCACAACTCAAGAGTTCCTGGTTTGCAAGCAAGATTGTGAGTGTGATTCTGAGCCTTTTATGCTTAATTCCACTTTGAAGCTCCCACAGCTTGATGGGTTTGGACGTGTTTCTGATTGCCCAGGTCTTTTGTTTTTCCTTTCCTTGGGGTTTAATCCTGTCAGGTACAGAAAAAAGGGAGTTTCGGTTTTCCTTGGGTTGGGGAGTTTATTTTTAGCCTGATTCCCTTTATCTTAGTGGCTCCGCTTAAATGTTTCTGTTGTCAGCTCTCCAAGTTTTCTTGTGAGCTGCTCTGACTTTTCCTTTCAGCTGGTGCTTCTTAGTTTTCTGAAAAGGGGAAGGGCTGGCTTGAGTCTCTTGGCACTGTTTTCTGAGATTTCTGGTGCTGTGAGGTTTCTGGCACTGTCCTTTTAGGTTAGGGTATACTTCCCACACCCCATTTCCAAAAAGTTTCCTCTCTTGCAGATGGGAGAGATTGCTTAAACATGCTATCTCTTCCTAACCTGATTTTCTTTGTGTGCAGGCTTGGGCTGAAAGGTGTTAACTGCAGGTTAGTTCAACTCTGCAACTATGATTAATTAATTAGCACCCAGGCTGCTTTCTGAAATTGGCAGGATCTTAATCAGTATGATCCAAAGGGCTTCCTTTTGTCTCTAAGCAGATGCTAACATATATCATCAAAACCCCTACCGTGTCACAGCATAGCAGCAGAACTACCAACTGTTTCATTGTGTGGAAAGGGAACTTCATGAGGACAGTGGTGACACCCAAGCAGGAAAAGCCCAAAGGGAACATCAGGCCAACCATAAAACAAACAAAGGAAAAGAGATTTAATAAAAGGTATTGAAAGAAGCCCCCTAGACAAAAGCCAAGTAATTAAGAAAGCTAGGGAAACAAGAAAAAGAAATCCCTTACAAACAACAGGTCATGCCAAATCAGCAAAACAAATAGACAAAAGACACGAAATAAATTCCATAGCAGACAGGAGATTGCCACCAAACAAATATAAGAAAACATTAGGATGAAACTGATAATCCAATCAAACCACCCCGCAGAGTTTACCCTCAGGCGGAAATGAAGACAGGATTTAATCCCTGACAGGATTTAAAACATTAAGAAATACAAACACAAGCACTCACACACAAAAGGAGAAAAGGTATAAAAATCAGGGGTTTATTATACAAAGATGGCTAGCCCCAGGAACGCAGACTTCTTGCTATCTCTTGCCTTCCTGAAAAATAAAAGGAACCCGCTACCAAGCAGTTGTCTGTGTCCTTGCACCGGAGCCCTCCCAGCAGGAAAACCGAATCCTCAGAAGAAAGGCATTTTCCAGCCTTTCAACAATTGTGGTGGGTTGACAGGAAAACGTTTACATCTAACCTGATCTACTATCTTGTCCAACAAGCTTCAGAATCTACCACAATGCTACAGCATTCTTCTTCAAATTTCCCAGAAAGAAAAGAATTGGAATATTAGTTTGCTTCGTGGCAATTTTCTGTAGTTTATTAATTCTTTTACAGCCTTTGCTGAAGCAAAATATAGGCACCTCAGGGGTTTCAAAGTTTGAAGAAGCTTCTGTACCTCGTATTCAAATGTGCAGCAGATAAACCTTTCAACACTTTCTTTAAAAGGCAAATCAGAACTTCTGAACAAAACATTACTTATTCAGGAGAAATATATTAATATTCATTGACATCATCCATGAATCCAGACCTGCAAGAGATAAAAGACAGCAAGGAGGTAGTTTAAAAAAGCAAAGAAGTTGCATCAAAAGAAAAGCATGCTCATACATATAGCAAACAGAGTTGTGGGAACTTTAACCAGTGAGACATTTTGGCAGGATATCCATTGGTGACTTATAGGGAACATGTTGAAGTGTTGTCTCTAAGCCTTTGTCCTAAATTTCCACAGGGCTTAGTACTTTTCCTGCTCCTTTTTAACATCTACATGAAACTGCTGGTAAGACCATCTGACACCCTGGGATGAGATACCATCAATATACTGATACAATGCTTTACATCTCCTTCCCTGGTGATGCAAACAATGCTTTGGCCACCTTTAAATGATGTCTGCTGTGCCTTGTGAGTGAGATAAGAACAGAGTCCTGTGAACATGGCACAGTTCCACACTTAGTGGAACACATTCATATTCAGGGAATGTGAGGTTGAACCCATGAAGACTATTCAGTTATCCACAGTGGTGGGATTCAAATTGTTTTACCAACAGTTTGGTAGGTGGGCATGCTTTGCGCGCACCCAGAGACTTTCCTACTGACCTTCTCCTGCACTCCTGCACTTTCCCTGTGTCTTCAACAGCTGACATGCAGCAATCGGCTCTGCCAGGCGATGCAGCTGAGGTTCAAAAGCAGGAAATAAAGATCAATATGGAGCCAGGGCAGGCAGGTGAGCCCAGCAGCTGATCATTGGAGTGAACCAGTTTGCTCCCAGATGATCTTCGGAGCTACTGGTTCAGCCAAACTGGGCCAAATTGGTAGAATCCCACCTCTGGTTATCCATCTATTGCTATGTTGAGGTAATAGTAATGAGCACAGCTTTGATGTGTCATTGATGGCTGGGGAGCTTTATATGTCACTATTGCATAACATGGTGGACAGTTACTCATGAATGAATCATGTACATTCATCCTTGCCCCAACCAGTTTCATCTCAGAGGAGATTGAAAACTTCTTGTATGATGATTAGAGAATATTCATTCTTTTGAAAAGTAGGATTGTTCCAGTTTACTCCTCTTCCCCCAGAGAAATTGACAAAGATTTGTTTTCCTAACATGTATGAGAGGTCTCTGATTTTCATCAAAATGATGAAAGAAATGTTGCACCATAAACTCTGTCCCCTTTGTAAGTAGTGTCATTGATGTTAAGATGGCACAACATCGTTTTCAAAATTGTCTCCTGTACTTCCTGCTGACTGTTTCCTATTCCTATTAGCAACAGAAACATAAGAATGTGTTTTCATCCAGCCAGCCAACAGTTGGTTTTTTTTTTCCTGGCTATGATTGTACATGCCATAGGTTGCCTGAATACTTTACACAAGTCTTATTATATTCCACAGTTTCCTCAATGCAATCCTTTTTATTGCCTGATTGATTCTTCCCTTCTCTTGTTCTTCTGCTCTACCTTGTATTAGCCAGCTTTTGTTTTTCTATTCTAAGGGGGCTCATAAGGTGATGTAGACTAAGTGGGCTAGGAAACTACCTAGCTGTGAATGCTACTATGTCTGTCAAAAATTTGGATGTGGTCAACCAGCTGGCGAGACTGGTGTAGATGTTTATTGGGTAGTTCTGTGCTGGGTCAGTTTGCTTTCCTCAACAGGTTAGGGCAGTGGTGGCTAACCTTTTTGGGCTCCTACGCCAAAACTCGTGCACAAACTTGCATGTATGCACTCGCATGCCAGCACCCAGAAGGCAATGCGCGCCCCCACGCCCTCTACTCATGCATGCTTAATCCCTATCCAACCCCACCGCCCCCTTACCTGCATGCACCTCACAGCTAATTTTTGGCTGGTTTGAGGTCTTCAGCCTCCCAAAGGCTTGAGGAAGGCTTCTGCAGGCCAAAAACTAGCTCTGTTTCACCACTTCTAGTATTTTCGGAAAAACAGGAAGTGACAAAACGGGACTAGTTTTCAGCCTGCAAAGCTTGCAGAAGTCTGCAGAAGCCTTCCTCAAGCCTTTGGGAGGCTGAAAAAGGCCTCAAACTGGCCAAAAATCAGCTGTGAGGCATGTGCATGCCCAGTGAGGTAAGTTTTCCTGCAGCTTGTGTGCCGGCACAAATGGCTCTTTGTGCCACCTGTGGCACGCGTGCCATAGGTTTGCCATCATGGGTTAGGGACTTTGAATGGTCTGGGGTTTTCTGGCTGCAACAGAATAGTAGAAATTTTCACGTCCCCATGGCGAGCAGGGGAGACATAAGCTCAATTTATTGAGGGGGTTGGACTAGGAGAACTTCAAAGTCCCTTCCAACCATATCATTGTATGATTCTGTCTTAGAGATTAGTAAAAACATTTAAAAATACTTTAAAGTGTCAATAACCGCATGGAAAACAAATCTAATAATTAATGGTGAAGCGACTAACGAAGTAAAAGAAGCTTGCCAATGACATCTTTACCACTTATTTTAGCAATAATACTACTTACAAATAATTTAAACAAAACTAAATGTGGCTAAACCCCCAAATACCCTGTTTGCTGTAAATGGATGGCGTACAATTATTCACAAAATCTATTTAAGCATTTAAGACACAATCTGTGGACCATGGTCTATGGATACAGTAAGATTAGAAGAATGCAATTTGGTCTAGAGAAATGTGCATCTGGCAATGAAGAGATAAAAGTATGAAAGAAAATGCATTATAGCTAATGAACAAACATGGTTTAAGACAATTGGCACTAGAAGAAGGAAACAAATATTGAGTTTAAATGCAAGCTTCTGCCTTATTACATGAGCAAATGCTACCTCTAATTATATAAACCAAATCCCAAAATTTTGAACAATTAATGAAATGTGAAAAACATAATTATACCCATAAACACTTGTGTTATCTCAATTATTTGCCATGTGCAGGTATGATTGATTGGACGCTATTTGAATTAGACTTGAGAGGAAAACGGGAACATTAATGATTGTGAAACATGCTTTCCATCAAACAGCAAAGTTGTCAGACTCTATTTTGCCAGAAATAAATGAGAGAGAGAATTACTCCAAGTAAAACTAGCAGCGGATGAAGAGAAACACAGCTGGAATGATGAAAACAGGCACAGTAAGGTGTTATTTTGGATGTATGTTTGTAAAGAAAAGCTAATGGAAACTGCAAAATCAAAAGAAAATTAGAAAAAGAAGCAACTGAAAGTTGAAGTTAAAGCTCTTCGTGGGCATGATACACATCATACTGAAGGAATATCAGATAAAAATATGACTTGGCAATGGGGTAATGTTGGAATTTTTAAACAATAAACTAAAAGAGCAGTCATGGCAGTACAGAAACAAACTACTTAATCTAAAATTATCATAGTCAAAACTGAAATGATTTTAAATTATTGCAAATGCCAATTGTTTAAAATGTAATCTTGAATTGTAATTGACCTCATTAGAGCTGTACTAAAATTGCCTAAATTAAGTATAAGCAATGCTATGTTACAGTTGTGAAAGTTGTGTATTGGAATATATGTCAAAATTGCTGAAACCAAACATTTGAACAAACTAGGTTATGATTTTTGGATTTTGAGATACATGAAACATAACACACCTTGGAAGAAAAAGACAACTATATAATACTATTAGTATTTGGAGTTCTTGAGACATATGAAAGAAATATACATGGGATTTACTAACATTTGGAAGTTTTAAATTTACTAGGCTTTACACAACTGATTTTGCCACCTTGCCACCTTTTTCTGAAGCTCTTGGTTAGAATTTCATTGATTAGAAAATACCTAACCTAAAGACTATGACATCCCCTGGATAATGTTAATAAAATGCCTATCTGAGGTCCTTAGAAAGGACTCAAATAGGTGGATAAAAATGCCAAATCAAGTCTAAACATCTGATTGACTGCAACAAACCATAGTAATAATGTACACAGCTTCCAAACACAACAGAATAATAGGGAGGAGATGATAAACTTAGATTCTTTGTTCAACTTTGGCAGACTTCATTAAGTGCACCTTGACCCCAAAAGAAATTAAACACAAGTAAAACAAATGCTACTTTGTAAAGCTGTCTGACATATAATATGGGTGTCCAAGAAATAGGGTTGTGAGTAGCTGAAATGCACTCATAAGCCATGCTGTTCCCGTACAACCATTCATTTTCTAACTCTGGATTTATGCGTCTCTCAGGGAATATTTCTAGCTTAACATCAAATGAAATCATATATTCTATGATTTCAAATTGCTTTATTTTTAAGAATTGTCTTACACATAACACAGCTGGAAATCAAGAACTTCAGAGAGAAAGCACCTTTGTAATCTTAGTTATTAAGACTGCCTGCTACTTTGTTTATAGGGTTAAAGAAAGGTAGTCATATAGATAGATATTACAGTAGAAAAGAATATTTTGAATTGTTGCTGCCTTGTGATTGTAAAGATGTTTGCAAATGTAAGTATTTTCCCTAACTTCTTTGCAGATCAGAAAAGTCTAAATAATACAACAATCATTTCTTGCCAAGTCTAGAATCAGTAGCTCACACATAGTATACACCTTCTGAAACTTTGCATTCATTTTTTAATTGCCATGCAGTTCCATTGCATAGCATTTCTCAGTTGCTTCATTTTAAATAAACGTTAGGAATAACCAGCCCACAATAACCTGATTTGGAACACATTATATTGCGTGGTTTTTTATTTATATTATGAAGGCCATTTTTTTTTACTTCTTTGTATTATGAATGAAGATAGACTACCTAGAACCGTGATGACGAACCTATGGCACGCGTGCCAGAAGTGGCATACAGAGCCATCTCAACCGGCATGCAAGATGTCGCCCCAGATCAGGTCCACTGCGCATGTGCATGTGCCTCCCGCCAGCCAGCTGATTGTCAAGTATCTGCCGTGCATGAGCAGGGGCGGGGCACATGCAGGAGATGCATGCACATGCTCAGAGGTGCATGGCACACAAGGGGGGATCACGCGCATGTACACACTTTTGGCACAACGACAAAAAGGTTAGCCATCACTGACCTAGAAGAACTGGAGACAGGTAGTACAATGTAGGTCTCTACATAATAAAAATATCTTGATGGCAACAGTATATCCCAACATCAAAAATGAAAGTTTATGTCTACTTCTGATTTTTTTTCTTAATGTTATAGATGTCTGTGCCATAATTTCAGAATCTCAAAGATTCTAATCTTTCAGCCTATTCTTACATTCAATTCTAATAACTCAGGGGTGTCAAACTCAAGGCTCATGGGCCAGATCCAGGTCATGGGGGTGCTTAGATCTAGCCCACTGAGATGCCCTGGAAACAGCAAAGGACTGGCCCGCTGTGCCTCTGCTAGCGTGACCCTCCTGGGCTCAATTTTCTTCCACGATGGCGTCCTGCAGCATTCTGCAAGTGAAAATGGGACCCTAGCAAAACAAACTAAAAACAAAACAAAAGGAGAAATGTTTCTCCTTTTGCATTTGAGCATGCAAAAAGGGACAGGCAAGGAGAAAAGGAAAGAGGAAAGACAAAGAAAAGAAGGAAAGATGGGAAGACAGCAATGAAGGAAAAATAAGAAAGGAGAATGAAGAGGAAAGGAAAAAGAAGAAAAGGAAGGAAGGAAGGAAGGAAGGAAGGAAGGAAGGAAGGAAGAAAGAAAGAAAGAAAGAAAGAAAGAAAGAAAGAAAGAAAGAAAGAAAGAAAGAAAGAAAGAAAGAAAGAAAGAAAGAAAGAAAGGAGATTATAATGAAAGTGAGGGAGGGTCTGAGGGAAGTCCTGCCTTAGCACTTGGCCACCAAAAGTGCCCCCGACACAAGTGATGTCGAACTGGCCATGCCCACCATGGCCACACCTACCCCAGCCACACCCACCCTGGCCCCTGAAGTCAAACACAACCTGATGCAGCTCTCAATGAAATCGAGTTTGATACCCCTGTAATAACTGAATGCAGACTGTGGGGCTTGCTTCCTTCTCTCTTGCTGTATTTACTGAGATTTTTCTGCAGAACTCAAAAGCTTACATACATGAGCTTAAACTGGCCCAATAAAAATATTTCTGACTTGGTGTTCTACATCTTTAAGAATATCTCAAATAGCCATTTAACTTTGAGTTCTTATTCAACAGTTGAAATTTATTCTCTGAGGAAGACCTGCATTTGTTTGGTTAAACTACCCAGAAATGATTTTAAAACCATTTATTTCACCATCTAATATTATTGATAATGAACTGTTATAGAAAATTTAAAAACATCAGGGTATTTTTTTTCCTCAGCAGGACAAAGACCAATTATAAGTAATAGATAGATTTTAATGTTTTATATAAAAACGGTGCAGCCTGTATATCATTCTGACCTGGTAAAGCAGAGATGGGCACATTTAAAATATCTTGTAGGCACTCTTAGAAAACATCTGTCATGGATTTGCCTTGTTTTTCACAAAATGAGGTAAGATATGGCTCTATTCTGGAGGGGGGGGGGGGGTTTTTTGTTTTTTTTTTTTTTTTTTTTTTTTGTTTGGTTTTTTTTTTTTTTTTTCCCCACCAAATGAGGGTGGTTAAATTTATTATTTCTTATTTTTTTTTTTTTTTATTATTTTTTTTTTGTTTTTTTTTTTTTTTCAAAAATCGGAAATAGATACTAGTTACATTCAGCAGATATATTCTCAGTCTGCCTTTACCTAGGATTGAACCCACAGCCTCCTGATTTTAAGGGGAAAGCTCTGCCTCTAGGCCACTGCACCACTCACAAAGGATCTACATATAGAAGACAAAATCAGTGAGGTTGCTGTTCACCCTCACAGTGTTTCTCTTCCATCACTGGCATCTGTGTAAATGTATCAAAATTGACAAGATGGTGGACGGCTACAGTGATGAATGTGTACTACATTGATGCAATAGAATGTAATGAACACAACACAATGAAATAGCTTGCCTCTGGGAGTTCCATCATTGGAGGTTTTCAAAAATAGACTGGACAACCCGATCAAGATGGCATAAGGTCTCCTGTCCTAGAAGACGGACCTCCAAGGTTCCTTCTAGCTCTATGATTCTATGCTTCATAGTACCTTCTATGGACATACAAAAAGACAGAGTTTGCATTGTTATGTATCATCTTCCATCATACTAATTTTAATTAATATCCTGCCCCCTCCCCAACTATGAACGATTGACTTCAGTGCTAGTTGGACAAAAGACTAGAACTATCCAGATGAGATTTAACCATCAGTAATATTCCTTAAAGAAAGCTGAAAGAGATTGCAAAAAGAATTTCAGCAACATTATATAGCCTTTGTAGACTTCTCCATGTGTATTCTTTTTTTCCCTTTTTATTCTTTATTATGCAGAGAATTTCGAAGTATACAAAAGCTGGTGGTTTTTTTGTTTTTTATGATTCTCAATAAATTTCGGAAATATTCCTATATTGTTTTTTTTTCCTACGGGAAAAGGTAATAGGAACCAGTAAGCAAAAAAAAAAAAACAAACCAATTTTAAACAACACATAAACTAAATGTACAGCATGAACCATAATAATTTATGACATCAAGAAGAAGAAAAAATGGCTTAATATAATATGGAGGGCATTGAGAAAGGAACGTTTTGTGCTTGGAAAGCTTCTCTCTAATCCAAAAGAAGCCTGAATAAACACAGACTTGGTTGGAAACAGAAATGCAATTTGAAAATGCCATTTGTTATAGTTAAGTTTACTTGCAATTTGTGTAGCAACTATAACATACATATCCAAAGCCAGACCAAATGGAGAAACTAAACTGCATTTTGTACTTTGAAGGACATTTATTTATAGTTGCTGAACATTATTTTTCTCTATTTCCTCTGCAGAAGATTAATTGGACTCTGTAGCTTATATTGCATTATTTAGCCCTCTAAGGTTAGACCTTACTGCACCAGAGCAAAAGGGATGTTTGCTTTCCCCTAACCTCATATTTCCCCAAATTATTTATGCTTTATTAAAATTCTTTCATTCAAATAACCAAACAATGCCAAATTTTTCAAACTCTAACCATGTACTTATTTTATGCTTATTTCATCATGTTCCTATATAGCGTTTGTATATGATTTGGAACTTGCAAATGAAAGAGCAGTTTACACATTTTATGAAGAAATATGGAAACCTTTCTAAACTGTCTATTGAGTTTGTAATGACAGCAGATGCCGCACCTTACATCTGCATTAAAATGTTTTTTGTCTTGTACTTTCCAAACATATATAAAAATTGAAATATTGAAATGTGCTGCTCACCATCTTGTATGTACTTGCATCAAAACAGCTTAGAATTTAATAGAAGTTGCCCTCTAGAGTATGAAAAAGAAATTAATAATCAGCAGGCAATAGGTTAATAAGATCAGACATTTTACATGAAATACAAACTGTTAAGTATTTCTTTTACAACTGTTACATTTACTTATAGTGTGGCTCTGTACAAGAACATACAGAGTACAAACACTGCTAATTAGCTTTAGAAGCATCTAAGAAGCAAGCTATTACGATATTAGCATCAAGTACCTATTAGTAAGCTTTCACATCTGTTAGTTGCTTAGAGTTATATTGCAAATTCTCCATCCAAACCTTTGGCAACAAACCCTTAGCTTCTTTTCACCTGGTTGAAGGGCCTGAGTTATTAGCGGAGTGATTCACATATCTAACATAATGACTGCTGCTGGCTGATAATAAATAACAAGTGGCACCTTGCTTTAATATGTGAGTCATTGAATAGGAAAATCATCCCGCAATGTGTCAGTAATTAAAAGACTTGTACATCTGAAGAGCCCAGTTCTGAGGGAAATGGGATAGTGTGATTGCTACATAATTAACAACTTCCCTGGACCAGCATGAAAGTCTCTTCATTTCATCTGCACCTGACTGATACTTTACCAACATCCACTGTGGGATGAATAAAAAGGATATGGAAACCAACAACTCATGTGCTGTTTGATAACATTTGTGAATGAGGACAGAATTTGGTAAAAGCTTCAGCTGAGAATCTTCTGTTTTAGATCCACGCTAAATACTAATCATTAAATAAAGAACTTAAGCTATTACTACCTTCTGAAATTAAATGCTGCTAAAGTCACTAGAACTTACTTCTGGACTATTCCAGGTAGAATTGTTGCCAACGTCTTCTTCTTCTTTTTTTTTGTAAATTTTATTTGAGTTTTCTCAAAGAGAAAAAAAATACAAATAAAACATCTTTTTTGAAAGTAGCGTAATCCCGGGTTACATTTATTCGTACAGACACAAATTCAGGTTCATGCTCATTTTTATATTCTATTCCATATCTTATTACTATTATACATTTTCTTCATAGCTTCTCCCCTCTTTTAATTTTCTCAATTTTATTTTAATTATCTCATCTCAATTCAAATCATTGTATTTATATTTTTTGTCTGTCCTGTTTCAATTATCAATTATCTTTTCTCATTAAACAAAATTTCTCCTGTAGTTACTGATTGGAGTATGACGCCTTTATATCTTTTCCCTAAAGTTGTAACATTCAATATAATACATAACTTCCATTTGGATCTGCTTGGTACATTCTTAAAATACACATTGTACTCTTAAAAAAAGAAAAAATTATAAATGTATATAATTAAAACAACATTCCATTCCAATTCAATTCTATCATTAATATTAATATTCATTAAAGTCTTAACATCTTTAACATTACTTTTCAATTAAATATCATACTTCTATGGGAACAATTATAAGCTTTCCATAGTTAATTCCCCCCCTCTTCACTTATATTTTATAAAACATTAACTAATTAAAATGTTCCCATTCCTTCCTAATTCAATTTTCTCATTTATTTTATTTCACTTATTTTATTCACAAAGATTTCACTAAATTACACTAACTATTTTATCCCTCATTTTAATCATACGTTGTTTCCAATTTTCAAAAGTTATTTCTATTACTAATATAACAATATGATCTTATGTTACAGAATCCCTTTTTCAGTTAGATTTTCACCCATTATCTCTAAATAGGTCCTGTTTCTCTATATCTTGCTCCGGTCCTTTGTAACTTCTTTTCCTTTCCTTCTTCCCTCTCTTCTTCTCTCTCCCTTTTACCCCCTTGTCTCTCTACCTCTATTTCTCTCTTCTGTATTCCCCTTTTCTGTTGCTTTCCAGTATTATACATATTTTTTGAATTATTTTTCTTTTCTTTGGTTGTTTTTTTTAAGTCTTAAATTCTCCATTCTCTTTCCCCCCTTTCCTTTTTCTTCCCCACATAAAATTGCTTGTTCAAGCGGCGAGGCCAGACAGAAACCACGCATGATCATGGATTTCTGTCTGCTGCCAGAGCCCTTCAAACCGGACGCCAACATCTTCTTAATAGCAACTACATGAATGTCCATAACTCATGGTCTCCAGGCAGTTTAAATGATTCAGCATTGTTCTTGGTCTCCTTAATATTAGATTTGCTTCTGACAAAAGTGAAACTATTTGCCTTATTACTACAACTATGTATGACAATTTAACACTTTAAAAAACCATTTTAAGACTTTTGAAATCCTACAGCAGGGAGTAAATCATGTTTTCTTTCTTTCTTTCTTTCTTTCTTTCTTTCTTTCTTTCTTTCTTTCTTTGTCAAACATGTATAAAATAACAAGTGTAAGTATGAACATAAACAAGAGCAATGAAAGTAAATACAGATAAATGTGGACAGTAAGATAGAGGTGGTAGGCACGTTGGTGTGCTTATGCATGCCCCCTTTAAGGACTTCTTAAGATTAAAAATATGATTTAATTGTCCCCATCAACTTTGAACGGAATAGCATAAACCCGTGATGGTGAACTTATGGCACACATGCCAGAAGTGGCACACAGAGCCATCTCTGTCGGCACACAAGCTGTCGCTCCAGCTTAGTTAGGCTGCGCATGTGCACGCGCTCCCCACCAGCCAGCTAATTATCATGTATCTACCATGCATGTGCAGGGGGCAGGTGCATGTGGGAGATGTGTGCACATGTGCAGGGTGTGAAGGGAGCATTGGGGTCACACACACATGCACAGGGGGCAGGAGGAAACATGGAGCGGTTGCATGCATGTGCAGGGGATGGGGGAGTGTGGGGGGGGTCAGCCATGCATTGCATTATGGGTGCAAGCACACATGCATGCACACTTTTGGCACACGATGATAAAAAGGTTAGCCATCACTGGCATAAACACTTTCACAACTCTCCTTTCCAAATGGTGTAATTTCTTCCCTACGGCCATTTAGAGTAAGTACATAATTTTCATATAAATTGCTTCCTCCCAGAAGCAAATAAGATGGGGAATTGAAAATCAGTTTTTTTTTTTTTTTTAGAAAACCTCTAAACTCTAAAGGGCTGGTCTTCTCAAAGAAAACAAATGAACTACTGACATTATCTGCCTGAAATCTGGCAAGATACACTCACTCAAAGAGACTGCTGTGCTTCATGTGAAGAAATTCCATTTCCCAATGGTTTAGACCCGAGGTCTCATTCTCGTGGCCCGCGGGCCAATTGCTGCCCGCAGGACAATATCCTGTGACCCCCACCGTGATATGAAAGTATAATATTAGTGTATAATATAAATATAAAGTATAATATAAAGTATAATATTATGCGGCCCAGCCTCACCCAGATTCTGCTTCCAGCAGCCCCCAAGTAAATTGTGTTTGAGACCCCTGGTTTAGACACTAAAACATTGGTTGCCCTCTCCCCTCTTTGGAAGAGTTTTATAGCTCCCGCTGCCTTAAGAAAGTTCAAAACATTCTCAAAGATCCATCTCATCCTGGCCACCCTTTTTTTGAACTATTACTATCTGGCAGACAGTACAGAATAATAAAAACAAGGACAAATAGGCTGAAAAACCAGCTTCTATCCCAGGGCAGTAGCTCTTTTGAATTCTGCTGTATAG
Source organism: Pseudonaja textilis (assembly GCF_049901715.1). NCBI lineage: Eukaryota > Metazoa > Chordata > Lepidosauria > Squamata > Elapidae > Pseudonaja > Pseudonaja textilis. The sequence continues at coordinate 128,384,962 of NC_141992.1, read as the reverse complement.
TGCAGTGTTGGTGTGGTGTCAGGGGTTTCCGGTTCAATGTGTGAAGGGTGAAGGATGTGGTTTGTGGTTATTTTCATGGTCATGATGTGCACTGAAGATGGCGTTTGAATTTGTTGTACGAGGTGCAATGACAATAAAGTAAACTAAACTAATAGAGTTGAACCATGTCAATCTGATAACTGGCAGAGAAAACCAAAGCCAATGAGAATCAAATTCTTAGTACCAAATCAGAAGTGTGCATTTCCACTAACGGTGGGTTATCACAGAACAGTCTTCCTATTTTCCTAATGGGATATGTCCTCATGGGTTTTATCTTTTTATTTTCCCTAAGCACAAGCATCCACTGTGTGGTGTGGGTGGGTGTGGGTGTGATACAATGCACATTATATCATAACACAAATGTGTCCCATTTCATAGTGATATCTGCCGTTGCAACTGAAATATGGTAAGAGAGAATTTGACTCAAGTGTAACATTGCACTTGAGCATATTGTGTTGACCTCATCATGAGTAGGAAGTGATAAGAGTTTTCTGAGGCTGGCTGAAAACCAGGTAACAGCAAAGCCTCAGCCAATAGCAATATGGCAGGAGTTTGGTATCAGCTGTAATCAACTATTTTTATTTAATGGCTAGTACACATATTTTATTTTATATTGGGGCTTGACTGAGATTTTGGATTTTAGGCTGGAGAAAGCAGATGGCTCAGTCTATTGAGAAAGTGATTGCCCTGCCTTTCTGTCTTGCTGAATGAAACAAAGATTTAGAAGGGGAGCTCCTTCTGGAAAACAGATCTAACATTTAGCACATGTTTACCCAAATGGTCGAAGGAAGGAAGGAACGAAGGAAAGAAGGAAGGGAGGGAGGGCCATTTTTCTCCTGTCTGATAAATCTGTGGCAGAGACAATTTCTGTAAAGTAACTGATGGCAGAATACCTCTCTGCAGGAGTTGCTAGGACAGCTCAGCAGGATTATGAAAAGAAGGTTTTTGAGATCCTTGGTGAAAATCAGCAGAGCCCAAATGACTATAGTTATGGGATGTGCACAGTGGTAGGCTGCTGTTGGTTCAGACCGGTTCTAGCGAACCGATAGTTCCGACCACCAGCTGGTCCTGCCCACTCAACCCTGTCCTATATGATTTGCGTGGCACAGCTGATTTCTGCGCCTCAGTTGTTTTACTTACCGGGGCTGCCCTAGAAGGTAAGCAGTTGAGCTTCAAATGGCTGCATTTTGAATGCTGCGCGTGCATGTGCAAAATGTGTGCTCATAGAACCAGTTGTTAAACCGGTTGCAGCCCATTGGATGTGCACATATACACCTTGCACAACTATAAAATGCCACTTGATGTTGTCAAAAAGAAAGTAAATAAGATACAACTACTCAATTTACTTTTCCTGTTAATTCAAGGAGAGGTGTGAAGTTTTGGATTTCCTAAAGCGAGGCTATGATTTAAATCTGCATCTAACCACCCTGTAGCCTAAACATGTCTCCCATGCTTCTCTTACCTGTTTCTTAAGACAGCATTCCAGGTTGGATCGCAGGGGGTTTGCAACAGGGTTGCACTAGCGCTCAGCTTGGACTATAACATTCTAAAGAAGGCCAAGAAAAATGCAAAACATCAGGAAATATCTTGACTTAAGTGAGGCCTCTTAAATACAGCTCTACAGTAATCAGGCAACAGAATATGAAGTCTCTTGCTGATATTTAAGTTGTTATACATCCAAGTTGCTCAACATCTGACTCTTTTATGTTACAACTGATGGGAGTTCATTGCTTGCTTTGCAAGATGAGATGAATATTACACTGCTGTTGAGTTAGCAGGTATATTGCTCATTATGGTGCTGTGCCCACTACAGTATAGCACACCATAACAGTAACATTTGCAGACAAATCATTATAAGCTCATTTCAGGTTTTACTTTGAACTTTAACAATACTACAGAGCTGTCTGAAAGAAGGTTACTTCTATAAGTAGGAATGGCAAAATACTAAACTGGATTGAATAAATGAGCTGAGGGAGATGTTAGAATCCCAGTGCAAAGCATTATACCATGAACATGGCTAGGCAGAGTGAAACCGCTTAGAAAAAAATAAAATGTAGATCTAGCCCTGGGAATAAACAAATCATTAAGGGAGTAGTTTTAGGGAAAAAAATTATTCAGTGCTGAGAAAGAAGAAAAGATGAAAAAGAATCTTTTTTTAAAAAAAGAATCTTGGTTGTGCAAATGTCGATACCACAAAATGTGGTAGAGAGAAACTCAACTAGCCTTCAAGATTCTGCTATTATACTCTTCAACAAAAAATGTAAAGGGAACAGGCATTGACAGAGAAATATTTGTTATCCATTAAAATGTACAATTACTATTGATAATAATATAAAAGTGGGTCCTAAGAAACTAATGAGGGGAAAAAAAATGAACTCTTAGGGTAGAATATAAAAAGACACTTCATCCACTTCCTGACCATAGCCTGAGCAGAAAAAATGACTAGAAATTTTCTGATTAGTAAAAATAATTCAAAGATACTTAAAAGCAGTCGATGAATGTATTTGTTATTGATTTGTTAAATGTATTTGCTGCCCATCTTATTTAGAAATGGTTCTGGGTAACTTAAAGTAGTAAAAGCATTAAAATTATAAAAGATGAATATTTCTAAAATAATCAAAATGGAAATTAGGATCGAAAGTAGAATTATAGTTAGAAGATGGGAAGGGAAGGAGCAGGATGTTCAGGGTAGGGGAGGTGGGATTGCCATCCATAAATGCACGAAAGACAATCAATGGTAAATAGACTGGCACAACATTTCCTAATAAATACTAAAGATGACAACAATTCACCATGGAATATTTCTCTTCTAACATCCCAAGGTGAATAATTTTCATTATTTATTTTAGAAATATCATTACAAATAATTTAAACAAATCAGAATATGCCTATCAGTTCACAAACAAAGAACCCAAATAACCCATTTGCTATGCATGGAAAATCTACAATTATTCACAAAGTCCAAAGTAGAATTCAAATCTCTGCTGAATACAGAGATAGGACACAATCTATGGATACAAAAAGAATACAAAAATGCAATTTGCTCTAGACAAGTACAAATTTGGCAATTAAAAGAGGCAAAATTGTTGAAGATGGATTACAGCTAACAAATGGGAATGGCATAAACCAACTGGCACCAAAAGAAGAAAATAATGAGGATAGATAAAAGATTCTCATTCATTAGATGAATGAATAGAATACTAGTTCTAAATATATAAATCCAGTAATTTGATAACAAAATGAAATGCAGGGAGCATAATTAAAGCCATAAACACTTGGGCTGTCCCAATTATTTTGTAGACTAGAGGTGCAATTCTTTGGACCCAAGTGGAATTAGACTTGATAGGAAAACAAGAAAATTAATGACTGTGAATAATGCTTTCCACCAAGCGAGATGTAGACGGCTCTCTTTTCCCAGATATAAAAGGGAGGGAGAATTACTCCAAGCAAGGGTGGGATTCAATCTTCATAGAGGCAGCGGTAACAAAAGATAATCAAATTGATCAAATCCAAATTGGAAAAAATAACAACTTGCAAATTAAGGTTGAAAGAAAGTGTCAACCACAATAACCAACCATAATTAGAGCCGAGCCCTACCAAAAGGATTCACCAAATATAGGAAATTTTAAATCTACCAAATTTTATACTATTCCCTTTGCAAAACAACAACAACACACAGTTGTTTAGAACTGCATCACCAGAAAATATCTGTCCCAAAGATTGCAATATTCATAGAATGAATAGATGATGGTGGTGATGATGATGATGATACAATGAAAATATATAAAATGGTTTAACTATTTCCTGTTTCTTCCAAAATTTGTTATCAATCTGCTCTGAGGCTTACCGAGAAGTAGTACTAACAGGCTACTTTGAGATTATGCTTTTTAAAAAATACTTTATTACATTTCTACAAAATAAAAATAAAAAAAGGAATTAAGGAGGAAAAATAATAAGGGGGAGGAAGGTGCAAAGGAATAGAAAAAAAGAACAGAAATAGAAAAAGATAGCTTTCAACTTTCTTCTCATTCAATTCACAGTATTTCTATTATCATAAATATTTCTAATCATCAAATCTAAAAACTAATGTAGAATTTCTTTCAGTTTCTAGCAAAAAGTCCAAAAGTATTGCCCATGTAAAAACAAAGTTATACAGAGTCTTTTCTTTAAACAAGAAGATTGTTTTCGCCACGATAGCCAGTTCCACGAGCTTCACCATCCATTCTTCAATTGTGGAATCTGTGTCATCTCCTACATGACACTTGACAATCTAAAAATTGTCAATATTGGCATATAAAAACTCATTGTAAAGTATATATAAAAACTAAAACCTACGGTTTCTCTTCAATTGTTTATCCATCAAATCTAAAAGAACAACCTCAAGTTTTTATTGTAAACTTGTTTTAAGAATTCTGTGAATTAAGATAGATATTTGATCTGAATAACTCTTAGCCTTCTTACCACTGCAACTACATAGCCAAAAAGGCATTAAGAGTTGTTAACCTAATCTTACGTAGCTTTTTATCACACTACTAACTAGAGCATACAAAACATTTGCTAGACCAATACTCGAATACAGCTCATCAGTCTGGAACCCACATTACGTATCTGATATTAGCACAATTGAGAAAGTCCAGAAATATTTCACAAGAAGAGTTCTCCACTCCTCTACTTGTTGTAGAATACCTTATGCCACCAGACTTGAAATTCTAGAACTAGAAAACCTTGAATTACGCCGTCTTCGGTCTGATTTAAGCATGGTATATAAAATCATACATTGCAATGTCCTACCTGTCAATGAATACTTCAGCTTCAACCATAACAACACAAGAGCACACAACAGATACAAACTCAAGGTTAACCGCACCAAGCTTGATTGCAGGAAATACGACTTCAGCAACAGAGTGGTCAATGTCTGGAATACTCTACCCGACTCTGTAGTTTCTTCCCCAAACCCCAAAAACTTTAACCTTAGACTGTCTACTATTGACCTCACCCCTTTCCTAAGAGGTCTGTAGGGGGCGTGCATAAGCGCACCAACGTGCCTACCGTCCCTGTCCTATTGTTTCTTTTATTTTTCTTTCATTTTTCTTATATGTACTCATTTCATGTATTCATAATTATGTATACACTTTTACTTATTATCTCGTAAACAATTGACAAATAAATAAAATAAAATATCCAGGAAAGGTAATTAAAGGTGCTAAGACCATGCTATTTTTCTTTTTGTATTCTTGTTGCTTCTAATATTACCAAGAAAATAGAACTCTTCGTACTTCGTTCCATTCCACAGTTTTTGAGTACATTTCCAAAATCGGCTATGCACCCTCTGTTTACTGCAAATGTGACAAAACAACACAGCTTTCAAGGAGCCATTCATAAAGAAGCAGACTGTTAAAAAAAATGAATAAACAACGTCTGGCTGAAAGCAAAGTCTCATTGAAAGTAAGGCTGTGCACTGATTATTAATACTTAATAATCAGGTGGTTGCTGATATATTACATCCCTTTTAACACAATCCTCCCAAAGATATAAAGTAGAACTTGCTGCTATAGATTTTGTATACACACAGGAATAAACTTTTTGTACTTCTATAGATGAGCATTATTGAATTATTTTATCAAATGTTCTAGTAACTTTAGAATATTTGATATAGATAATTATTACTAGAAGGGGAAGGATTCCTCCTGATAATCACCATCTCTACTAGAACCAGCAGCTGGCTAAAACATTGTCGGTGTTGGATTTAAGGGCAAAATCCAACAGCACAGGACCCAATGAAAGCCATTTGAAATGAAGGCCTTCATTGTGTATAAACAATGAGCAAGCCAACATTTTTCAGATATGGGTATATCTGATATGGATGTCTTGTCCCATCTGAGTGGACATATAGTCCAGGTGCTGACTGTTAAAAACAGCCATCTAATAGGATCCAAGATGTGTGCCTTTTCCATCATGACTCTCACTATCTGGAACAGCATAATATACCAATAATGGCATGATCCTGACTTTAAAAACCTGAATATTCCTCACAGCATGGAGACAAGATGTTAAATGACCCTATTTTATGTACTTTATCTATTTATGGAAGCCATATTATAGACCTCCAGTACAATTTATATTTAGACTATTGTTTGATGTTTGTTCGATGCTTATCAAGTAGAAGCTGTATGGGTTTGGATGGGAATGTAATGGAATGTATGGATGACCTTTGAAATGAGGAGAAGAGATGCTTCCTAGGAAATACTTAAGAGAAGAGAGACAGGAGCCCTCAATGGTTTAACAGTCAAAGGAAGAAAAATTAGGACCTAAGGATCAAGCAGTTAAAACTGACAGTGGTAACTCTGTATTTTTAGACTTGCAAGATTCTATTAATACAGGCTTACAATAAAGTAGTAGTACATCTACTTGCACTTACTGTCTGGTTTACATGGGGATGATGGTGTGTGGGAGGAGGGGAGAACTGTCTCCAATTCAGTCCTACCAAGAGCTGTGGTTGTAGCAGCCACCTGGATCTGGGAATATTCTATCTTCAACCTTTGATTGAGTTGTACTTTCCTATTAAGGTAGTGTGCATTTGGGAGGTATTTTGGACTTGAAATCCTTATTTGATGAGCAAGTGACAGCTTGGCCAGGAAGGCCTTTGTGATTTTTTTTAATCCTATGCTAGCTTCCTGGAGTCACAAGTGTGAATTAAGTAAACATCTAATTGATTAAATAAATGTTCTCACTTTATATCAGTGTGAAAGACAGTTCTTCCCGACAGCAAGTATCACACATAAACAACTCCTCAAGGTAATCATTTTTCAATCTGTTTCCTCCCTCCCACATGCGTAATTTATCCAAATCTCTAAATTAATTATACATTTCAAGAGCTATTGTTTAAATCCCACAAGTGCTTATTAAAAGAGACTTGTTTTCAACAGATGTCCATGAGATCTGAAAAATAATTGATAACGTACCATTGTATTTTGGGGGATGGGGGAAATCCATCAGTTATAATTATATATATGCAAAGCAATTGCCAGTTAAAAATTGATGACACAATTCTTGCATGTTTTTCTTCGCAAATATTTTTTTAAGGGTTAAAGATGTTTTAAGAAATGTTTTTACCATATGGACAAATAATCTGTTTTTAAAACCAATAACATTTTTCTTCCACTTCCTTCTTCCATTTCTTGCCAACCTTCTCTTGAATTTTGAAAATGAAAAAAAAAAACATATTTTCCTTCTAATTTGCTTATTTTCCTGACCAGTGGTGGGATTTAATTTTTTGTACTACCGGTACTGTGGGCATGGCTTGGTGGGCATCTCCAGTCAGAGGTGGTATTTCCAAACTATTCAAAATTTCCGCTACTGGTTCTCCAGAACTGATCAGAACCTGCTGAATACCACTTCTGTTCCTGATCATCTTCTCTTAAATTTTGAAAATAAAAGATATCAATGCTGTATTTCAAATTTGCACTGTATTGTGGTTGGAAGATTCTACCAACTATTCTTCTTAATTTGATTCAATACGTAATTTTGTGCTTGTTTGTTCTTCAGTAAATGGATTACAATTTCAAACAGAGAAGCACCTCAGACTTCTTTTATAAGAAACTTAACCAGATCATTAAACAAACAGAACTATGACATCCTGTAGATAATTAAGGATTTGAACTGAAAGATTTCATAGCAGCTGGTAGTTCTTGACTCTGGTGGATTGTCAAAAAAGCTAAACATTTGTATACCATTGTCAAGAAAACTAAACACTCTCATCATTTGAGCAAGTCAACTGATCTTTACTGTTAACTGAAATCCAGGAGAAGACATCAAAATAGATAAAATGCTTATTTGTTCTACTGAACAGATGGTTGAAAACCATTTTAATTTAATACTCATCCTTTTTTTATGCATAGTATTCATCACATTTCCATATGGACTTCTCCAGAAATAAGATAGAATTTGGACATAGAAAATACTTTAAAATATTATTATAATGCAGTCTTTTGCTGCATGAAGAATGATTACAGACTTGTGTGAGTTACAGACCCCTCACATCCTGGACATAAATTGTTTCAATTCCTACCCTCAAAACGATGCTATAGAGCACCGCACACTAGAACAACTAGATACAAGGACAATTTTTTCCCAATGCCATCACTCTGCTAAACAAATAATTCCTTCAACACTGTCCAACTATTTACAAAATCTGCACTACTATTGCTATTAATCTCATCACTCCTTATCACCCATCCCCTCCCACTTGTGACTGTATGACTGTAACTTTGTTGCTTGTATCCTTAGGATTTATATTGACTGTTTCCTAGTATGATTTGATTGCTCATTGTACCCTATGACTATCATTAAGTGTTGTACCTGATGATTCTTGACTCTTGACAAGAGTACACTGAGACATTTGCACCAAGACAAATTCCTTGTGTGTCCAATCACACTTGGCCAATAAATAATTATATTTATGTACAGGTTAAGGCATTTACGTTTAGAGAGATTACCTTCCTTGCTCCACTGTATATGAATGTTAGCCTTTCAAGGTTCAGTAGTCCAAACAAAAAGCACAACTATGCAGACTAACTCTTCATTGACAGAACTACAGTAACAATCTTGAAAGTCTGAAAGTATTTCTCCCTCTTTACTTCTACATTCCAGAAGACTTGGGACGGCTGCTTCTGAAACACTTCCCATACCTCATCTATTTCTATGTGTTATCTTTCGCATGATGGTTGTGAATAAAGTTAACACTAACCCTTCCTAGAATAATGAAATACTTTAAGAAATATTAAAAAGGCAGAATATTATATTTCCCTCGATGAGAAATTGAGAAACATGCTCTTGGAGGCAGAAACTATTCAAAATTCCTACTACCAGTTCTCTAGAACTGGTCAGAACCTGCTGAATACCACCTCTGGATTACTTGCTGAACATAGGAAAAAAAAATGTTTGTTAGTAATTTGTGGATTTGTTGAAAAAGGAGTCGAATATAGGACAGAAGGGATATCTATAACATAACTTGCAAAAGAGACAAGGAATAATAACTTTATCTGCAATTCCTGCAAAGAAGTTGCTTCCTTAATTATCTTTTTAAAAAAAAACCATATTGTTTTCTCCACTTTGTCTTTTATCTTTTTCTAACTTTTCCTTATAAATTTTCATATTTAACTTTTACCTATCTAAAAATTTTAAATTTATATAAATGTAAACACACACACACACACACACACACACATTACATCTAACCTAATAAGTATCAGAACTCTAATAGGTGTTTAGCAATCATTTTATTTATTTATTTCTCCATATTACATAACTGGAATAATCTTTTCTTTATTTCTAAGTCAGTAATTCACTACAGCCGCCTCAAGCTCCAGTTGCTACATGTATAGCAACTGAAGTTACAAATCACCCAGGGTCTAATGTGGTATGAGGGCATCATTTTTTTCAGAAGGATACTTTACAGAAAAAAAATATGGTTGTCATGTGAACAGGTATGGGTTATTACACGGCTATCCTTAGGAAAGATGGTATGCCAATCCTTTCACTTGTTTTCAATCATAACACAGAAAGCAGGATTTATTTTATGCTGCTGTTCCACAGAAATTACCAGGGATTTACAAACCAGTTTTATGCGATTTGAACTAAAGATTCAAATATCATGACATGGTTACACAAATGATAGAACTTATTATAGGTAGCCTTTGACTTATGATGACCATTCATTTAACAGCTGTTTGAAGTTATGAACTCACTGGAAAAAGTGACTTATGACTAGTCCTCACACTTACAACCATCGCAGCATCCCTGTAGTCAGGTGATCAGAATTCAGGCACTTGACAACTGGCATGTCCTGTATTTATGACCCTTGCAGGGACCTCTAGTTATGTGATGGTCATTTGCCAGGGTCTTCCAACAAGCAAAATCATTGGGGAAACTCAGATTTGTGTAATAAGCACAGGATTTACTTAGCCACTGTGATTTGCTTAATGACCGTGGCAAAAAGGTTGTAAATCAAGCCTGACTCGCTTAATGACCACATCACTTACCCATTGGAAGTTGTGGTCCCAACTGTGTCCATAAGTTGAGGACTATTTGCATGGCAAAACCATGCAGATGACCTTGGATAAATTTTGCAGCAGTAATGGAAATAAAATCATTTGAAGACAGCAAGGAAACAGGAGAAAATAATTTTGTACTAACTTTGCTTTAACTCTGGAAAAAGAAATGTTGTTATGCTTTTAAGAATCTGTTATTATAACATATATCATTAATGCAGGGTTCCAGATATTCTTGTGGAAAAGATTCTTACGTACTTGTATCAGATATTCTTTCTATGATCCTATCCTAACCAGGTGTGGGCTGCTACCGGTTCGCACTGGTTCGGGCGAACCGGATGTTAATTTTACCAGTGAACTGGTAGTTGCAACAACTGGCTGGCCCCACCCCCTGCCCTTCCCCTCCCTGCCCCTCCCAGGAATCTCCACATGGCCCATTTTGGATCCCAGGTAAGTGCAGGGTCCATGCAGAGGCTTGGGGAGGGCGAAAAATGGGCCTCCTGAAGGCCTCAGGAAAGCCTCCAGAGAGACCTCAGAGCCTGGGGTGGGCGAAAGTACCCCCCCACCGCCATGGTGCAGGAGGCTGACTAGGCCACGGCCACCATGGCCACACCTACCCAGCATCTGGGCAGAGAACCGGTTGCTAAATTTTTTGAAGCCCACCCCTGGTCCTAGCACACATCATTACGTTGATGGCATCATGGTTCATAATTTATGAAAGGTCATGATTCAGCTTGAGTTTGGGATGCAAAAGCCATTATGCAGACTTTTTAGCCATTCAAGATTTGATCTTTAAAAAAATTGTCCATAAATTAATAATGGGGAAGCAATAAAATGCTTGCAAAACTTCTCTTTTATGGAATAGGATTTTTTTAAAAAAATAAATAAAAGCATGGGTGCTAACCTTTTGTTCGATACTAATCCTGCTAAGTATCAACTGAATATTGTATTTCATTTCAATTAAAAAAAATATTGCCCCTGAAATAAATCAGAAATCATGGTAGCTTTCATATCATGCCGGATATTAAATTGTTAATATTGATTTAAAGCAATAGATAACACAAAAAATATCTTACAAAATATTAAATAAGCAAGGTCTTATCTTGTTTTTCTGGTGTGCCAGCCATAACACTGAAAAAACTACTGACTTATCTTCATGGCTTTTTATTTTCAAAGTGTTGTTGCCTGTGATCACTGGGTTTTCTAGGGTTCCAAAAGGTTATCAGGTTTAAACATTCCCAAAATACTTTTGTCACTCACTGCAGTGAGCTACTAAGCTGGTCAGGGTCATTAAATTCAGTCCCCTCTCCGTAGTACTCTGAAGATCCACTTTTGGGATATAGCACTTAGACTTTTATATATAGACTTATATACTGTATTTACAGCCCTCTCTAAATGGTTTACAAAGTTAGCATATTGCCCCCAACAATCTGGGTCCTTATTTTACTGACCTTGGAAGGATGGAAGGCTGAATCAACCTTGAGTTGGCCAGGTTCGAACTGCTGGAAGTTGGCAGAATTAGCCAGTAATACTGCATTGTAACCACTGTGCCATCACAGTTCAGTAATAATTTAGATGTTATTATCTAAATATTTTTAAGTTCTCAGAGAGAGAGAGATTTTTTTAGTTTAATTTGAGTCAACCTTGGGTCAGCTCTATAGTCATCTTATATGAGAGTCTACAGGGCTGCCACAGCTATGGTTCAGCAAGCTGTGGGAACCAAAGGGGGGGAGGTATAGATAGTGTGGGGTATATAATCCATAACAACATTCTTTCCCCTGGGAACCAAGGATGTCCAGCTTGCACCTGGGAAGGCATGATAGAAGTTGGCTAAGGTTGAGACATTGATTTGATTGGACCATGTAATGCAGAGGTAGATGCAGAGAAGGCACTTTGAGTTTTACCGTGGGTGGAGAAAATGCAGGATTTTAGATTAGTTTTTTCCCCAGATGTGCCAATATGACGTCTCCAATAAATTTATCCTTTGAGGAAGAAGTCTGCCTTGGAGTTTTAATTCTGTTGGGGGTATTTCTTGGAACCTTGATACTTTGAGCCAGTGAGAATCGAACTGCTTGCAGTCAGCAACCTGCAATACTGCATTCTAATCACTGTACCACCATGGCGCATGGAGTCTCCTGCCTCTGTTTATTGGGTCTAATAAATTAACAGAAGAGTTTGCATAGCTAGCATCAATTGGTCCTATCACAGAAGGGGTACTCTCATCACTGACAGAACTAAGTTATGTTAGGTTTGTTATTTGCTGGCAATAGTCTTCTTTTAGTTATTTAGCAGAAGCAAATCAGCCCAGTGAAATAAAATCCCATAGTGAAAGAAGCTGGTTAAGTAAAAACAAGATTCAAACCCTTAACCCTCCTTAGAAGTAAACATCTGAGCCATTATCTAACAGCCATTCATTCTATGTTGAGAGATGATCTAATTTCAATTTTGCAGAAAATATTTGATTCAAGAGCATGTACTAGACTGGTCAGCTTGGAGCTCATGTTCCCAGTTGAATTAAACTCTGACTTGTATTCATAAAATCAGTATAGAAATATATAAGGAGAACACAAAATGAAGGCTTGATATTGGCCACACTAAAGATGTTGAGAAGTAAGAAAATGAATAATGCCTTCACCAATGTTAGTTTTGCCACTTCAAAAAGAACTTGGATGCGGGTTACCTCTTGAGTTCATGACTCTGCTTTGATGGTATGGGTTCATTGAAGCTTCAGAAATTCAAGGAACTGTTTCAAAGCATTTGTCACCCTAAAATAATTATATTGAAAAAGAGAAAAAAAAAGACCTTGGACTATATAGTGATGGACTTTGTTGACATTCTGCTGGTCTATGACGATACTAAACATTTATTTATTTATTTGATTTATTTATTTGATGTATTTATTTGATTTATATTGCCACCTATTCATCCATGGCGACTCATTTAATATGTTGATGTTTGATTCTGAAGCAGATGAGATCTGATCTAATTTCTGTAGGGTGGAATATTGATCAGAGCTATTAAGTTATGCTTTGGATGCTGAATTACTGGTCTAAGTTTTCTTTGCTTGATAATTCAACTGGTAAAATGCTTTCTGATGGATACATTGGTTGGATTTTCTTAGTAGGCTGTGTTGTGGTTTGCTTTGCCTTGTTTTCTGTACCTATCCTTAATTTAAATTATAGTTTGTTTCAACTTACCCAAGTCTATCAACTAATTAATTGGTTGAATTGGGCAAATAGTTAGGAGCCTAGGAAATCGAAGTCATTTAAAGTAATTATTATAAAGCAGAGATATTCTTCGAACAACACCAGGGGTGAGTTTCTACCGGTTCTGTCCACCTCTATAGAACTGGTAGCTCTGAAGAGCAGCAGACATAGAACCGGTTCTATGTCTGCTTATGTTTTTGCCCACCTGCCCACCCGGGCTCTTATCTGATCTTTATTTCCTGATTTTTCAACTTAGCTGCCAAACGAGGCACAGCTGCAGTTAAAAAAGCAAGAAAAGAGGGTTGTTTCAAAGGCTGCGTCTCTGCACACAGCATGCTGATGACTATTTACAGGCGCGGGACTCACAACGTGCAGGGAAGCTCGTAAATCCCGAACCGGTAGTTAACCCTATCGTATCCCACCCCTGCTACTCCCACTTTGCTTTCTCATGTAACTTCCCCCAGGACTCAAGGAAAAACTTTCTTGATTATATAATAAATAGGATGATTAGATCATAAGAGGCTTTTAAAAATGCTATTAGCACAAATAAAACTAAGTTTGTTCACTTGCTTAATAAAGTTTCTTCTATAAAAGTAAAAGAGAAGTGGACTGTAAAACTATGGTTGGTTACAAAATGCTGTTCTTTGGGACATATTGATTAGAATGGCTATCTTATCAATGCTTGCTACCTCAATGATTGAAAAATGTCAGGTGGGGAAGGAAAACCAGTGACCACTAAGGAAGGTCTTAATGAGTTCTAGCTTCCACAAGGCTGCTTGCTTTGGTTCAAAGGGTCTATGGACAATTTCTTTTGATAGTGAGACTGAGAATAGCAAGAATTAATAATGTCCACATCATAAACAGAATTAACCTCCAAAAAAATCCCTTTATTTTCTCTGAAGAAAGGAAGACGTAGAGCTATAAGTATTCTCACGTTACAACCATTCATTTCATGACCAAAGTTACCCTGGCAGTGAAAAAAGTAACTTAGGACCAGCTCTCACATGTCCATGGTCCCATGATTAAAATTCAGGCACTCACACATGGCAACCAGCATATATTTATGATAGTTGACACATCCCAGTATCATGTTTATCACTTTTGCTATTTTCCTGTTGGCTACTGACAAGCAAAGTTAGTGGGAAAAACCAGATTTGTTATCCTTTAACTGTTTTGTTTAACAACCGTTGCACTAAAAGTTGTAAAATTAAGTTTACAACTTAATTTTAACACTTAACAACCTATACTTGGTTAGCAATGATGTTTTTTTTAAAGGAGGATTGGCCCTAAAGATAAGACTATAAGACTAACAAGAATACTCAACTATGTCACTCAATGACCCCCGCCCCCAAAAGATATTCCATTAAGAGAATAGTGATAGATTTGGACCATTTAAAAAGCATGATTTTTCCACCTCCTTGAAGTTTCCAGCTAGATTTGAAAAGGAAAATGTATTTTTCGATTAGCAGGGTCAAAGAACCATTTTATTCAGGATTGCCCAGTTTAACAAAGTAGCATTCTGGTGTCTGAAATAGCAGGCTAGGCCATTTAAGAGATGAAGCTTTCATCACCAGGTACCATTAAGCTGGGAAAGGCTTGATTGGCTAAATTGTTGGGCTCCCAATTGATACTAGATGTGCAAAATGATTATTTATTAAAATGGAGGTGAGGAGTTCATGCAATTTTTAGTATTACTTCAGAAATACTGTGCACCCTCCTTTTAAACGGTATAGAAATGTGTTGCAATTTATTTTATAATCACTGGTTGTGGAATTTAAAATGCAAGTCCTTGCCTGAAAAAAGACCATTCAGTTCAAAAATCACCCCTTCTTTTGTATATCTAAACTATATTAATAGCATATAACTCAGAGAAGGTAAACAATCAATGCTTGAACACGCCAGGAATTTCCAATACTCAATTCTTAAGGCTCAGGAAAAGCAATGCAAGACAAAGCTGTTCTTTCTCTAGATCTTGCTTGCTTTTATTCACTTTACATAATGTATTTCATCTTTTAATGATATATGAGATGAAGTGAGAATTAGTTGTGTGTCACTTATATGAACAGGGAGGAAAAATCAAGTGAGGGAGAGGGAGAGGGCGACACACACACACAAACACACACACACACACACACACACACACACACACACAGAGAGAGAGAGAGAGAGAGAGAGAGAAAGAGAGAGAGAGGAGGAAACTGATTAGAAAGTTGGGGAATGGAAGGATCCACCACCTAGTCAGAGCTGAAGAAGCTTCTTGGATGAGAAGTGAAATGTCTTCAAAGAACAACCAGAAAGTCCAGTTGCCTCTTGAAAAAGCACCTTTGGGACCACCATGACCTGGATGATTGAGAATCTCCATAGACTCTAAGGGGAACATTCCCATGGCAGAAACTTTATGTTATCATAAAAGTAGGTGGTGACTGTTCTTTTAAGCAAGGTTAATGAAGTGCAGGCTGATGCAGGAATAACATGTGGGAGTCCATTTCTTGCATGTTGATTGCTAGGTATGATTTTTGTAGGCAGGCACTCCACTGCATATGATTTTGGGATGAAAGGTAAGCATTGCACTATTATAACAGTGCAAATAAGATTGGCAAGCAAATATATGAAAAGTATTTATTGTTGTATGGGGCGGGGGAACCGGAGTAGGCAGGTCAGATACAGTAAAAATGAAACAAGGTAGACATGTATGAGTTTGTGTGTATTTGAGAGGGGAAAAAAAATCCCTGAATTGTATAATATATATCATATATCTAAAATGTATTATTTATCAGACATTTATTCCTCCAGACATTCCAGATCTATGATTTTGTTTTACCATCTAATCAATGCTTTCTTGTAACATGTTTCACTGTATCCCATCAATAAATCACAACCTCTTTTCTACTGCACCACTCTTTGGATAAAAAGCTGCCCATCATGTGCCAGCAGCAATCTTAAAATACATCAAATGCTGCAGGGAATCTTTTTATATAGAACCACTCACCTGGGTGAAACAAAGAATCCAGCTGATAATTCTGTATATCAGTGATGGTGAACTTTTGGCCATGGCATATCAAAAATTCAGTAAACATCTAATCTGCTGGTGTTGCACACAACACACCTCCAGAACCAAAAAATAACAAGTGACATTTTATTTATATATTTGCTTATTTGTTTGTTTGTATATTGCCTTTATTATTTTTACAAATACCTCAAGATGGTGAAAATATCCAAATCACCTTCCTCCTCCTATTTTCCCCACAACAACAACCCTGTAAGGTGAGTTGGGCTTAGAGAGAATGATTGGCCCAAAGTCACCCAGCTGGCTTTCATGGCTAAGGCGGAACTTAACTCACGATCTCCTGCTTTCTACCCTGCTGCCTTAATCATTAGACCAAACTGAATTGTCACTAACCAAGGAGAGAAGCAACTAGAACTAAGGATAAATTTCTTAACGGTAAGAGCAATCAGAATAGCTTGCCTCCAGAAAAATGAGACTGGACAATCATTTGTCTGAAATGATATAGGGTCTATTGCTCGAGCAAGGGTTGAAATAGAAAGCGTCCAAGGTCCCTTCCAAGAATAGAGCAAACCTTGCTCTATCCTATTTCCAGAGTCATTTACTGAGAGTGGCAGCTATAGAAATTGAAAATATAATAAATATAACATAATATATATTATATGATGTACAAATATAACAATTAAAATAATATAATATAATAATGTTACATAAACTATATATATAAAAGTGAATGACCACTCACGCATCATCACAAAATCTCCAGAACCGTAAAGCCTACAAACTTGAAATTTGGCACATATGTTCCTCTTGGCTTCTAGGTGCTCACTAAGAAAGGATTTTTTGAAATGGCCATCAGAATATTAATATTTCGTATATTATTATTAACACCCTCTGATGCTAAGGAGTTCTACTCCCCCTCTCCATCTGAAAATAAATCTGTTCCAAATGCAAAACACAAGCAGAGGAGAGGAGTTTCAGTTTGTTTTAGTTTCACAGCATCAATCAGTTTTAGTACAGAAAGGTTGAGCTAAGCCATGCCCAGTCTCCTTGCTGTCTCCTTCTTGCTCACACAGCAAATACTGTTTTACTTTCCCAACAGCCCTCAACCCTCGCATACTGATAAGATGCTAGCCAGATGAATATCAATGGATGCTGGTAGGCAGAGGCAGAAACCCGCCCCCCATTATTTTCCTTCCCCCAAACTAAGCCCAACCACATACCAGTAGTTTTGGAAGCATGGATATTTAGCTACTATAATAATATAATAATACAATCATTTATTTTTTTAAAAAAATACAAGCCAACCGTGTGGGATTCCTAGGCTCTACCTCACACCACTTACCTTCAGGGAGTATTCTCTTCCTGTTGAGAGATCCCGCCAGCCTACCTGGGGCACCTCTGGTTTACCATAGGACTAGGCCTTTCTTCTTGAAGTGGCTTCAGAGAATGCTTCTTCTGCAATCTCTGCTGTCTTCCCCCAAAAAAAGAACACCCATGCAAAAACACCCCCTTTTCTTGCCCAAATTTTAGAAGCCAGGCAGGAGCACAGCCATCTTGTGCGACTTCCATAGGGTCCAGAGGCCCTATTCTAACACACCCCACTTAAGTGGCCTTCAATATCTTTGAAAAATTGCTGAGAAAGGGGCACACTTTTGAGAGTAATTGTAAGGTACTGGATAATGTTTTTGTCACCCAAAATATCATGACGACCTTTGATGAAACAAAGATGGCAGTGCAGTGGAATGCAATTCATGTTGCTAGTTTCTGGGCAAGTTCTGTTTAACCTGTACATATTTTAAACCTGTATTTTATATTTTAAATTTTATGCCATATAGTAAATCTCACTTTAACTGTGATGCTTCTGACATGAGACAAACCTTTGATGTTGGTCAAATATGTTAGGTACAGCATTACAATGCTAAGAAACCCCTCTGACCAGGAAGATGTTTTACTGACTATAGGAGGGGAAATGAAGGGGAGTCCATCAGGGCTGTGGGAAGCTTCAAATGTGTGCTTTGCTTTGATGAAGATTTGTGTGAAATCATCACACTTTTCTCAAAGCTATTCCATAGTGAAATATAATTTCCTGCTTCTTAAGAAAAGAGATGAACTGTGTTACTTTGCTCTGACAGTTCTAGGAGCTAAGAAAAGAATTCTTCCAACATGCTGCACAAGAAGAACCGAAAAAAATCTTCCATCTGCTTCAGCTCCTTTTCCTGCTACTGCAAGTGTGGGAGAAGGGCTTCGAACAATACAAATCACCTGAATTACACCTGCTCCTCAGTGGTGGGATTCAAATTTTTTTACTACCGGTTCTGTGGGCCTGGCTTAGTAGGCCTGGCCATGTGACTGGGTGGGCGTGGCTTTTTTGTGCATTTTTCCAGCCACCCTTCCACCCATTTTTGGGGTCTTCTTGGCCTCAGAGGAGCCTCCGGGGGCTGGTTTTGCTCCCCAAAGGCTCCTCTGGGGCTCAGGAAGAAAAAAAACAGAGCAAGGGAGGGGCACGCAGCACCCCTCATGCTCCATTTTTGGACCTTCCTGGCCTCAAAAGAGCCTCGGGGGGGGGCATTTTTGCTCCCAGAAGGCTCCTCTGGGGCTCAGGAAGGCAAAAAATGGAGGGGAGGCTGAGCTCCTCTCTCCATTTTTTGCCTTCCTGGGCCTCAGCAAGGGGAATCCAGGCACAGCTGATCGTATGAACAGCTGATCATCGGGAGGGAAAAAACAGAAATACCTTAAGGCATGAGAGTCAGGGGGGCGGGGTGAACGAGCATCAGTCAGGGGCATGGCCAGCCAGAACTTACTACTGGTTTGGCGACCCACACCAAATCCTTGCTACAGGTTCACCCGATCCGGTTCAAACTGGCTGAATACCACCACTGCTTCTCCTCAATGAGAACATAAAGGTTTCTGCAACACAAATGAGCTCATCAAACCAAGCCAGCTTCACAGATTTAGACTAAATGCATTCTGCTTCGCATGAAGTAGAAGGAACCCATCCAGAAATCTAAGAGCAGCAAACCCAGGGAGTAATGTTTGCCCACAGGTGAAGATACACTGAAGAGATGTTGCCTGTAGAATTCATATCCTTTATAGCAGTGCTTCCCAACCTTGGCCATTTCCAGAAGTGTGGACTTCCAACTCCCAGAATTCCACCAGCAGCATGGCCATTGATATGGTAGTCCTCAGTTTATGACCATAACTGAGCCCAAAATGTTGGTTGTTAAATGAGACATTTGTTGAGTTTTGCCCCATTTTACAACCTTTCTTGCCTCAGTTGTTAAGTGAATCACTGCAGTTGATAAATTAGTAACCGGGGTCTTAAATGAATCTGGTTTCCACATTGACTTTGCTTGTCAGAAGGTCGCAAAAGGGGACCTTGGGAGTTGGGACACAGCAACGGTCATAAATATGGACCAGTTGCCAAGCATCTGAATTTTGATCCCATGATCATGGGGATGCTGCAAAGGTCGTAACTGTGAAAAAACGGTCATAGGACACTTTTCAGTGCCATTGTAACATTGTAACCTAACTGAACTGTTGCTTAGTTAAGGCCTACCTGTATTCTGGCAGTTGAAATGGCCATGGACACTGTTATGTATTGAATATATATAGTTGTGTTAAGCCCTGCTAAAATGAAACTAATCTTTAGATGACCCTAACTGTTAACTCCCAACTGTTTTGGAGGGAAACTTAGAACATTCATATTTGGGCAGGCTTTTTCAAGTATTAAGACTGGTTAAGGCCCTGTCGGCCAGGAGTATAAATTACAAGCATTTGCCTGCTGCTCCTCAGTTCCAGTTTGAGTCAATAAATGCTGTTGTAGCTAGGCTGGTCGGCTTCTTGCCTACTGAAGCCCGCTACACAATAGACACTTCTCTATAGTAATTATGTCACCTGTAGAGTCTATATCCTTCTACTTTGACAATTGTATAGCTCCCCCGATCTCTAAATCACCCTTTCTGTGAAACCAAGCATGATTTTATGCAAGCAGCAGCAGCAGCAACTCCTCTGGTTTACGTATTTACCTGCCTAGGATGTTAGTTGTTCCTCCTCCATCTGAATGTGAGAATGCTTCAGAGAGCATGGGGCACAGTCAAGACCTTATTGATGATCCAAACTCTGTCAAGGATCTTGGAGTATTCATCTCTAATGATCTAAGTGCTAGAGCCCACTGTAACTACATAGCCAAAAAGGCGTTAAGAGTTGTTAACCTAATCTTACGTAGCTTTTTCTCTGGTAATATTACCCTACTAACTAGAGCATACAAAACATTTGCTAGACCAATACTCAAATACAGCTCATTAGTCTGGAACCCACATTACGTATTTGATATTAACCCAGTTGAGAAAGTCCAGAAATAGTTCACAAGAGTTCTCCACTCCTCTACTTGTTGCAGAATACCTTATGCCACCAGACTTGAAATTCTAGACCTAGAAAACCTTGAATTACGCTGTCTTCGGTCCGATCTAAATATAGTATATAAAATCATACATTGCAATGTCCTACCTGAAAATGAATACTTCAGCTTCAACCATAACAATACAAGAGCAAACAATAGATACAAACTCAAGGTTAATCGCACCAAACTTGATTGCAGGAAATACAACTTCAGCAACAGAGTGGTCAATGTCTGGAATACCCTACCTGACTCTGTAGTTTCTTCTCCAAACCCCAAAAACGGTAACCTTAGACTTTCTACTATTGATCTCAGCCCTTTCCTAAGAGGTCTGTAGGGGACGTGCATAAGTGCACCAACGTGCCTACATTCCTTGTCCTATTGTTTCTTTTATTTTTTTTATTTTTCTTATATGTATCCATGTATTCATAACTATGTTTTACTTATACCTATTAGCTTGTAAGCAATTGACAAAAATAAAATAAATACATAATAAATAAAACAATCTCCTTTTCCCATCTTTAGCTGGTTAGCACTAAACTGTATGTGGGAATCATTAGAAGTCACCTTCAGAGTTTAGTAATACCAGATTTTACATCATTTTGAAAATCTGCACAATCTGAAGCTTAGATCCATTGTCTAAAAATCTACAATGCATTTAAAATGTCTTTATATAACAGAAACAAGGTAAAAGCAGGACTACAAAAGTTGTTATCAACTGTTACGTCCTGTTAAATGTACGTTGAGGATATAATGTACTGTTACGTCCTGTTAAATGTATATTGAGGATACAGAGAATATTCAGTCTGCTTCCAGTATCTGAAGTTGACTCTGGAAATGTCTTTTTTAAAATAGTGATTCCATTAAAGATTAGAATTTGCAACAATAAAAACGACTACACCGTGATGCTATTTGATAAATCACCCCAAGCATCTACTCATAGAAATCAGCACAGAAAATAAGATCAGAAATGTACTTTCCATTTCTTCACTGGACATTCAAAAGGGAAAAAACATGCTTTCTTTATTATCAATTTTTATTTTTATATAACACTCCACCATGCAAGTTGTTTGGCAGTGCTGAAATCGGGTATTGCATAGGTATTGAGCAGAAACTAAATCAGTGGTATGATTGCTTTGCTTTTATTCTTACACAGCAGGCTGCATACCATTCTGCCATATTGCTCCCGGTTGATACCCAGGCAGAGATACAATCTGATTAAATTGACCAATTGTAACTTTCAATTTTCCTCCCACTTAATACTGCAGACCAGCATCAACCTTGAGGTTGCTTTGGTTTCCCAGGCAAAAGCAAACCCCTCATCTCATTTTTCTTAGATTATAACCCATAATAATCTTTTTAAATTCTATCGTCAGGGCAATCCATTTAATTGCATACAAAAAGCTTTTAGGGATGTTGCAGGTGTATTTCTGTGCTTTTCACTCCCTATTGTGACAATGAACAGCTGCTATCTATGCTGAATGAAAATTTCTTGTCAAATGAATCTATCTAGGTAAAGAATAGGGACAGAATGTCTATTGGACAGATTGCATCAATTGAATTCAAGTCTTTGGGATCAGTTCAATTTCATCATGAGGAAAGTGCCAGAAGACTGGAAGCAAACTTATTATTAGTATTTATTTAAATGTATTGGCGCACAATTTAGAAGATTCCCCTTTAAAAAAATAAATAACAGACCAATCTGTACCTAGAAATGTACTCAAACAGTGATTTTGCAAGCATTTAGAAAAGAATGAGATAGCAATAGCACTTATAGTGCTTAACACTACTCTCTATGTGGTTTACAGAGTCAACAGAGACATTCTGGGTCCTTTTGCCAACTTCAGAAGGATGGAAGGCTGACCGGTCAGGATCGAACTGCTGGCAGATGGCAGAATTAGCCTGCAATACTTCTTTCTAAGCACTGCACCACTATGGAGATGATGATGACTAGATGATTTCTGGATTTATTCAAAACAGATTGTGCTTGACAAATCTTGCTATTTTCTTTTGGAAAATGATGGGCCCACATGTCCTCACTGCACTAATTACTAATTGGCTTCTGAATGCAATTCAAGGTGCTGGTTATCATCTATAAAGCCTTCACGGTCCAGGGCTTGATTATCTAATGGATCATCTGACTCTAGATACTTTTTCCTGTCTGCTGAGATCAGGTGGAGGTGGGTCTGATTTAGGTCTTGTCGATTAAACCGTGCCCCCTTGCAAGATCAGGAAGTGTGCATTCTCTGTTGTGGCACCTTGTTATGGTCTGCCGGCAGCCTGTGGAGACGGTGGCAGAATCAGACAGTGGGGAAGAACATGGGCCAGTCCAGGAGTCTGGGAAGTATTCGGAAGAGGGTCCTGCATCCGATACAGAGATGGGGCCAGGGCCATCTGGGAGTTATATGCTGACTCCGGAGCCTCCAGAATCTAACAACAGCGAGTCAGAGAACAAGGGGAGCCTTTTCCCAGTGCACATGTGCGTAAAGCTGCCAGAAGGCAAGAGCAGCTAAGACAAAAGGGGTCACTCAGGAGTAAGGCTTGGAGGTGATTGCCCTCCCATAAGATGTGAGTAAGTGCAAAGGGATAGGAACCTTTGCAGGAAGCAACGTTGTTCGCTCTGGTCGGTTTGGAACCTGAAAGCTCCGTGGTGAATTTGTGCTCCATTTGGTTTTGAAAAATTAATTGGTACTTTAGTTGTTGGCAGCACTTCAAGTAAGATAAAGGTGCATTCTTATCAGACTTCTCCCAAGGAACTGTGGCAGACTTCCATGGGACTATTTATAACTAGTTGGGACTCATTACGGGCTGTGAATGACGATAATTCTCAGCTGTTGAACTAAAATAAAAGGGTTTTGGATTTAACATGTGTTTGTTGGTGTCTCAGGAAGCCTTGATCAGAGCACACCTGATGTCTGAAATGACTCTCCCAGAAATGTGCATACCTCCCACCCTAACTAACATTCAGAAAATCATTAAAAACTTGGTTGTTCTTCTAGACCTTTGGATAGGATGGTTGCAGAGTCCGTTTGTTTTTTATTGGTAACATGTTATTTTCTAGTCAGTTGTGAGTTTAAGTTTTTTTTCTCTGCATAGTTTGAATTTGTAAGCTGCCAGAAACATTAAGGAGTTAGGCCTTAAAATGTAATTAATTAAATAAAGTGGCTAGATTTGTAAATAAATTTATAAACAAATGTAATGACTATATAAGTAGAGATTGAGGCATAGAACTAGAGACTGGAAGAATCTGAGTTCTAGTCCCACTTTAGGCATAAAACCAGATGGGTGATCTTGGGCCTGCCATTTTCTCCCAGCCCTAGGAAAGAGACAGTGGGAAACTATTACTGAAAAGGATAAGTAAGCCAAGAGAATGCTTTGGATGAGTGTACTTAGCCTTCAATAAGGCATTTGATTAAGTTGACCATAGCCTCCCTCATGATAAAAATGGAACAATGAATACCGGATGGCTCCAATTCCAAAGAGATTTACAATTGGCTGACCTGCAATACCTACAATGGGGTCCTTAGTGGGTTTATGCCTACATAGAAAGAGCACTGGGATACTCCATGACTTTGTTCTGGCCCAGCCAGCTATTCAAACTCCAGATCCCATCCTTCAAACAATGTCCTCTAATGGGTGGAAAAAGGACTTGCCTTCTCTGTTGTGACATATGACCTCTGGAAGTCTCTCCTGCAAGGTTTGATTGCTCTGACTCTGGCGGATCATTAAAAAAGTCTTGAAGACTGGATTATTTCTCCAAGATTTGGGATGAGTGGTTTTCCTTGCGTAAACATATACTATCGGGCCTTGTCCTTTTCTGTGTTTTTTTTAATCAGGCCATCTTATGCTGGACTCTTGACTGATCATTTTTATCAGAAGCCACCCAGAGTTGATTGAGTTAGGCAGCTTGGTAAATCTGATTTTACAAAATAAATACATAAAATGCTATGTAGCTGTTTCACTTTGTTATTTCTAAATATGAGTTGTTTTCAAAGTGTTACAAAAAGAAATCAAAGGAGATTTATATCGCTATATTAGATTCACAGTTGAAAGTTAGAAAATTGGCTCAGGATGGTGACCATTTTCAAATTATCATCTCTCACTATCCACACTCGCTTTTTTTTCCAGCTTCCCTTTACAGGTTTTTGTCATCTAATTTCAGTCTTAGACTTCTGGGTTAATCGACATATACTGCCAGTCAGGTCCCAAACAAATCCTATTTTACAACTCCCCAGAAGGCAAGAAAGCTAACAGATTAACTGAGAAGGCTGCAATATAAGAGTGATGAATTGCACTTGCCATGGTGGGACCATTTGTACACCATGGTGTACATTTGATCAATAATAATAGAAAATAAATGGTGTTTGCACAGTATGCGAAAATGCTGTAAGTATAAGCCCTTCTCATTTTTATTATAAACTCTAATATATTAATTTTAAATAGTAAAGCATTTGTAAAAGAACACCTCACACATAAAGAAACTTATTGTTTCCTAAGAAAGGAGGAATCAATGAATTCTGTGTAAACTACACCACCTACTGAAAGGATACAAAAATTGCTGTTAACAATTCTACAAAACTGAATTGGATTTGTTTTAATTCTTCTATAAATCTTAGTCTCATAGATGAAGTGGCCTCCCGCTAGAGCCAATCGAGACTTTTTATCAGTGAAAGGCCAAAATCTGCGGGTGGTTGGTTATTATGGAATGTGTGAATGACTTTGGGAAAGAGGAGTGGAGATGGTGCCTAAGAAACAATCAGACACTAGGCAGGAACTCTCAGTGACCTAACGGTCAGAGAAATAAACTTAGAAAGGACCTGCCTTAATGAATCGAGCAGTTAAAAAATGGCCTGAGGAAAGTTTGTGCCTTCAGGCTTACATGATTCTGTTAACTTACTGTCACAATAAAGCAGAAGTAGTTCATCTAATCCTGTTTCTGGTCTGGTTTACCTGGAAGGCCTGACAGTTGCATATCTAATAGGATCAAGGTTGTTGTAGACAAAGGCCATAATTGGTTCCCTACCAGCAAGCAATTGTAGGATAAGAGAGATCATTTCTGTCAACATCCTATGCTAAACTCTCAGCAGTTGTTCTGAATCAGGCCCAGGAACATCAGTTTCCCACTTCTAGTATAGGAGAGAACTTATAGAAAGATCTACTTTGAACATCAATATATGAACTGATCCTGAAGGGAAAAGCAGACATACTTCAGCAGAGTACTCCATAACAAGGAACTAAACTTCTCAAATTGGGTTTATAATTCCATTTGGCTTCTGGTTTGCAAATCAGAGGTCTGCTTCACCTCCAGTGCCTGTCAATGAGGTCCATGAAAGAGAACGTGCTTTATTTGCAGAGTGGTTCAAATGTACTAGAATTTTGAACAGACTGCTGAGAAAATTCTCACTATCAGAAACTTTAAACAGCTATTAGAGCTTTTTAGCACAACTGAGCTAAGTAATATCCACCAGATTTTTTTTTAAATTAAAGTGTATGGAATAGTAATTTTAGCAGAAGGTGACAGTCTGGCTCGATTTTTCTCTAGTAACAATATTTCGCTTAAATAGTAAATTATAAGGTTTGTTGATGCTGATTCAACACAAATTACTATAGACGTTAGCAGAGCACTCCTGTGGGACTAAACAAGAGGTCTTCATGGTCTCAGACAAGGATAGGAATACTTATAACTACAAGCCTAATTAGATCCATTGCTCTTTAATTCTCAAAAATAGTACCTCCTTACCCGTGATCTCCTCACACTTGCTCTAGAAGACGGAGACATCTTATAGAGCAGATTTTGAAAGCACAAAAGAAGAAAAAGCCAGAGGGAAATTAAATCATAACACTTGGATGTATCTTCTGCCTTTGTTTCATTTGTACTTTGAAAGTTCTGGTTGAATATGGTATTTAGTCTTCTGGCCTTACCCAACGACTATTCCCTAAGACTGTTCTACCTGTTTCTAAGGTGGTAGAATACGGTTCCTGGCTTACCACATGCACAACTAAATCATGGCTTTAAATTCTGTACCATTTCATTCAGAAGTCACACATGACTGTAATGGGAGTTGGGCAGCCTATCAATTTAATAAATTATTATTATTAATCTTAAGTTCTCTCTTTTTAATACAACAATTTTGCGAATCATTAACCTAAGATTTGTAAGACAATGGGTGATAATACTAGGACTCTCACTGCCATCCCACATAGCATACTTCAGAAGTAAAAAAGAAAGAAAGAAGTACATACAGTATTTGAAAATGCATTAGAGGGTTCTGGACCTGAAAACCTCCATTTCAAGTTTGCAATGCCAATTTCAGGTGCAAGACAACCATTTCCAGTGTCAGACATTCCAAAAGCTTGGAACCATTGTATTTCAAGTGCAAAATATCCTGTTTTGATACAAAATGCTTTCAAAGCTCTTGAGGCAATCTCGCTTCGCATTTGGAGCAGGCATGCTTCACCCTCAGAATGGATACTTCCAACTTGAAATGGTTTCAGTTTGAACGTGTGGTTTTTTTTTACATTCCTAAAACATTGTTTTAATATCTGACAGACTTTTTTTTAGGTTTCTAGTATGGCAACCAGATACAAACAGAAGGAAAATCAATCTTCTCTGCCAGCTTTTCCATATCCAAATTTCTGTGTCATCTTCTTAAGCAAAGGAATATAGGGAAAAAATAATCTACACAGCAATAGCAGAAAAACAATTCAATTTTTTAAAAAAGAGAAATGGGTTGGGATCACAAGTATCATCATTAAGTGCTATGTACCCAATTCAGCTTCACAAAATACTTCTTTAAGAATACAACTCCACAGAAAGCCAAACACAATACTTTTATAGTATCAGAGTCTCTCTCTCTCTTTGTTTTTTTAACATCCATAGACTGCAGTCAGGTTGATTATGCTGTAGATGAACCTTCTGTTCTGATAGGACACACATTTTCCAAGTACTCCAAATGAATATCCAGGGTGCCGTATACCAAATGCAGTACATTCAAGACTTTCTCTTGTATGAATTCAACTTGCTCTGCAGGACAGTAGTCATCCAAGCTGGATCTGAGAACACCGACATTTAAGACTTTTAAGTTTATTTCAAAAGAGCATTATTTCCTGCTGATCTTCAAAGATACAGTTTCATCCTTATTTCCCCCCCACTTCATTTTGCACTACCAGTTTTTTAATCCCCCACAGAGCTTAGCCTGAAATGATTAAAAAAACCAACCACCAGCACCCACCCTCTATCCCATTGATCGTCTCAATGGGGAAGCTCAGACAAGTTTTCAAAGAATCTCAGGATGTCCTGGTCTAAAATGGAAGTGCCAGCTGTTTCTGTTTCCTGAAACATATAACTGGTTAGCTGGAGCTCCAGAGATTTCAGCCAAGCAGCTTATTGGGGTAGAAGTGACATCTTAGCAGCTTACTAGAAATAGGGGAAAATAATGAAATACTTCAAAGAATTGCTATCATCTTCTTTCATTGCCAAAATAGCATTTTAAATGACAGGCTCGTTGGTTATTTGTCTGGCTGTACTATGCTTAAATCACAGTACTTCGTTTCCACATCGCTGGAGACTATGCAAGCGTTTCTCAGCCAGACATTACTCAAGAATTGACAGACGGAAGCATTAATAATCAGACAATGCGGGTAGCATAGCTCAGCAATCAGTAGTTGAGCAGAAAACTACAAGGAGGAAAACTAGCTTTCAAATGAAATCCATTGACGGCATCTCCTACATGCTTATTTGAGCATCTACCATTAATGCTCATTTTTAACCTGAACATTTTATTCGTCTCCATTTGCTAATTTTGAAATGCTACCTGGAATCATTGGTGAACCTTAAGAAACATACGCATTTAGATGTGATTTTTTTCTCCCGTTCTATAAATACCTTTCCTTTTTCTCTATTAAAAATGTCTTTCCCTTTTCTCTAAGAAAAGAACATATTATGGAACCTACAAGTACTAACTATATCTCATTAAAAGTGCTTGATTTCTGACTAGCTTTATTTAGAAGTAACGGAAATGCTATTTCTTCTCCTTCCTTTGCATCTGCAACATCTACACCTTTTGAACCACTAAGTTCATAATACATTAAATCAGGATTAAACCACATTGCACTAAATCAGAATACTGAATTAACTATAGTGGTAACTACAGCTACAACTGTAAGCATCACTCAAAAGCCAAAGCAAAGGGAATTAAGGCTAGGCGTCAAATATGAACTAGGCTACTAAGCCTGGAGAAGCATTTTGGGTGAGGCATGTTCAGCCTATCAAGCTGCACTGAAGATACACTCACAATTAAACTTACCAGAAATTAGAAAAAAGCCATGGAAAAGTATTTCAAAATGCAATTTGGGTGAGATTATTATATGCACAGAGATGGAATGATTTTGACAGTACACACTCTGGAAGAATGATTGGTGAAATTGACAGAGATGGATAAATGAACTTTCTTGACTGGATTAAAAAAAAAGCTATCTATATTTGTTGGTGATGAGAAACCTCCTGTGGACTTTTTGTATAAAATCATGAACTTGTAATTTATTGTTTTAATGATTAGATAGGATAGATTATAGAAAAAAAAGAGTATTGTGATGCAACTTTAGAGAGAGAGGTTAAAATGTGTTCGTATTTCTAACTGCTATGAGAAACCATTTCTTGGAACAATTTATTTTCTTTCTTTCTTTCTTTCTTTCTTTCTTTCTTTCTTTCTTTCTTTCTTTCTTTCTTTCTTTCTTTCTTTCCTTCCTTCCTTCCTTCCTTCCTTCCTTCCTTCCTTCCTTCCTTCCTTCCTTCCTTCCTTCCAACTTTCTTTTTCTTGTATTTTCTACTTTCTACATTAGTTTGTATTAGTTTTTAAATCTCCTTTTTTAAAGGTTTTAACAAAAAATTATAAAATTATAAAAGTTTAAAACATTAAACTTACCGGGCTATGGTCACAAGGGTTGGTTTCGGTAAGCTTCCCAAGATATGTTGTATCGACTGTACAAAACTCTCTATTTCTTCTTCAGTGCTGACATGATGAGGTATTTCTGAGTAATCACATGTAAGGCCAGCCTGATGAACCTGAGAAATGAATAAGATATATTTGCTTTGCTCAATAATTCCCTCTCCAAGCAAATTAAAAAGCAAATTCAGTATAGGTGGTAAGAGAAAATCCTTAAAAGACATTGAAACACTTTCCTAATTACATTGTCAGGTGATGATATTAGATCCATCTTTTCATTCCTGACTTTCTCTAGGATTTAAAACCTGATCTCCCAAGGATCTCCAGCCAGGATGATCAGAAATGTTATAGTTTACATATAGTTTACTTTATTGATTAGCCCTTGGGGCATATGAAAGTGCAGAGTTCCAAACACAAATTCTTACTAAAATCTGATATAAACAATTTAAAATGGAATTGGAATAAAATACAATAATTTAATATATAAATAAAATATGGTAAAATTATATTCCGGTATCACCCCTACAATCTACCCCAATCAGTTCCACATATGCCAATCTCAACCGAACCATTTTAATTAAGTACTGTGCTGTGTTAAATGTCATTAGAAATGTTGATGTTGCATCTGCGGAATGCCAATTTGGACACAACTGGAGAATGCTAATTTGGTCAAAAATACTTGACATATTTCAATATAAGGACTAAAATTATGTAAATTAGATATATTTAAATGTTATAATCCATGTTTATAGTGTACCTCGATGGAAAAGAACTTGGTCCTTTCCCCCTTACATTCCTCCTTTCAAATTCAGGGGAAAAGTTGTATCAGATCTCAGAACAAATAGTTCTGCTTTGAATGACACATTGGAATATCCCAAGATTACTTGGTTTCAAATAAAGGAAGCACACAAAGTTTAGGGTGCCTTGTGCTCTGACAAAACAGAGCAATACAGGTAGTCCTTGGCTTACAACAGTTCATTTAGCAACTATGTGAAGTTACGGCAGTGAAAAAAAGTGACATGACTATTTTTCACACTTAAGACCATCACCATGGTCATGTGATCAAAATTCAGATGCCTGGCAACTGGCTCATATTTATAACAGGGTCGTTTGATCAACTTTTGCAATCTTCTGTTAAAAGCAAAGTTAGTGGGGATGCCAGATTCATTTAACAGAAACATGGGGCTCAATTGTGGTCATAAGTCAAGTTCTACCTGCAATAATCAAAAAGGTAGATTAAAAAAACAGAAATAAAGATAAAACAAGCAAAAGAAAACCAAACCAAAAACAGTCCTGAACCAATTCTTACTGTGCTTGCTTTAAAAATGGTTTGCTTGAGAAATAAGTATTTGCCAAAATTAAGCCAATTTTAGACCTTGGTTTATGAATTTGAGTTCATTCAAATGAAACATAACTGTTTCAAAACTGCAGATTTGAAGAGCAACATTAAATTATGGTTGACTTAATCTCCACTTCTAATCTTAGAGCTGAATGAATGCAAGGGAAGAGAGATAGCTAATCTTGTTGTGATAAGCACAGATTTGCAACCAATGTGGATCAATATCTACATGATAGTATTATGGTCTGGAAATAATAAAAAAAAAGAATAGGCTTACCATCTCATAATCTGGAGTTCCCATTCGATCTTTCAAATTACGCACCAGTTGAACCAGAGGTTTCATTCTACATCGAATTAAAATATAAATTGTGCAATTAATATAAAGAGGATTTAGACACAAACTAAGAAAGCTGGAGAAACTATGATATACAATATACTTCGTTCTACAAATTGTATGGCTTTCTATTTTTAAAGTTTTACTACATTAAAGTGACAACTGCAGAATTCTTCCAGAAAAAAAAAAGATCTTGACATCATCAGGATGAAGCACCATTCTCTTTTAAGATATCATATAATAACAAGTTCCTTCGAAAATATAGCTAGGTCTGATTTATTCATAAATATGGACAAATTGTATAGCCTAGCATCAGTATTTAAGTATAATTTCTACTACAAAAGAAATGTATTTTTGAGGAAGTTTGGGCTTTTGGTGTTGTTGGTGATATCTGTCCTATTTCTACCTAAAAAACTGCTTTGTGCTTGTAACAGTCCTGGTAATCAGTCACTTTAAAAACATTCAGGTAAATATTTTCTGCTTCACAGATTCTTTGAATAGGCTGTAATCCTTGACAGACTTATCTGTGCATACTTAATTTCTCTCTTTCGTTATTTATACCTTGTTATTGTGAGAACTATTGTGGAAACTATCATGGCAGTAAGCCTGGCTCAAAGAAGGAACAGAGATTAAATATGGAAATTACTAATATTTTCAAAGATTCATTGTGATATAAACAGATTTTGATGCATGATAGTAGACTTGATATGAAAAAAAAGTTTTGTATGGAGTTATAACAAATTCTAACAAAAAATCATCAAGCGTGAAGGTGTTTTCCCTCCAAAAATAACGGAGTTCAAGACAAATTATGCCTTTCAATGTCTGTATACTCCCCAGCCTTATCTCTTTAAAAGTCTAGTTCACGGTAGCCTTGGTGTCAAGAACAGAGTTCAATTACAATACCCAGGATTTGCAGCCCATCTTTTCAGATTTTCTTCAGTGTCGTCATCACATAAATCAGCAAAAGCTGCTTCTAGATCTTCCAGCTGGTGTGTGCGGTTCTCTACGCAGTCGACCAACTCTTCCTTCAAATATAAAAGCAGAAAGCACTAAGCAACTGTATGAAGCCAGAAGGCCACCTATGTAGCTGTTGTACATACGGGAACTGTATAATCCTTCTGAATTTTTTTCTTTCTTTCTCCAACTGTTTAATCCCTTTGTTTTGAGGTGGAGTCGGGGCAATTGAATGGAACTGAACATTTACTGGCCAGACGCCTTTCCTGATGCCTAAGCGGTGTTCATAGCACATATTTCCTCTTTTTGCCCATTACGATATCTGCTGCTGCCTAGGATTGAATTCTCAACCTTCCAAGTGTTTTCCCCTCTAGACCACTATGCCACTCCAAAATCCTTCTGAATCAACTCCCCAAAATCTGCTTTGAGGCGAATATGGGACTAGTGGCCATTCATTAAAACAGTGATGTCTTGTGATTACTGGCTGCTTTAAGGAAGTAGAAATAGATTCTAAGCGTGTTCCAGAGCACATTCTGAGAATCAAATGGAAAGCACCAACTTTCTTTGTTCCCCATTCTCATCACTTCTCTTCCAAACATCTTACATTCTCCTTGAGATAAGCAATTTTGACATACCACCTCCACCATTCTCTACCGAGAATCACAAACATCCTACCTCTGATAAATTGCTTTTAGGCTTCTTAAAACTGTACAATTCTTGTAAGAGTTTGTATTCTTCCTGTATAAATAAATAAATGAAAAAGGTTATTCATAGCACACTGCAAGGTATATGCCATTAATAAAAACACCATTTATAGTCCTAACTTGACTTATAGGAAATTGCCCGCTACTCCCTGCAAAAAAACAAAAATGCACCATCAAATGTATTTTTTAGACATTTTCTCTATTTTCTGTGTCAAAACTAAACTGCATAAGATCAGTTATTCTGGATTTTTCCATATACAGAGACTTAAAAATTTCCACATAGAATTCCAGTTCCATTTTAAAATTTGCTTTATCCAGCTGAATCCAGCAGATTTTTATTATTTTGAATGCTTTTAAGTTGCTTCAGTCATATGACTCTAAGCAGCATATAGCAGTATCTTTGAGAAGTGCCGGTAAAATCCCACAGCAAACAGTACAATAGCGGTAACAATAGAAAAAAACTATCCACCATTCTTATATCTGGTGGGAGGAGAGGATGTGTTAAAAATGCTCACTTCTGAATATCCTATCCTTGTGGGTAGCAAGAACTCTCTACAAGTATCTTAGATAGGAAGATACTTAGCCAGTCTGATAACCGGCACCTTGAATTATACCATAGCTACCGCATATTTAATGGGAAGACTGCTAACCTAGTTACAAAAGGTATCTTTGTTAAATAATCGACTGAAATCATAAGCCACAGAAGCAAACTCCTCTCCGTAAAACTAATTTAATGAGTCATGGTAGCGCGGTGGTTAGAATGCAGTATTGTAGATTAACTCTGATGACTGCCAGCAGTTCAATCCTGACTGGCTCAAAGTTGATTCAGCCTTCCATCTTTCCAAGATTGGTAAAATGAAGACCAGGATTGTTGGGGGCAATATGCTGACTCAGTAAACCACTTAAAGAGTGCTGTAAAGCACTGTGAAGCGGTAAGTGCTACTGCTATTAATCCTTTTCTAATGCCAGTGTTACATTGATGTCCCAGTTCATATAGCCTTATATGTACATCAGTGACCCAGGCAAAGGCAACTGGATTCAAGGTTTCTATCTACCTGCCAACTATCATGTCTGAACTATTGGGTGAGAAATCATTGCTACTGCACATTAAGGGAAAAGACAGAAGGATAGAGTGGCAGCAGTGACTTACTCCCAGGCAGTTTAGTACAAGGACCAGACAGATATTCAAATGAACAACTGGGCAGCACTATGTCACGTGCCCTAAAAACAGATTCCTATTCAGGTAGCAGCAATAATCTGGATTATTGGCTGAGCCCAAATCCATGCCTCTTTTTCTTCTGACAATCCATCAAACATGACTGCCCAAAAGGAGATTGGCCCTCTTGATCAGGATAATAGCCATAGCAATAGCACTTAAGACTTGTATACAGCTCCATAAGGAGAAGCCATGCTGGAACCATGGTCCTGGTTGCTGGTGGTGGTGGTGGTCTGATGGACATTCAGCCTACTACACTTAGTGGCAATCAAATTTCTAATATTCACAACAGCAAAGAAAGTTTACAACAAAGGCCCCGGCAATGGTAATGTTTTCTTCTGAATCAAGAACAGCAGATTTTCTTTTAATACTCAAAATTCTGGAAGGCAGTTCAGATTCTGCTCAATGGATTTTGAAGACAGAGAATTTCACATACTCCCAATAGTCAGAGGAGCTATGCTTGGGATCCAGACTGTAGGATAGTTATACACTAACTGCAAGTAACAAGCTGAAGTCTTCAAATGAATGCTGGGTTTATTATTACTATACAATCGTTAGAGATGTCAAGAGGCTTGACTCGACCTCAGGATTTATCAAAAGATAACAACAGCAAAAAAGAGGGAATCCCTTCAAAGTCAAAAGGAATAGCTAGAAACAACCATAAAAGGGCCAAGGACAGGGGTGGGTTTCTACTGGTTCTGTCCACCTCTGTAGTACCAGTAGCTCTGAAGAGCAGCAGACACAGAACCGGTTCTATGTCTGCTGATGTTTTTGCCCACCTGCCCACCCGGGCTCTTTACCTGATCTTTATTTCCTGATTTTTCAACTTCAGCTGCTGAACGAGGCACAGCTGCAGTTACAAAAACAAGAAAAGAGGGCTGTTTCAAAGGCTGCTTCTCGGCATGCAGCGTGCTAATGACGATTAACAGGCACGCGGCTCACAGCGGGCAGGGAAGCTCGTAAATCTTGAACCAGTAGTTAACCCTGTCGTATCCCACCCCTGGCCAAGGATAGTTGGTGGATACACACTGGCTCTTGGCAGTAGTAGTATGGAATGAAATAAGCCTAGGACGCTGGTATCCTAAAAGCTTCCATACTGCAACAGTCTTGTGGCAATTTTCGGTCCTAAGGTATTTAAATAGTCATGCAATTTCTTTAAAAAAAACCCCACTTGATTGAAAAAAACATATCCAATTTCGAACATTCCTAGTTTGAATTTTAACTACATGTCAGTAAACTCATCAAAGGGGAAAATGACCGAGCTGTTGGGAACGTGTTTGAAAGAAGGTGTAGATTGTTTCGCATTCTGCTATTTTAACTGCATTTTTAGTATATTATTTGTTTCCATTCTTTCACTGCTACTTGTTTTGCTGTTTTGCTTTTAACACTGCATTTGGGTATTGGTATTTGGGCAAATACTCTGAGTAGGAAAAGCAGTATCAAAGATTATGAACTAAATGTCAGACTAAGAAGGGAGGGGGAAATTAGAACTAAGGAGACATTTCCTGGCAGTTAGAGCGATTCATCAGTGGACCAACTTGCCTCCAAAAGTTGTGAATGCTCCAACACTGGAAGTTTTTAAAAAGATGTTGGAGAACCATTTGTCTGAAGTGGTGTAGGGTTTCCTGCCTAGAAAGGGGGTTGGACTAGAAGACCTCCAAGGTCCCTTCCAACTCTTGTTATTCTGTTCTAAATATCTTTTGAAATAGATCACCAAGTTTGGTGTTGCAGCTGGATAGTTACCTGTGTGTATATTTCTTTGAAAGGATTCTTAACTGAAAAGAAGTCCAAGTCAATATCTAAAACATAAGCAGTGCCCTTCTTCAGCACTTGAAGAATGTCCCGGACAAGTTCTGTCATTTGACACTGGTGTTTTCCCGTGGAACCAGATGTAGAGGGAGCCCGGGAATTGCTTGGCTTCTCATGCCCGGAGGTACTCTTTCCAAAGCCATCAGAGAGTCCAACTGTGCAACAGTGGGTTGGGTCAGCAGAGTCTTTGGATGAAGAAGAGTCATCCCCTGTGTCATCCACACTTAATTTGCACTTCTTAGCAGAACATGGAGCTTGGTTGTCTTCCCAATCACCGGAAGCTGTGGAGGGATTCACGAGGGACACATTCAGATATAATGATTTTTTGTTCTCCAGCTGATCCGCGGGAACATAGAGACCATCAGAAAGGAAGTAAGCATCTGTGCTTGTCACCCTGGGAATAATAAATGTTGGTTGTTCTTGTTAGTTTATTTCTATCAATGTTTAAAAAAAGGGACGGACAACTCATGGCTGGATACGCCTTTGCTCCTCCCTCAAGTAAAATTATTGTGTAGTTTCCCCCCCTCAAAACATAAAGAAATGAATGAGGTAACTCTCTGCAAGATTGCTATAACATTTTATGCAACCACAAAACATGAAAAAAAGTTTGGCTCTACTCACAATTAGTGTATTGTTATTATAAACCTATGGCTCTCAGAGGTTGTATTTGTAAAAAGCCTTCCTAACTATGCTATATACAGATAATCCTTGATTTATGACCATAATGGGAGCCTGCCCATTATGGTAGTAAGTCATGACATTCAGGCAAAAAATATTTTTGAGCAATAGTATTTTTTTTAAAAAAATTACTACTTTATCCTATTTGGAGGTTCCCTTAAAATCTGGATGAAATTTCATCCACTTGTATAATCATATATAGACAAATTACAACAAAAAATTAAGGATTTAGAAACTCAATTACAGAGTACCCCAAAGGATTCAAAATTGCAAAATCAGATAATAATAATTAAACATAAATTGAATTTAATTGAACAAGAGAGAATGATTATAAATTTGAATACAACTAGACAAACTTATTTTGAGCATGCTAATAAGCCAGGGAGATGGCTATCATATAGATTGAAAAAAGGAAAGAAAAGAGATTGATATACCAGCTAATAGATGGAAAGGGGGATATACAACAGGAGATAGAACAGAAAAAAGAAATTGCCCATAAGTATTTTGAAGAGTTATATAAAAAGGAAGAAGTTAACGAAGATAGAATAAGAAACTATTTAGATGAAGTGAAGGATAAAGCAACTGGGGAAGAAATGGAAGAATTATTAAACAAAGACATTACTTGGTTTGAATTTAAATCAGCAATAGAGAACCAGGAAAACAATAATCCCCGGGGCCAGATGGGATTCCAGGGGAGCTGTACAAGGCAATAGCAGAACAAATAGGACCTCTTATGGTGGAAGTTTTTAATGACATCTTATTGGCAGCCAGGATGCTGGACTCATGGAGGGGGGCATTGATTTCGCTGATCCTGAAGGAGGATTCGGATCCCCGATATATATATAATTATAGGCCGATTTCACTGTTAAATACTGATTACAAAATATTCACTTCTATTATTGCAAGTAGACTAAAAAGAATGTTAAATGAGCATAGATATGAAGATCAAAATGGATTTCTCCCAACCAGACAAATCAGGAACAACTTAAGAATAGTGCTAGATATCTTAGAATTTTACGAAGCCCACCCCGAAAAACAAATTCCACTTATGTTTTTAGATGCAGAGAAGGCAATTTTTAATCCAAAAAAAATATAATATGAGTTTAGGCACAAAATTTGAAAATATTATAACAACCATTTATGATACACAACAGGCTAATATTATAATAAATGGGGAATATACCCGCCCAATAAAAATAGAAAAGGAGTTAGATAGGGCTGCCCACGCTCACCCCTGCTCTTCATATTATCATTAGAATTCGCATTACTAATGCGAATTAGACAGAACCCAGACATAAAAGGATTAAAGCTTAAGAAAGAAGAATAGAAGAATATAAGTTGCGGACAATATGACTTTTTTTCATTGAGGAACCAATAAAAAGAGGACAAAAATTGATGAATGAATCAGAACAATTTGGAGCAGTAGCAGGACTTGAAATTAATAGGAAGAAAACAAAATTAATGACTAAAAAAATTTAACAGAAAAACAGAAAATAGAACTAGAAGAAGTTATGGGAATACAAGTGATAAAGAAAGTTAAATACTTAGGAATATTGTTGACAGCACATTGGCAGAAAATTAGAAATTGGCTGGAAGAAATGACAAGAGAACAGATAGAATTCAAACCAGAGTCCTTTCTGTTAGGGATTTTTGATGAACAAATATCAAAAAAAGTGAAATATATAATAATACACATTTTGACAGCGGCCAGATTGGCTTTTGCACAATGTTGGAAGCAGCCTCATGTTCCATCAGAGGAGATGATCATTCAAAAAATTTCAGTTGTACAGAAACGGACAAATTAACTTTGGCATTAAAAAATAAAGACACTTCAATATACTACAACAGCTGGAACTGCTGGTACAAATGGATAGACCAAAGATAGACTTCACATTAAAAGACAAAAGAGGATAGGATAAATCCATAGTAGTGATACACAGATATATGTAAAGATTAGGTGTGTGTATATGGCATAAAACAGGGATAAAAAAGAGGTCTTACAAGATGAGTAAGTATTGAAGATGAGAATGTTTTTAATTGTTTTCTATTTTTTTCTTTCTATTTTCTTCTCCCTTTCTTCTTTTTCTCTCTTTCATTTATGTATGTGTTGTTGGTTTGTTTTAATTGTAAAATCAATAAAATTTATTTTTTTTAAAAAGAAGTAACATATTAAATATGAGTGTGTTGTTATTTTCATGGGGTCTGCATATTGTTCTGGAAATATTTTACGCTGTAATCTCTTGGCCAAATCGAGTTGATTTTTTGAACTTGATCTTTCTCCATCTTCTCCTGTTACATCAGGTTTAGGTCTCATTCAGACAGCCATTTTGCTGTCCACTGAGCCCGTTTACATAATTTTTAATATTCCACAGGGTTGGAAAGACTAAAAGCAGCACAGGAGAAAAAGACCTTGATAAACTACCAAGATACCAAAATAGAATAAACTGTGGATGGATGAAGAATGTTTTGGATTGCAGTTGCTCTAATCCTGAGTTTGGGTCTTATTCATGGCTATTAGGATACTGAATAACCCATTCACACATTCTGAAGTTTATTTGGGACTCTTGTGTGAAAGAGATGAGGGATAGATAAACCTAATAAGTAATAAAATAACCTACACTAACTCAGATATGCATGCAAGCACCCACCCACAAACACATTCTAAAACAAACTCTTGAAATGCTTCAAGAAACACATTCCCTACCTTATTGTAGTAGTAGAGGTATCTTTGCCCACCCAAAAATGATGAGTTCCTTCCTCTATTTGCTGAGCCCAAGCTGGATGTAGCCATATTACTTGTGAAAAATGACCAGCATAAACAGCAGGCATAATCCAGTTTTCAATGCTTAGTTCACTGTAAAAGAACAAAGGATAAATATGGGCTGAAATGTCTTAGAAACCTGGGTAGAGGTGACATTTTTAAAAAAACCAAACAGTATTGGCAACATACTTGCCCATACGAAAATAAACCCGGCTAAGAAATATTAGAATGCTTTTGTTAGATACAAAATCGGTACTGTTCAAAGATACTTTTTAAAACTGAGAAAAAGCATACAAGTAGTCCTTAAATTATAAAAAATCATTTGCTCTTTCTATTTAGTATGATAGACTTGCAGGGCCAGCACAATGTGCAATATGTCTACACTGGTGCAGTATAATATAATATAATGTTAAGCATATATATGTGTATAAGATTGTGTGTCTGTTAGTATGATCCACTGGGTTAGGATTTTCTTTCTTTCACTGTGAGTTATTGAGATGTATTTATGTTGGGGAGGAGTACATTAAGGAAGGCTCATCCAATCTCACTGTACACTTGTTGTGCATTGATAATAAAGATTTGAATTGAACTGAATTGGTGACTATTCAAAGTTACAACAGACCCCAAAAAGTACTTATGACTTGAAGTTTTAACCCTAACTTTAACCCTGCTTAATGATCAGCATGACTTACAACACTTAATAGTATATATACATTATTATACCATATGTGTCTGTCTGTCTGTCTCTCTCTCTCTCTGTCTATCTATCTATCTATCTATCTATCTATCTATCTATCTGTCTGTCTATCTATCTATCTATCTATCTATCTAAATAAAAAAAACTGGAAAATGGTAGTAATATTTTTTTATTTATAGCCTTAGTGTGCAGAAACCATTTGGTTCATCCAATACATTGCTAACTTTATTGGGTTTTCCTCCAATACATAAATAATGAAACATGTACAGAGCACATGAATCTGGTTTTCTCATTGACTTTGCTTTTCAGATTGCAAAAGGTGATCACATGACCCTGGGACATTGCAACCATCATAAATAGGAACCAGTAGCCAAGCATTGGAATTTTGATCATGTGACAATGAGGATGCTGGAAAGCTTGTAAGTGTGAAAAACGGTCATAAGTCACTTTTTTTCCAGTGCCATTGTAACTTTGAAAGGTCACTAAACGAACTGCTGTATGTCAAGGACTACCATTTTACGGCAGGATCCTACCATGAAATGTTGCATTCTGGATGTTCCTATTCATCATTCTATATATGTGTAGACATATCGTAGGTAGTGTATGCTAAATACTGCATGCAAATGGTTTGCTCTTCAGCTCCCTGCAGTGCAATCTTTCTATGAAGCATTTTTATAATTCTGGAAACCTCACAGTTCTTTGAGAATTCTGATATACTTAGCATGTAAAATTACAGGACCTGTAGCAAAAACATTGCAGTGTTCAGTGCTCCTGTCTATTCTTCAGTTGTTAGGTTCCAAAGCATTCATTTCTACTTATTACATTATCAATCGTCATTCTGTGGTCCACCCTCATTTCATTATGGGGCTTCCTTCTTAAATGATGTACAAACTTCATCACGTTTATGGAGATTCTCAGTCATCCAAGGCATAGCTGTCCCAAAGGTGTTTTTTTTTTCAAGAGGCAACTAGACTTCCTTGTTTTTCTTTGAAGAGGTTTCGCTTCTCATCCAAGAAGCTTCTTCTGAGCTGAAGAAGCTTCTTGGATGAGAAGCGAAACCTCTTTAAAGAAAAACAAGGAAGTCCAGTTGCCTCTTGAAAAAAAAAAAACCCTTTGGGACCACATCATGTTGTTCTACATAAAGCAACAGAACTGACTTCTCAGAAATAAAGGGCAGGATGGCTAGTATTGTACCAAGTCTTAGGTAAGTAGAATTCTTAGTATGAACTTTGGACGCCCCCGTCTGGCCATTTATGTAAAAGACATAAAACAAAATCATAAAGCTTAAAGAACGTAAACGTTTCGCCCCGATTACTTCATTATTTGATTATGTAATGTGAGCTGAATAGGTTTTTTTTTAATCACATGTCTGTGTAATTTCAATGCATTCCAAGAACAAGGCACACAAAAAAAACACATTTAGCTAACAATTCTAGATGCACTTAAGCTAAAATTCTACCCAGTCAACACCACTGAATCATCGTACCTAAACAGAGCTTCTTTGTCGAACACAGTATCTGCAGGCATGTCCACTGGAATAAGGAGATCTGGGTGGGAGTCCAAATGAACAAAGCTGATGTTGCTAACAGGAAGGTGCTTCGAGCCAATAGCTCGGTAAATGAAGGGAAGAACCTGGAATGACAGCATTGCAGGTGTTTTAGTGCAAGGAAATCTATGGATAAACTTTATTATTCATCAGGTTGGCCAAAAATGTCATCAGAAAGAGGGATAGGGATGCCTGGAAATAATTGACTTCATCCCAATTATGCTGTCCTGGCCAGGCTATGGGAATTGGATAGTTATTTAGGAATTATGAGCTGTCCCCTTAAGGGAATGCATCATGGTAAATGTAGTTAAAGGTATCCTGGGAATTGTAGTTCATGTCACGTGGCCACATCTGTAATCCTGATTGGTCAATAATTTGACACTGGAGGGGTTGGGGGAGTTTTCCTCACTATTGCTTGAATTCTCTAACTCAGGGCAGCTGCTTTCTATCACTACGAGATGGGTTAGGAGATAACCATCTTTTACCTACAAGACAGATATACAAAGAATTGGTCATTAAAGAAGAACTTTGTCACAAATGTGAGTTATGAGGATACCTGATGAACTAATAAATGTACTTCGTTATGGACATCTTGTTGAGTTTATCTATCTGCATCTGCACACCTTACAAATCCACCACTGTGCAGAAGACAGAAAAGTAAAAGATGGTTATCTCCTAACCCATCTTGTAGAGATAGAAAGCAGCTGCCATGAGTTAGAGAATTCAGGCAAAAGTGAGGAAAACTCCCCCAACCCCTCCAGGGTCAAATTAGTGGCCAATCAGATGTGGCCACGTGACATGAACTACATTTCCCAGGATACCTTTAACTACATTTCCCATGATGCATTCCCTTAAGGGGACAGCTCATAATTCCTAAGTAATTATTCAATTCACATAGACTGGCTGGGACAGCACACCAATCATCTTAGCAGCTAAGTTCTTATGTCCTGTTATATAACTCAAGATCAGTAAAACTCACTCTTAAGTAATACTACAGTCCTAAGTACCAAGTACCCTGAATTGACTAAAAGATACTCAGGCTCTTATCGAGTTTAACTGCTATTCATGAAATAAAGATGGCCTAAAAATTACTTATAGAGGCACCGCAGTGAAGAAAAAACGGGGCTGCCACCTGTAAAGTTAAAACTGTGTTTCAGAACAATGTCAAAGCACAAAAGTGCAAGGATATTCCTCTTCAACTCCAACTAGGTTAAAAGAAAATCTCAATGTTCCAGATCGTTGCTAAAAGTGAACTCTACAGGGAAAAAAAACCCAGACTTTCCTAGTGAAAGCCTGATCACTTTATAAAATATTTTGGGAAAGGAAAGTGACCATAGATTTCCCTAACACACTGGTTTACACCCATTACAAGTCAGCAAACCTGGTTTCCAAGATTAATTAATAATAATATATTGTTAATATAAATAAATAAAAAGGAAAAGGTTAACAAA
Organism: Pseudonaja textilis; assembly: GCF_049901715.1. Taxonomy (NCBI): domain Eukaryota; kingdom Metazoa; phylum Chordata; class Lepidosauria; order Squamata; family Elapidae; genus Pseudonaja; species Pseudonaja textilis. The sequence goes on along the minus strand of NC_141992.1, from coordinate 128,341,831 downwards.
AGTGTGACAGTTTTGAAGCCACGGTGGGGTAATTTCAGTGTAAGGAGAATTCAGTGTAAGGAGTGAGGGGGGGATGCTATGTTAAAATTGGTACGTTTTCATTCTTGGACTGGGGACCAGATAAGGGCAACCTTGTGGGGGGGGAGGGGCTAAGAGAGAAGACTTCTGATCAAAGCATCTTTGCGTATGGCAAAGTGCAAGCGGTCACACAAAGTATTGAGGTTTTCAACTTCAAATTGCCAACTACACTCAACAACAATCGGTCCCGCGACTTCTTTGAAGCTGCTCCCCGAATTTTCACAACGCATCGCGCATTAGCGAAGTGCCGACGAAACCATCTGCCGGCCGGCTTTTAAAACTTACATCGTGATGATCTTCCACCACCCAAACCGGCAACTTCGGGTAGGTGCGGAGGGAGCTGCCCCCGCTGCTCTCGTGTCCAACGCTCTGCTCCTCCCCGCCGCCGCCGCTACTCATTTTGATCAGCTTTGAGGTCACACAGAACGCTCGGGACACATCGAAGGTTCTAAAAGAGAACGCCCGAGATCTTCAGCGCGGGAGGGGCATCGAATGCTGAGAAACGCTACGTTCTACGTTCTAAGCCCGGAATCCCAACCCTGGTCGTGTTCCAAAGAGAACGAAGGGTAGGGTGGGGGTGGGGGACGCGTCTAGACGTGACACACTTAGGCATGTTGGGAAAGGAAAGGAGGCGGGAGCGTGAGCATGATGAGATTATTCCATTTTTTAGGACAAGGAATCTTGGCTGCCAGGACTCTCCAAAATATTCTAGTGTCATTCATCACTAACTCGTTCATCATAAGTTTCCCTGGTTCTTTTCTCCTTTGTTAGAAAAAAGAAAAGAAACATTTTCCCTCCCCGAGCTTCCGTTTGGACACCATGCACAGAGCTCCTCCTTCCAAGTGTTTTCTTCCGGTGTCAGGGTTTTTCCGCGCACGTTTGCTCTGTCTTTGCCGGTACCTAAGTTCTGCGTTGTGGCATGTCAAAAGGAATGTTTCCAGGTAAACTAAAAGTTGCACGGGACTCTTTGATAGGGAGGTAATGGCTCTACGACGCTAAGTAGGACTTGGGTGATTTTTCTGTCGTCTTTGTTTCGGTGGAAGAGGTGATGTCTGACGTTTGAGAACGCAGCTATTTTTGCCCTTGTTTAAAAGCCGTGCACGATGTTGGAAATACATAGTGCGAGAAATGGCTTCGCTGATATTGAACACTTGGAATTTCCCATTTGCAACTTGCTTATCGTATTCCCCTCCCCGATTTAAAACCGGAAGCACGCATGTTTTTCTTTTGAAAAGGTGGAGGTCTTTAAAGAGCAAACCCTGCGTAAGACAGAGCCATCAAATGTATAATCTCTTTGGACGTTAAAGCTAAAAACTGTCGGTCATAGTATCCTAGAGTTACCAAACGGTAATCGAAGATATACATAACCTAAACAAATGGTGAACAAGATTTTTTTTTAAATTAAAGCTAATAAGTGTAATATAATTTAGAATGCAGACTTATGCATGCTCAGTCAGAAACAAATTGCAAAAAGAGAAGCAGGATTTATTTCCAAGCTAATATTTTTAAGGTTTTAGATTGCAAAATCTAAAAGTGTCCCTTATGAATTAATAGTTACATTTGGTAGTGGTTGAGTCTTTTCTTAAGAACCTGCAGGAAGATATTACTGAAAATGCTGGAAATGCCATTTGAAAGATTATATGATTTTATGATTTGTAGATTTGTGAAAGGGACATGGTGGCTCAGTGGCTAAGACACTGAGTTTGTCGATCAGAAAGGTCTGTGGTTCGAATCCCTAGCACCGGGTAACGGAGTGAGCTCCTGTCACTTGTCCCAGCTTCTGCCAACCTAGCAGTTCGAAAGCATGTAAAAAATGCAAGTAGAAAAATAGGAACAACTTTGGTGGGAAAGTAACAGCATTCTGTGTGCCTTTGGCATTTAGTCATGCCAGCCACATGACCATGGAGACGTCTTCGGACAGCGCTGGCTCTTTGGCTTTGATGAGCACCGCCCCCTAGAGCCGGAAATGGCTAGCATGTATGTGCGAGGGGAACCTTCACCTTTATGTAGATTTGTAAGCACCAAAGCGCATAGGTGAGTAGCAGATATGCAGCTTCAAACATGCAGTGAATACAGGTATGAATAATGGTGCTTATGTTCAGAATAATCACCTACCTATTTCAAAATAAATATACATAATTAATAATAATAATATCAATAGCACTAGCACTTAGACTTATCTACCGCTTCACAGTGCTTTACAGCCCCCTCTAAGCAGTTTACAGAGTCAGCCTGTTGCCCCCAAGAATCTGAGTCTTCATTTTACTGTCCTGGGAAGGATGGAACACTGAGTCAACTTTGAGTTGGCCAGGTTTGAACTGCTGGCAGTCGGCAGAATTAGCCTGTAATACTTCATTGTAATCACTGTGCCATCACAGCTCAATAATAATATTAGATGATATTATCTAAATATTTTTTAAGTTCTCAGAGAGAGTGATTTTGTAGTTTAATTTTTCACCAAAACATTGAGTAGTGACTTTCACATTACGCAAACAAATGTATAGTGAAATCAATGGGCACTATTAAAATATTGCAGCATGGGCTCCTTTTCACGGCCTGCTGCTAAGGTGCCTAGCTCTTCCCTATCTTAACTCAAAGAAATGTGACAAAATTGTTTTCTCCTGCCTCCCCTTCTTCTCTTTCTAGCTGGGTAATGTCTTTTCATTCCGGGCGTGGGTGCCCCCGAGGCCGAGGAGGAGCTACTGTCCGAGCTTCGTCGCAAACCTTTCGCCCCCAAAACTTGAGGCAGCTACATCCTCAGCAGTCTTCAATCCAGTATCAGTATGATCAGCAACCTGCTACCACCTCCCTCTATGCGAGCCCTCCAACTCCAAACTATGTCCCTCCTAGGCCGGATTTTGTCCCGTATCCCCCACCAATCCCCCCTTCGCCTCAAAGTTCAATCGCCCAATGTCCGCCCCGACCTCCTTTTTCAGGCCCTCAAATGAGGCAGACTTTCCCACTTCCTCCTTGTTTTCCCCCAGCTCCTCCCCCTGTCCCAAATCCTGGTAACCCTCCCGTTCTAGCCAATGCAACTGGTCAAAACACCTTCCCATACATGATGCCACCTCCATCCCTATCACATCCCATGCCTCCACCAGTAATGACTCAACAGGTAAATTACCAGCCCACATATTCTCCAGGCTACTCCCAGCAGACCTTTTCGCCTCCTAACTATAATAACTACCAACACAGTGCAAACTCTTATCAAAGCAACAGTGGTAGCGCTAATAGCAGCGGTAGCACCAGCAGTAACTTCCGGCATCCAAGTGAATACCTGGTGGAAAAATCTCAGACTGACCGGAGGTCTCCGGAGAGGAGCAAATATTATGACGAACACCGCCACAGGGACCACGGACACGGACATGGGGACAGGCATCGGTCCACTAATCACGGGGACCGGCGGGATCGAGGGAGGAGCCCAGATCGCCGGCGGGCAGAAAATAGCCGTCACAGATCGGATTATGTCAGAGGAAGAACCCCACCTCGCCATCGGAGTTATGAATGGTACAGGTAATCTGGATTATCCATGGTGCTATTCTTCTCAGCTCTTCTGTCTTATTTTTTATTGGCACTGAGGTCACACATGGTAGTTCTGCTAGTTGTGGGAAACTGCAGGTGGCCTTCGACTGACAGCAGTTCATTTAGTGACTGTTCAAAAGTTACAATGGTACTGGACAAAAGTAACTTACGACCACTTTTCACACTTACGACTCTTGCAGGTGACCAGTTGATCAAAATTCAGGCACTTGGCAAGTGACTCATATTTATTCTGGGGTCTTGTGATCACCTTTGGTGTCCTCCTGCCAAGCAAAATCAACAACTGTGACAAGGAAGGTTGTAAAAGTCACTTAACAAATGTGTTTAGCAACAGAAATTTTGAGCTCCACTGTGGTTGTAAGTCAAGGACTACCTGTAGTCCATACTTTGCAGTTTACAGAAGAATGACTTCCTATTTGTTGCTTCTTTTTGAACCTCACAGATATCTGGGTACACACAAGTTTGCATTCATTGGCGGGTAACACTTGTTTGACAATATTGACAGATTTCTAAACGTAATACTAACTTGAATGATCAGCGGAAGTATACAGAAAAATTGAATAATAGAGTTGGAAGGGACCTTGGATGTTTTGTGGTCCAATACTCTGCCCGTGCAGGAAACCTTGTACCATTTCAGGTAAATCGTTGTCCAATCTCTTCTTTAAAACGTGTAGTGTTGGAGCACTCACAACAGCCAATCTTACTCAATATCCAGACTCTGAGGAGAATGAAACGCAGAAATTGAAGAGCTCTCTGATTTAATGCCTGTTGGTTTTGCTAAGTTATAGCTCTAGATAAAGTTATGTGATCGCTGTTGCACTGGTTAAATGTGTAGTTACTAAATCACTTATTTCAGTCGAATACTTAATGTAGAACTGATAAACTTTCTGCATGATATCAGCCAAATATACTTTTTTTGCATGAACATTGATTGTTTATATCTGAAGTACCCAAGACCCAAACTAGAAATTCAAACAAAGGAATAGTGTAGTACATGTTGTAATGTTTTAAAAAGAGGGGATTGAAGAAAACAAAACTTTCTATTCTGTTTTTCTTCTTGTAGCTTTATCATTATCATTAACTTCTAGAGGCAAGACGTTCCACTGCTTCATTGCTCTGTCAGGAAATTTCTCCTTAGTTTTAGGCTGGTTCCCTGCTTGATTAATTTCCATCCATTGCTTCTTGTCTTGCCTTCAGGTGCTTTGGCGAATAGGTTGATCCGTTCTTCAATACAAAAATAAAATAAACAAATAAAACTACTATCCATAACAAAGAGAAAAGAAAGGCAACATAAGCCCATTTAGTTAGACGTCTAAGCTATTACCAACATCTCTAACACTTTTGCAGTTGTCAAAATACTCTTAAGTAAGCATCTTCTCTTTAAATTCAGGTGCAGCTCTTTCGCTGTTAATTGTTCACTGCCTCTCCAATAGCTATTTTTCTTGACTTTGTTTCCTTAGTGATTCAAAGGCAGAATATCCCAGAAATTCAGAACTGAGGAATAAGGAGTAAAGATGCTTAGGAACATTCAGTCCAGAGGGTTCGTGTTCAGTTCATATCACCATGTCTCCTTGTCATCCTGTTTTATTTGTAGTTCCAGATTCTCAGAAGTTTTAAGATTCATTGTGTTCATCCAGGTCTAGCTTTCCTTCTGTCATAGTAAACAAAGGTTTTTGAAGCGTTCCCTTCTCTTACTCGCCCTTCGTTGTGCTGTTTTAGTGTATACTAGTTCCTGATCAGATGGTTCTTCAGTGTCACATTGCTAAAATTAAAAGACCAAGATAGAATCAGCAGATGTATAGAAATAGGTGAGTAGAACCCGTTGGTAATTTGGGTAGCTTGCATTCTTCTGGAGAAGCATCTGCGTTATCTTTCTCCCTTTTGCCGTATTTGATGCTCTTAACGATATCCATGCCCAATTCTAAATTACGATTGGTTTTTAAAAATGTAAGAAATTTTACCAAGTACCTGAATCTCATGAACGTTTGGTGTCCTCACATAAAATCTTCATCTGTTGAAATGTAATCATGTTGTAAAGTTTGGAGAGATTTTTATTGGTGGGCGCCCATACCCTCATGCAAGATCACATAATGGCAACTGTTCTTTGAAAAGGCTGCTGTTGATCTTGGTGTTGCATTATAAACGAGCTGAGAATAAAGCAGCAATTCTTACTTCTTCTGAAGCTTCATACGTCATCATCATTATCAGCCAGTCAATCCTGTCTGACCCTTAGCTGTTCCATGGATGAGCATTCTCCATGTCTCGCACTGCTTCCTTCAGATCACCAGAGTCATCCCAGGGTCGTCTTTTATAGTGTCTGTAGTGATAGCAATAGCCCTTATATACCACTTCACAGCCCCCTCTAAGCGGTTTTACATGGTCAGAACATTGCCCCCAACAATCTGTGTCCTCATTTTACCCAGCTCAGAAGGATGGAAGGCTGAGTCAACCTTGAGCCAGGTGAGATTTGAACTGACAAATTGAAGTCAGCCAGCAGTCAGCAGAAGTATCCTGCAGTACTGCACTCTAACCACTGTACTCACTATAGTCTGGTTTCTTTCTTCAAATCCTCATTCAAATCAATGAGTGTGAACTAGATGAGATTAAGGGGGAAAAAGCAAGATTTTTAGCAGATATCACACCATATGTGACATGGGGAAAAGCGATGCACTACAGAGCTTTTAGGTTGGTAATCTATTCCCTTCTGGTTCTCCCCATGTATTTTCAGACCTGAAAGTTTCTGCATACTGAGAATTGTATTTATTTTTAATATTCTTAAAGGGAACATCAAAGGGAAAGGCACAGGCACCGGGATAGTCGACGATCGCCATCTACAGAAAAGTCCTATAGGAAAGACCACAAAAGAACAGGAAGGTAAGATGTTTGACTCTAAGGAGCTATAGCCAGTTCTCACTTAACAACCACAACCGAGGCCGGAATTTTGGTCGTACGTTGTCATGGTTAAGCGACTCTCTGCATGATCTGATTTGATCTTCTGACCGTTTTTATGATGGTCACAAATTGATCCATTGTGGTCGATAAGCAAATTTCATGATTGTTAAATGAACCAGATGGTTGTTAAGAAAATCTGTTCTTCTTAATGGGCTTTCTTTTAGTCAGAATTTGGAAATAGACAAAAAACCATCACAAATTATGGTCACAGGATCATAGAGCACTGCAACTAGTTGTAAATGCGAGACAGTTGTCAAACACCTGAAATGTGATCATGTCACTGGGTGTGATGGTAGTCAAAACTTTAAGGACAAGTTGTAGGCAGGGGTGGGATGCTACCATTTCTGCCTGGCTGTATAGAATTGGTAGCTCTGAAAAGCAGCAGACACAGAACTGTGATATAGAATCTGTGTCTGCTGCTGTTTGGCCCACCCGCCCACCTGGGCTGTTACCTGACCTTTATTTCCTGCTTTTTCAACCTCAGCTGCTTTGCGCAGCACAGCTGAGGTTGAAAAAGCAGGAAAATGGTGCTTTTTCAAATGCTGCGCACCCACGCGCATGCCTATCATCTGTCTGGGCGACAGAGTTTTAGGTGTATTACACACGCAAAACGCAATCACCGAACTGGTAGTAACATCCCTGGTAATCACCGAACCGGTAGAATCCCACCCCTGGTTGTAGGTACTGTGTATGTAGGCTGTGGCTTTTAATTGGGGCTGGAATTTCCATTGCACCTGGCTTTACAATCTTTTTGCCATTGTTAAGTGAAGGTGCTCTGACCCAGCTCCCCAAACACGACAAACCCTCTGAAGTTAACTCAAAGATTCCTTTATTAGGAGCCCCAGCAAAAAGTTTCTTTCTCACCGCAGGCTAACAAGTCTGTCTGTCCGGCAGGGAGATAAATAGTTGTCTAACACATCTATTCATCTCCGCCCCCTGCCTTTTATTCCCAGAGCTAGAGTGGGGTTTCTCTAGCAGGGGTGGCTCTTCCTTCCCAAGGATCGGCCCGTGGATTTCCACTGCTCTCCTCTCCTCTGCCTTCTGCACATCCCCATGTCAGGCACTGGACCCAGCTGTTCCACCTCTTCTTCATCAGCCACCTCCAGACCCCGGGGGCTGTTGACTCACCATCTGAGGGCTGATGATGGCCCTGGTTCTGCCTCTGTCTCTCTCTCTCTTCTCTCTCTGCCAGCTCCATTCCCTCTTCCCCCTCAGAGCTCTCAGGTTGCCTTGACTCTGACTCCCATGCCTCTTCCTCCTCTGATTCAGCTGCTGGCAGCCGACAGGCTACAACAGAATGACTGCAACTGTTGAGTAAATCTGGCCTTCCCCCATTGTCTTTGCTTGGCCACAAAGGGCGCTTGCACGATCCCAGGATGTTGTCACCCTCACAAATACGTGCCCGTCCCCAGACACCTGAATTTTTGGACACATGACCATGGTTGTAAGCACAAGGACTGGTTATAAATCCCCCCTTTTTTTTCAGTGCCGTTGTAACTTTGAACACTAGCTAAGTGAACAATTGCAAATTGAGTGTTATCTGTGAGGATCATTGGGGGTCTGCGTAAGTTCAAATTGTAAGTGAAGACTAGTATTGAGTGGACTGTTAGGGGTTTTTTTGGTTTGTTTCTTTATTTTCAGAATACCATCTCACGTGAGCAAGACTTAGCTAGCATCTTCCTATTTTTTCATCCATCTTGGCTAGGCATAATGGATATGAAGCCAACATATCCGAATAGTTAGGTTAGACAAGGTAACATTAGTTTTGCCTTGTACTAGGAGGAGTGGTATATGTAAGAAGAAAACTCTTATGATTGCCCTGTCTTTATACTCGCCCTAACTCTTAAATATGGTATACTTTGGAGGATATGATAAGGCATTTTGAAGTGGAATGACACTGTTATTAATTAAATCTATCTTCTGTTTTTATTTTCTACTCTCCAAGGCAGCGTACATAACGCTGCCCCCCCCCCCCAACACACAATAACAATCATGTGAAATGGGTTGGGCTGAGAGAAAATGACTGGCTCAAAATCCCCCAGCTAGCTTTCATACCTATGGGAGGACTAGAACTCATAGTCTCCTGGTTTCTAATCCAGCACCTGAACTACTACACTAAACTGGCTGTATGACTGGCAGTTTTGTCAGCATCCCCTTAATTGAAACACAGTTTGTCCCGAGATCTTATGGCTACCTTTTTTATGAGGCACTAATGCTGTGATGGCGAACCTATGGCACACGTGCCTGAAGTGGCATGCAGAGCCATTGCTGTGGTTCGCCAGCAGCAATCAGGAGGTCATTCCCGAGAAGCCTGTGCTGGGTATGAGTGAGAGCAGGATGATTTGTGGAAGAGCAACACAGGGGAATTGGGAGTAAGAATGCTAATTAATGGCCTCTCCTACTAGGGAATATAAGCTTGGTTACAAATGGCTTTTGCAAAAGGCAAAAGTTTGAAGGAGTTAGTGTGATGATTACAGACTCTGATTTATTGGACTAATTGGCTGCAAGCCATCTGTTATCTACAAAGAGGGCTGGTTCTTTGTGGAATAAAGCCGTGAACGTTTCAGTTTTGGAGTTTATCTGTGTTTGCTTTCGGAAACTTCGGCTGGGACAGAACAGCCATTTCTCTCGGCACGTGATAGTTTGTCCAGAAGAGCCCCACTTCACATGTGCATGCACCGCCGCCGACCGACAGCTGAGTGTCGGGTATCTGGCATGCATGCACGGGACGGTGCGGGGGTGCGCGGGAAACACATGTGCATGCATAGAGGGGATCGCACGCACATGCGAAGATGATGGCGCAAGGGGTGATTGTGCACGCAGGCGCAGATGCGCAGTGTGTGGAGGGGTGATCGCAGGTGCATGGCGCACGGGGGAATCACGCACGCAGGTGCAGAGATGCATGGCGCACAGGAGGGGAATAATATGTGAATACGTATGGAGCGCGGCAAGGGGATCGCATGCGCAGGCACGCAGCACGCTGCAGGAGGATCGTGCGCACATGCACGGAGGGGTGGGGCCAGCACGCATTGAAAGCAGAATTATCAGCAAGGGAGCTGAAAAAGGTTTGCCACCACTGCACTAGTGTATTTACATGTGAACCGGGGTCAGTTTTGCTATTAAATGTGGACTTTTATTTCCTTCCCTTCTTGCACAGTCGATCTCCCAGCCAGGACCGAAAGAAACCCCGTTGGGAAGAGGACAGGGAGCGGTGGTCAGAAAATGCCAGTCGAGAGAAGAGTTACACCTCCATCAAGGACAAAGAGCCAGAAGAGGCTACAGGTGAAAAGAACGAGGAAGAAGATGAGGATCTACTGAAGCCAGTGTGGGTTCGTTGTACCCATTCAGAAAGCTACTATTCAAATGATCCCATGGATCAAGTGGTATGTATTCTGAGGAATTCTGGCAACCAATTACTTGGGTTATAAATAAAAGTGACTGAAGAAGAACAGGAAATAATTTTTCCCCAGGCCTTCTGCAGCTCTCTCAACTCACTATAAGGTTTCTCTGGAGTGTTGGGCTATGACTTTCAGAACATTACTCAAAATTGTTGTGATGGGACAGGTGTCTGATTTTAGGTCAATGTCTTATTCTCTTCCACTTTCTTTCTACACATTATTTTGCTATGTTACAGGAAGAATTTACCAATCTCCCAGAGTCTTCTCATGGTCTGCAGAAAAGGAGGGAAAATATGAAGTTTAGTTTCCATAGCTAATTATAGTTAATTTTAGGATCCTTCATTCTCTGAACTATGGAATAAAATATAATACGATTTTTCATGGAATGACCATTCAGTCTGCTGTGATGTTAGCACTCTCACCAAGAAAATAGTACCGATTGGAATATAAGACAAGCAAACGATATACTTCCAGAAAAAGTAGAAATATTCTTCTGTGCATTTAATAAAGGATTTGGGGGCTCAAATATATTTGCATTTAATAAAGGATTTGGGGGCTCAAATATATTGAGCTGCCCAAGAAAAGCTGGATTATTCTGTGTATCGTCTCCCCATTTATCCTGGTTTCAACCAACATGAGATTGTCCAACTTAAAACCTTCCCTTTAAAATCTTTTAACAATTACAACTTTCCATTCTGTATGTTCCCTTAATGCTAATGCTGTGAAAACAACCCAAACAAAATTTCTTGGCAACCAAATCTGATCACTGTTATGGTACATGCATACATAATCCAGACTCTCTGCTAGTAGTCCTCATTTAGTATTCACAATTAATTCCACCAAAATAGTCCCTAAGTGACATGATTACTACCAGAAGAGAGAGTGGGAGACTTGTGGAAATTTCTGGCTGTTGCCATGTTATTTAGCTAAAGTTCTCTCATGCAACAATGCCAGTGTTACTCTGGCATGCGTTGTTATCAGGTGCAGAATTTTTGGCACATGGGCATGCATTGGTTGGAGAAAATAGTTCCCTAGTGAGGCAGTTGCTCAATGAGGATTACTTGTGATTGTGAATGTTACATATCTTTAATTAGAGTTTATATTAGCTAATGGAAATAATTAAGGATGCCTGGTATTTGTATGTATACCAAGTAAATAAGATAGGGCAGGTGCATGGCTACAGAATTGTAGTTTTGAGCCCAGGGGCATCAATAATAATAATAATAATAATAATAATAATAATAATAATAATTATTATTATTATTATTATTATTATTATTATACCGCAGCTGTATCATTTATTGGATTACAATGTCAGTTATTGGATGGGCTTTTTTTTTTCCATAGCAAGGAGTTGGTTGGAGAAAAGGTTTGACTAAAGCTTGAGGTTACAATTAAAAATCAGATGTATTTTTTAAAAAAAAAAAACTCATCAGAGGTTAAACTATCCACATTGATTCTTTTTGTCAAATTGAATTTAATGTTAAACTTTTAATTATAGTTTTACACTTGATCTGTATACCATTTTTGTGAACTGCTTTGAACATCACTTTTGGGAGAAATATGGGATATCACTTTAAACCTTGCATTTTTTTTTTTTAGGTTTACGGACATATAAAGTAGGGATATTCATAAAATAAAAATACACAGCCCAGTGCCTACTTACTGTCCAATAATCTTCTCCTGTCATTTTCTCAGCTCTGTGAGCAAGATGCAAAGGGTCAGGCACAGGAGACTTATTTTATTTTATCCTGCCCTCGTTTTTATAAATAAAAATGTGGCGAACATTTACAATACTACTACTATTTTCCCCACAGTAACAATTCTGTGAGGTGAATTGGGCTGAGAGAAAGTGACTGGTGTAATTTACCCAGCCAGCTTTCATACCTAAGGTGGGATTAGAACTCATAGTTTCCTGGCTTCTAGCCTGATGCGTTAAGCACCTGCCTACAGAAATTGCTTACTTCTTCTTTCCCTCATAGAGAGAAAGGTATTACAAGAGAGTAACTAAGGATACAACATGGAACACATGTCAAAAGCAATGTGGTGCGCTGGCACCCTTAAGCACGCTCAACTAAAAGCTGGTGTATTCCCCATTGTGTGCCTTGTTATTCTCTTGTAATCCCCTTTTCTCCAATTTCTCTGCTCTGCAAAGGAACAACAATAAATATTGGGTGTAATGGTGAATACATGACTGGGGATCATGTAACTGAAGGATAGCACCATTATAACTTTTAATGATTTCTGAAAGTTGGTAAATGAGGGCTTTCTGTATGCAGTTATAAAAGGCCTTTTTGGATAAGGAAATCCTGCAGTCCTACCCGTCAGTTATTACCTTATGTTTGGTTGCAGCTTATTATAAATGGGATTTTATGATTGTTTCACAAAATAACAATTTACACTTGCATTGCGTGCTGTTTACAATTTGGAAATGCTTTTGCTGCTGTTTATCCAGGAGGCACAAAACCACAGAGAGCAGATGATCTCTCATGTCCATCTGTATGGAGCAGACCATTTCCCCACATATTTATTACTCTGCATTAGTGATCAAGGCTGGGTGGATGTTAAGTATTACTCTGTGGTGGAATAGCTATGTTTACATGCCAGCACCGATATAAATGATTTGCATGAGGGGAGATTGTTTTTAAATAGCCAGATTGCTTTCAGCAGATCCCTATCCTCTCAAAATAGCTGTAACTTTTTCTGTTTTCCCATGGTTGCATTTGCAAGGGGGATTCCACAGTGGTGGGTACGAGCCGGCTCAGAGATTTGTATGAAAAATTTGAAGAAGAGCTAGGAAAGCGTCAAGCAAAGGCCAAAGCTGCCAGGCCTCCATGGGAGCCCCCTAAAACTAAACTGGATGAAGATGTAGGTGAGTCATATGGGTAAAAAGTCTACATGTTGCGGGAAGATACTTTTTACTTTCTTGAAGAGGTAACCAAATTCACCTCTTTCTTTAGGTCCTTGAACCCTGTATTAAGTATTCAGTTCTTCAAACTTTTTCTCTGTTGTGGGAAGCTGGAATAAGATAAGAAAGCCTATCATATCATCATCATCTTTGAAGATGTTTTGCTTCTCCAAGAAGCTTCTTCAGCTTCTTGGAGGAGAAGCGAAATGTCTTCAAAGAAAAACCAGAAAGTCCAGTTGCCTCTTGAAAAAGCACCTTTGGGACAACTGTGATCTGGATGATTGACAATCTCCATAGATGACGTTGTCATCATTATCATCATATTTATTAAATTTTATTCCTCTTTTATTATTTTTATAAAGGGGGTGCACATACCTAATTCTCTTAGCTCCTATTTTTCCCACAAAAAATAACCCTATGAGGTGAGCTAGAGATAGAGAGTGACTGGCCCAATATCACTCAGCCGGCTTTCATAATTAAGATGGGACTAGAATTCTGGCCTGAGTGGGACGCTGTGGCTCAGTGGCTAAGATAGTGTTGGTCAGAAAGGTTGGCAGTTTGGCGGTTCGACTCCCTAGTGCCACGTAATGGAGTGAGCTCCCGTTACTTGTCGCAGCTTCTTCCAACCTAGCAGTTCGAAAGCACGTAAAAATACAAGAAGAAAAATGGAGACCACCTTGGTAAGAAGGTAACAGCGTTCCGTGCGTCTTTGATGTTTAGACATGCCGGCCTCATGACCACAGAGACGTCTTTGAATAGTGCTGGCTCTTCGGCTTTGTTAATGGAGATGAGCACTGCCCCCTTGAGCCAGAAACAACTAGCATGTATGTGGGAGGGGAACCTTTACCTAGAATTCTGGCCTCATGGTGTCTTAATCACTAAACCAAACTGGGTCTATATTGTACAGGCGGTCCTAGACTTACAACAATTTCATTTAGTGACCAAAGTTATAACAGTATTGAAAAAAGTGACAAGAACATTTTTCATGCGTCATTGCAGCTTCCCTCATGGTCACGTGATCAAAATTCAGATGCTTGGCATGTGGCTCATATTTATGATGGTCACAATGTTCCTGGGTCATGGGATCATCTTCGATGACCTTTTGACAAGCAAAGTCAATGGGGAAGCCGGATTCACTTAACAAACGTTTTTACTAACTTCACAACTACAGTGATTCACTTAGCAGCTGTGGCAAGAAAAGTCAGGAAGTGGGGCAAAGTTCACTTAGCCAATGTCTCGCCTAGCAACAGAAAATTGGGGCTCCATTGTGGTCATAAGTTGAGAACTACCTATATTGCATTTCACTGCATTACGTGAGACATAATTCTCTATATTGTCTATGAAGCCTGAGAAGACTAGAATGATGTTTGCATTATTTTTCCCATGAGAGAGCCTATGCCATTGTATATTCAGAAAGCTGTGGCAGATTTTTGGAATGCAAAGAGATATCATATTTTGAAGATAGGGTCGTGGATCTTTGACTTTTTTTAATCTATTAAGATTTGCATTCTTTTTAGTGCCAATGATGGGCAGAATCAGAACCAATAATGAACAGACTTTGCAACTTGGCAGTATTTATGTTTTTTTTCCACTTTCTTTTCATGTCTATTTTAAATGTGAGACCACAGGTTTTCTATTCCCATTTTTAACATTGGGAGTTGGAGGCATGAGCAGCCTACTCCAAAGTCTTACTAGTTACAGTAGTCAAAATATTCTTTACTATAGATGATTATATCAAAGAATAATACTTTTCATTTACATTTTGATAATATTTTATAGTGAATCTTAGCTTTTTTAAAAAAAAAATCAGTATAAGAACTACAACAATTAGATTCAACTTCTCACTTACTAATCCAGTTAATAGAATTTATAAAATACTCTTTTAGATGTTTAATTATCTCTTGTTATTGCAGCAGTGCTTTCTGAATTTTTTTCCTTAATTGAATTGATTAAAAAATCACTATATGATCCATACTATTTTTAACAGAGTCATTAAAACCAATTTTAATCCCACACTAACTTTCTGGTTTATCATTCCAACGTATAACTTTATTTTATTTCATCCATTCCATTTATCCCATTCTCTATATGTCAGGGCAGTTTTATGAAAGGCTGGATGCAAGAAATAATTGATACTGAACCAAGAGCAAATGTGAATGAATCCTATGATGATCTGTCTATTTTAAGAGAGGCTACCCAAAATGATGAAAGTATAGTTTAATTTTGCCTTAATTTTGATATGCTGTGGCTGGGCCTTTGGAGCGGTGTCTGCCTCATTTAATGGAAACCTGTTTAACATCTGCATGAAACTGTTGGGTGAGGTCATCTACCAGTTTGGGGTTTGGTATCATCAATATGCTGATGATACAAAAAAGTATATTTTTATCCTCATCTGGCCAAGATGTGCACTCGAGGTCCTATCTCAATGCCTGGAGTCTGGGGAAAAAATCACCTTCAGCTTAAACTGATCAAAATTGAGTGGCTGTAGTTATTTGATTCCCTCATAACCAGGATTTCTTGGAATCTTAGTTGCCCTTCCCTATTCAAGACCAGTGTATAATCTGCAGATCTTCTTAGATTCATAGCTGCTGTTGGAAGAACAGGTGGTAGCTATGGCTAGGAAGGCCTTTGCATAATTCTGTCTTCTATGTTGGTTGAGCTGGATCAAGAGGCTGTAAGACAGTCACTCGTGCCCTCATCACAACATGGCTCAGCTATTGCAGTTTGATCTACTTGGCACTTTCTTGAAGGCCATGGAAGTTTCAACTGGTTCAGAACAAAATGGTGTAGACATGTAACACCTCTTCTTTCTTTCTTTCTTTCTTTCTTTCTTTCTTTCTTTCTTTCTTTCTTTCTTTCTTTCTTTCTTTCTTTCCTTCCTTCCTTCCTTCCTTCCTTCCTTCCTTCCTTCCTTCCTTCCTTCCTTCCTTCCTTCTTTCTTTCTTTCTTTCTTTCTTTCTGTCTGTCTGTCTTTCCTTCCTTCCTTCCTTCCTTCCTCCCTCCCTCCCTTTCTTGAATTTATATTGCCACCTGTTCGCCCATGGTGACTCGAGGCAGCTTACAGAATGTAAAACCATATTTAAAATAAAAAACAATAAAAATGAACGAAAGAATCAAATAAATTAATAAAGTACAATAGAACAAAATCTGGGGGAAAATAAATAAAAATATCACCTCCCAACTCCCGTCCCCTGCTCCGATGACAGCAGATCACACGAGCCATTTGATGGGCACCATCCAGCTCTGGCTTCCCCAGATCTGCTGGCAGAACCAGGTCTTCAGTGCTTTCTGGAAGAGTATTAGAGAGGGGACCATTCTATCTCTGGGGGAATGATATTCCAGAGAGAGTGAGCCACCATGGAGAAGGCTATTCTTCTGGGTCCCACCAGGTGATGGGACCCGCAATTTATGAGATGCAATGGTTGCTGGTATGCTTCTGGGCTCAATTCAAGGTGCTAGAGAGAGTCTACATGGTTCTACATGGTATTATCCTGAGGGTCCACTTATATCCCATGGTTTCTGCCCAATTGGTAAAAGATGGTAGAGTTGGCGCACTTAACAATATCATTGTGTACATTCTCTGTCACGGCACCCCACCCTCTGCAATGAAATCCTTCCTGAGATTTGTGGTTGTTGTCCCAACAATCCTTATGGTTGTGGTCCCATGCCTTGGGCTAGGGAGGATGGGACCCCCCCCCTTATTGCATGAACTTTTGTATGAGTTCCTCACTGAGTGATCAGTTGAGTGCCACCTTGGTTCTTCATGTCTTATTGTGCTTTCATTTCATTTTTTTTTTAATATTGTGAACTTCCCAGCACCATCTCAGTCGGGGCAGTCAAATTTAATAAATAAACAGTGAGCGGGTGAGTTAAGTTGATTCGAAGGAAGCACTTGTTGACCGCCTCTTCAACGTCTCTCCACTTCTGGAATGAAAGCCCATTGGTCGACCAGTGACTCACTTGAGACTTCCAAGGAACACAAAGGGGGTGGCAATTTTCTTCATCTCCCATTTTGTTGTCTCTTGATTCCTTCAGGGAGCTCCAGTGACTCTGAGTGCGACTCGGAAGACGACAGCTGTTCCAGCAGTTCTGACTCGGAGGTTTTTGATGTCATTGCTGAAATTAAGCGGAAGAAGGCCCACCCTGATCGTCTGCACGAGGAGCTGTGGTACAATGATCCTGGACAGGTACTCCACTTGAGGAAAGAAGCGAAAGGCTTCTCAGGAGCAAGATTTATTTTAGTAGTGACTCATTTGCTGCATTGGTTTCAGCCTCTCCAAGTTTATTTTTTTTAGCTAGCTAGCTCTGTGCAGGTACAATAGTTCATTTAGTGACAGTTTGAACTTATAATGGCACTGAAAAAAAAACTTTCGACTATTTTTTCCATTTACGACTATTTCAGCATCCCCATGGTCCTGTGATCAAAATTCAGACGCTTGGCAACTGACTCATATTTATGACTGTTACCATGTCCTGGGGTCATGTAATTCTCTTTTGCGACCATCTGACAAGCAAAGGCAATGGGGAAGCTAGATTCACTTAACAACTGTGTTACTAACACCTGCAATGATTCATTTAACAACAGTGGCAAGAAAAGTCATAAAATGGAGCCAAATGTACTGAACAAATGTCTCACTTACCAACAGAAATCGGTCGTAAATTGAGAACTACTTGTACTTAACTGGGGGTATTGAGTAGAATTGTCTCACTTATCAAGCTGGGGCACTATTAAATATTACAGGTTCTGCTGGCCTGATAAATTGGCCACTCCGGTACAAAATCAGCCTTGGCTTTACCTGATTTGCTTGTTTGTTTATTTAAATAATTTCCCGCCTTCTTCCTTTTAGTAAATAATAAGCAAATCATCTGCCTTTCAGTAAAGCAAATAGTCTTCCAAAAGACATCTTCCTGGGAACTGGTACTCCTTAGTGGGGCTCCTTGGGAGAAAATTTGCAACTTTCCCTGCCATCTTCCCCCTTGTCTTTGCTTGTGGGAAGCAGGAGGGAAGGTGACAAATGGTCATTGTGTGATGGTGGTTTGCTGTCATGTAGTTGTGAACCGAGCCTTTGAGTGCCTGAATTGTGATCATGGAGGTCCTGTAACTGCCACAACTTTAAGACCAGTTGCAAGTACCTTCGTTCAGCACTGTTGTAATTTTGAACGGTCGCTGAATCATGGTGGTAACTTGAGGACTATCTAGGACAGAGGTGTCAAACTCAAGGCCCCTGGGACGAATGTGGCCCACAGGATGCTTAGATCTGGCCCACGGGCCCCTTTTTTAAATCTGGATTATTTCTTTAGGATATTGTGAGGTGAGCGAGACCAGCTGGTATCTTTAAGTGGTGCAAATGGATCTAAGGGTTGCTTTTCCTGGGTGTGCTCTTTCTGGAGAGCTTCAATGACCTCTCTGCTAAAGGGTTTCACTTAATGAACAAGAGTTGGCTGCTGATAGTTATTATTGCATTTTAACTATTTTAATTCCTCAAGGTAGTCTGGCACCCTGCCTGATTTGTAATTCTGGCTTTCAGGTATTTTTAATCTAATGATTGGTATTTAGGGAAGCTTTTTGCAAGCAAAGAAGCTTTTTGTATTTTTGCACAAGTAATCCTTAACTTACAACAGTTCATTTAGTGACCATTCAACATTAGAGTAGCACTGAAAAAAGTGACTTATGACTGTTTTTCACATTTACGACTGTTGCAGCTTCCCCATTGTCATGAAAGGCCTGGTGAGGAGAAGTGCTCCTTGACATGAGTGACGTTGAGTTGGCCACGCTCACCCAGTCACATGACCACCAAACCATGCCCACCAACTAAGCCATTAGTGGTTAAGTGGAAAGCCATTAGTGGTTAAGAGTGTGGCAAATGTCAAAGATGAAGAGATCAAGAAACTTTTTACAACAAAAGGAGTTCAATTCAGTCGTTTTTACAAGTATTTTGGCTTATGTTCTTTTTCCCTTATGCTCATTTTTCATTCATTTTGTAGGGAGATTAACCTACAGCTTAGATTTAGAATAAATTTATGGTCACTTTGAATGTACATTAATTCGCATACATTAAAATGAAATTTCATTGCATACAGCTCTCAAAAGGTCACAAAATTATGTATATACCCACATATATTATGCAAACATTTGGGCATTCCTGTCAAGTTGTCTATTTCAATAAATCTGTAAGTGAACAGAAGAGAACACAACCTATATGTCAGGTGTTCTTAATTTATTTGTGCCATGGACTGCTTCATAGAAAAATATATTCAAATGCATAAAATAAAATGCATAGGTATAGCTTGTATCACAAAAGAATCCACTTGTGCTTAAATTCAGCTATTAAAATATTAATGGCTTGTATAGATATTTAGCTACAAAAGAACCTTTCAAATGCAAATTCTGTTCACCATTATCCTGCTTTCAGAGGAAAATGTAGTTCATACATTAAATGTATTTGTACTTCATTTTTTTAGGGTATAATAATTATTCTAGTGAGGTTGATTGAAGTTAAGCTTTTTGGGGGGAGTCTACGGGCATAAATGACTTGGTTGCATATATTCTTATTAAATTATAAGCTAAACTTCAGTTAAAATTTAGTGAAAATAAACTTGTTATATTTTTCCCATCCAAGTATACAGACCCCTAAACTTTAACGTGGACCCCCAAATTTAAAACTACTTACTTTACAGGAACAAAGTTGAAATTGAAATGTAGCATCTTTTTGCCAATTTGAATGTTTCCTTATAACTGATGTCCAATTGTTTACAGGTTAAAAGTATGACTGCAGTGACTTCCTTCTTGTTCTAATTTTTTTTTCCGTTTCACATCTGTTTTTTTATATTTTTGTCCCCCGATTAGTCATTAAATCTAAATTGAACTTCTCAATTTAAATGGAAATTGATGGCCTTGGCGTTTCTAAAAACAAATTAGGTAGAACAAGTCTGTTTACCTTAAAATCCCAAGATGGTTAATGCTAAAGAACAGGACGGTTGTCGACAAACAAGAGCTAATGATGTAAATTGTATTTGCTATCCTTTTTCATTTGGTTGTATCCATGTATCAAGGCGTCTTGGTGTGTTGTGTATTGCTTTCATTTAATTTAAAACAAACACATTGTAGGTTGGAAAGCACTTAAAATTGTTGGTGTATTGCTTTTGTGTCCTGAACTCAGCTTTGCAAATAATAGGGCTACAGTCTGCAAACATAAATTTAGAAAGATCAGCCACTTATATTGAAGCAAAATCATAGGCTTACTGATATAAAAGCAGCAATTTGAGCATCTTACACACTCCCCCACCCTTCCATTCTGAGAGCATCTTCTGAATTACTCTGACACCTTGAATGAGATTTGAAAGATGGTATTCAATAGACAGAGTTTAATTTTGAAGACTGTATTTTGTTTTATTATTGCCTATGTTCTTGTAGCGTTGAAGGCACCGGAAATTGAAATATTCCCAGAGAACAAATACTAAGCTGTATCCAAAAACACTAGCTACCACCAATTTCTTTATAAGAATCATATGCTTCTTGAGCTATCTTTTTCTTTCCATAATAGTGTTCCTTTGTGGACCATCAAGCTATTATTAGTCGAAACTTCAAATGTGCTACAGTGCTCTTTAAATTCTGAATAAGAAAGGAGTTCTGTGTGAACAAAATAGATTTGGGAGGAGAAATTGTGTCTCCACCCCCAAAAAAGAAAAATGTAGAAGTTTCAATCAATGTTTAGCTTATAATTTTCATGCTCCTCTTTCCTTAAAAAGGTGAGATATTGCCTACTACTGAATTTTGGGACAATTGGGATATAGAACAATGGCCTCTAACCTTTTGGGCACCAGGGACTGTTTCTGTAGAGAGAGGTTTTTCCAAGGACTGGTGGGGGCATGATTTCACATGATGCCTGCATTCCACAGACGGGGTTTCACTTGTTTGCGTGGCCCAGTTTCTGTCATGCCACAGCTTGTCCATGGATCGGGGGTTAGGGACCCCTGATACAGAGGAATTCCAGAACATGGGAAAAAATAACAAGTGTCCTTACTGCTCCCATTAGTCCAGCCCTGAACTAAAGAGAACAATAGAGGAAGTATTGTTATGACCACAATTAAGCCCAAAATTTCTGTTAAGCGAGACATTTATTGAATGAGTTTTGCCCCATTTTATGACATTTCTTGCCACAGTTGTTAAGTGAATCACTGAAGTTGTTAGTAACCCGGTTGTTAAAGAAATCTGACTTCCCCATTGACTTTGCTTGTCAGAAGATCAAAGCAAAAAGTGATCACATGACGCACAGCAAGCGTCATAAATATAAACCAGTTGCCAAGCATCACAAAGGTTGGAACTGTGAACAATGGTCATAAATCACTTTTTCAGTGCCATTATAAGTTTGAACGATCACTGAATGAACTGTTGCAAGTCGAGGACTACCGTAATCAGAGTTGGCTTCTAGTGCTTTTTATTAGGGAGGCTAATAACTGGAAATTTCAGAAAAAAAGCATGCAGCTTGTCTTCAACTTACAACCATTCATTTATTGACTGTTCAAAGTTACAACGGCACTGAAAAAAGTGACTAAAGACCATTTTTCACACTAAGCAACCATTGCAGCATCTCCATGGTCATGTGATGCTTGGCAACTGGTTCATATTTATGACGATTGCTGTGTCCCGCTTTTTGCTTTGATCTTCTGACAAAGTCATTGAGGAAGCCAGATCCCCTTAACAACCGGGTTGCAACTGCAGTGCTTCATTTAACAACCCGGCAAGAAAGGTCATAAAGTGGTTTTCTTAGCAATAGAAATTTGAGCCTCAATTGTGGTCGGAAGTCGAGAACTACCTGTATAATGTAATCTCTTCATGAATTCATGTAGGAATGTTTTATATCAAACCTCACTTTAGGTAGAAAGCTACTATGTGGACAAGAAGCCTAGGCTAAAATTGGATTCTAAGCATTCAATACCCCCTAATAAAAACGATTGGGTATCATTCTGACAACTTCCATTTATGAATCTGAAAGTGGACACAGTTTGGAAAGTACTATAATCCATTTTTAAAATCTTTAGTTTTATGAATAATTATTACCTCAGCAGTGTTTAGATAAATAGATGCATCGGCTCTACTTTCCATATTACCTCAATTTTTTAAAATGAATGCCTTGTCTGAGCAGCAGAAATTCAGATGGACACTAGATGGTACCAAAAAATGGAAGAAAATTCTTACCTTCTGCTGCCACCTAGTTGCCGTTTGGACTTTTGCAACCGAGATAGGTACTTCTCCTTAAATAGATCACATTTCAGCCTCTTGGTATTGATCTGGAGATCTTTGTTGCAGTTTCCGTAACAACAGCAATTTCATCATCAGGATTTCATCCTGATTTTGGTGAGGAACAAAATAAGGCAGGAGTAGGCTTACTCTAGAAAAAGCTTCCCTGTTAAAGAAAAAAAAGTCTTAATAATAACATCAACATCATAGGTAGTCTTTTACCTACAAACATAATTAGATAAGAGAAGATAACCTTTATTGCCATTTTTTTTCCTGTGGGCACTCTGGCACACATAAAAATAATAATCAAATTCTGTTGCCTGTTCTCAAAAGTATACAGATACATAACACACATATAGATATGCTATATAGATATATATGTATTGAGTCTGGAATTATGGTCGTAAGTCATGCTGGACATTAAGGGGGTCACTATGTGGGCCATTTGCCGAGCACCCAAATGCGATCACATGACAGGGGGAAGGGGAGGGGGAGGGGCAGCCATTGAAACCTCAAAACCAGGTTGTAAGTAGCTCTTGGAGACATCCATCATAATTGTGATTGATTAAGTCGAAAGCCACAGGACTTTAAAAGATCTGTGGTCCTTGGATGTTTGCCCACGCTCTTTAAATATTCCTTTTTTTAAGTAGTCCACTTTAACTCTTTTTCTTTCAAAACAGATGAACGATGGGCCTCTTTGCAAATGTAGTGCCAAAGCCAGGAGAACAGGAATACGACACGGAATCTATCCTGGAGAAGAGGTAACCGGATTTTCATTTCTCAATGAGAAGAATTGCTTATGGACATGGCTGACTATGGGCAGATCTGTCAGACTGATCTAAAATGAGGCTTTATTTTCTATTAGCCCAGATCTGGAGCCACGTAACTCTCAGCATTTCTCACCATTGGGCAAATTCATTGAGAGTTGGACAGCATACAAGTCTTAATAAATGATTATTTTCAGGGACCGCTGGAATCTTTAATCTATATTTGGAAGGGCTGTAGCTAGAAGGAGAACAACTGTTAGCTTGAAGGCAACCTGTATGAAGGAAATATACCCAGCAGGGAATGATAGGCTGGTTCAGTCTTGATTAGCTTGCAGCTTTCCAGATGTGCAACACTGCAATTCTGTTAATGTCTAATACGCATAGCCTCTTGTTTCAGGTGGGAAGAGCTTAGTCAGCGCATTAATCTCTTATTAACTCCTCTATTATTAACATTCCTCTGTCTATTATTTTCTTTTCTGGTTTATTCTACTTATATAATTTTTCTTAAAAAAAAATAATTATTATATAATGGTTTGAGGTAATCGTTTCAGATTTATTGTTTTAATGGATTGTTGTATGACATCCAGAATCGTGTTCCTGAAATGGGCAGCTGTATGTTATAAGCCATGGTGGCGCAGTGATTAGAGTACAGTACTGTAGGCTACTTCTGCTGACTGCTGGATGCAATTTGGCCGTTCAAATCTCACCAGGCTCAAAGTTGACTCAGCCTTCCATCCTTCCAGGGTTGGTAAAATGAGGACCCAAATTGTTGGGGGCAATATGCTGACTCTGTAAACCGCTTAGAGCGGGCTGTAAAGCACCGTAAAGTGGTATATAAGTCTAAGTTGCTGTTGCTATTAGTAAATAAATACATAAATAATTATACTTAGATATTTTGAACATTGGGAAGCATCAAAACAGACAACTCCCTGCCCCCTCTCAATGCTCCTGAAGCAAAGTCCATTCCTATCCTTTCCCTGGCAGAAACACAGCCAGCCTTAAATTGTATTGTTTCTGCTTCAGTTCAGCCATTCTCACGGGGGGCTCTACAAAACACTTTCCCAACCTGGGTGCCCTCCAGATGTGTAGACGTCACAATCCTCAGCAATGGTTGGGAAATCAGGCAATCCAGATGTATAAATGGTTCTAAATTCAGGACGGCTGGTTTAGAGGAAGCAGGAATTTTATGCTCTCTTGTGGGGATTAAGTTTCTTTCCTCATTTCTTTTCTCTCTTCTTAGGATCCAAGCTAATAATCGGTTTTCCTCCCTTCTCTGAAATGTAGAATAAAATATAATAAGATTTTTCATGTAATGACCAACCAGCCTGCCTTGATGTTTGAATTCCCACCAAGTATAGATTGGAATATAAGACAACAAATGATTTACAGCCAGATAAAGTAGAAATATTCTTCAGTGCCCTTAATAAATAATTTGAGCTGCCCAAGAAAAATTGGATTATTCTGAGTATCATCTCAAAACCATTTGTCCTGCTTTAAACCAATATGAGATTGGCCAACTTAAAATCTTCCCTATCAAATCTTTAAAAAATGACAACTTTCCATTCTGTAATGTCTACGTTCCCTTAATATTTATGCTGTAAAAAACCGAAATGAAATCTCTTCGCAGCCAAATGGCATCCGCCATTTATGGTACGTACATGCATAATGCAGACTCTCTACAGGCAGTCCTCATTTAGCAACTGCAATGGATTCCACTGAAATGGTCATGATTTTTCTATTCTCTTGTGGGGATTAAGTTTCCTTCATCATGTCTTTAATCTGTTCTTCTCTCCTTAAAGCCTATTAAACCCTGCCGTCCTATGACCAACAATGCTGGAAGATTGTTCCATTACCGCATTACAGTGTCGCCTCCTACCAACTTCTTAGTAAGTAAATTGAAGCATGATAGCAGCTTCTTGAGCCTCCCAGGATGGCTTTCCCCAACTTTTGGTTTTATTTCTTTAGACAGACAGACCCACCGTCGTAGAGTATGATGACCATGAGTACATTTTTGAAGGATTTTCCATGTTTTCCCATGCTCCTCTCACAAACGTAAGTACACTTTCTTTTATACTCCAGTTTTACTGATGCTGTTACCTAATTGGGTAATGAAACGTCTGCAAGCAAACAAGCTCAGAGAGCAGTAGGGACCCCACAAATTCTGGTATTTTGTACAGTGCAGTGATGGCTAGCCATTTTGGCACTGAGTGTCCAAAACATCCCACCCCCTGCATGCACCCCTTCTTCTACGCATTTACTGCAGATTCCCAAAGTCCAGCTGGCTGGCGGGAGGTATGTGCACATGCGCAGTGGGGCTGAGCTGGAGCGACAGCTCGCGTACACACAGAAAAGGCTCATGCATGCCATAGGTTCGCCATCACGGGTATAGTGTTTACCTTTCTGTATGTAAATAAGTTCCAGCTTAATTCCTAGGGCTATGCATGGTTCTGAAACATCTCGGAAAGATATGCTCTGGACCTTGGACATCAGATGCCTGAAAAAAACAGTGACAATGTTTTAAAACCTACATTACTTTGAATGTCCAAGTTCTTAAAGCAATGGAATCTTTGTTTACAGACTCGTGCAAGGGTCTGCAAAAAAGCCCGGGCTGCTTTAATGAATAGCAGAGTAAGGTCCAAAGCACTTCTTCCAAATAATTTTCCAAGCCAGCACAGCCCAATTAATTTCCCACCCTGTTTTCGAGGGTTTTATTGGAACAATCCTCCAGGGGAAATTTTCTGTAGGATTAAAGAACCTGCTGCACAGCTGAATAAATAGTTTTGGAATAAAAAGTCCTTCATAATACGGTTTTGTATAGTACAGCTATTTACTTCTGTTTTATTATTTCTGAAGTTACTGCCAAATTGAAATGTGTAAGGTGCCTAGAGGGGGAAAACCAATATTTCTCCAGAGTTAATCATAAGAGTGATTTTCTATCTCCCTTGGGTTCATTTGAGTTTTCCAGTTTAGCCTGTATTCCATATAGCTGTTTTGTTTACTACTTTGTTTTATGAAACAGTGCATTTCTAAACATGTAAACATTTTTTTTGTAGAAGCCTATATTTTATTGAGAGGAAAAGTTTGGTTTCAGACTTCTCTAGAGCCTTATTTTCTCTGAAGAAGGGTATCTTTTCCTAAAACATCAACTGTTCTATTGCAAGAGAGAACTTTTGTCCTGTTTTTGCATCTTCTTAATTCTCTTCTAAGCTCATAAGGCTTAACACATACTACATAAACAGATCAATGGCAAAATGAGTCCCATATGTTGGAAATGCAAAAAAAAAAAGAAGAAGAAGAAGAGGGAACATACTACCATATGTGGTGGTCTTGCCCAAAGGCTCAAAAATACTGGCTTAAAATCAAAGATTGGTTATAGGAAATCACTAACGAACAAGACCTAGAACCGGAACTTTTCCTATTGGGAATCTTTAAAAAAGTATGTAAAGAGCACAAAATATTTATTATTACATATATTGACTACTGCTAGAATCGCCTTTGCCCAATGCTGGAAATGGCCAGATATACCCTCAGAGAAACTTGTTATACAAAAAGTTATGAACTGTGCTGAAATGGACAAATTAACGCTGAGTTTAAAAGATAAAGAAACTTCAATATTTTATAAGTTGTGGGAACAGTGGTATAGCTGGATAGAACAGAGATAGATAGTTTTTATATATAAGTAATAGATAAAATAAGAATGTAATTACACATAAATCAATACCTGTAAATAGAGCACAAATTATTGTTATATGATAAACACTACAAATTGCTGTTATTGAGTGATATATTTTTTATTTTTTTAATGTAATAAAAGTTCAGTAAAGTTTATTATTAAAAAAAAACAGATCTATGGCAGAGGAACATAACCCCAAACTACTGCTGTATACAGATAGTTTCTCCTCCTCCTCCTGCATTATTACTGAAGTGTCAATTAAATTATAAGTAGTCCTCGACTTATGACCACAATTAAACCCAAAATTGCTAAGTTAAACACTTGTTAAGTGAATTTTATGACTTTTCTTGCCAGAGTTGTTAAGTGAATCATTGCACTTATTAACTTAGTAACATGGTTGTTAAGTGAATCTGGCTTCCCCACTGACTTTACTTCTAAGAAGGTTGCAAAAGGGGATCTCATGACCCTGGAACACTGCAACCGTCATAACTATGAGTCAGCTGCCAAGGACCTGAATTTTGATCATGTGACCGTGGAGATGCTGCAACGGTTTTAAGTGTGAAAAATGGCCATAAGTCACTTTTTTCAGTGCCATTGTAACCTTTGAACCCGGGTGGGCTGCTGGGGGTTCGCAGGGGTTCAGGAGAGCCCCTAGCTAAAATTCTGTGCAGTTTGGAGGACCTTTGAATCCCACTCCTGCTGGCCCCACCCCACCCTTCCCAGGAGTCCCCAGACAACACGTTTTGGATTCAGGTAAGTGCAGGGCGCACATGAAGCAGGGGTGAAATTCAAAAATTTTCCCTACTGGCTCTGTGGGCGTGGCTTGGTAAGCGTGGCTTGGTTGGAGTCAGTCTCTAAAAGGAAGAAGGCAGGCGGGCATGGGCGGGGCCAACCAATTCAAATCGTCCTTACCACCTCTCCGAACCGATTCAAATCATCCCTACCTCCTCTCCCAAGGTGGTGCAAGGTGGTTGAATTTTACCCCTGGTAGGGAGGCATGGTAAGGGTGAAAAACAGGACCCCTGGAAGTTCAGGAAGGCCGGAAATGGACTTTTTTCCGGCTTCCAGAGAGCCTCCGGAGCCCGGGGAGGCCATTTTTGCCCTCCTGGAGGCTTGAGGAAAGCCTCTGGAGCACGGGGAGAGCAAAAACACCGCCCCGGGGCGTGGTGCAGGAGGCCGACTAGGCCATGCCCACCATGGTTACGCCCACCCAGCAACTGGGCAGAGAACCCGATGCTAAAATTTTTGAAGTCCCCCCCCTGCTTTGAAAAGTCACTAAATGAACAGTTGTAAGTCGAGGACCTCCTTTACCTGTATTCATCCAAGGTATTCTGACAAGACAATATGAAACCGAAAACAATTTCTTGGCTAAAACTGCACTTCTGTGGCTAAAAAGGTATGCTAGAGAGAAAAATAAGAAAGAGTTTAAAAACTGTGTTGTTGTTTTTTTTTTCAGGGGAATCCATTTTATTTAAAAAGGCATGACTTTTCCTAAGCTAGCATCTCAGAAAGAGCACGTCTTCTGTTTCAGTTGGAAAATTGTAGCCTGTGTGGGGGCCAAGAATTGTTGACCTTTTATAATTAAATCATGAGAGTTCATTTTCTGCTATGTTTGAAGAGCATGACCTGGGAATAGTAAGACCCTGCTCAAATTTTAGTTCAGCTAATAACGTGCAGCAATGTGACATGGGATATCTCTCATCACCACCCCTGTGTGGGGTTTAGATCTTGCCCTGTAAACTGGCTGCAGGCTTGCTCAGATGAAACCAGAGCAAGGGTTGACTGTCAAAACTTGATCTGGTCTTTCTTCTTTGTTTGCCTGTGCAAGTTGATGAACCTCTATGAAATATAGATTAAAATGTAGCTATGGGATTTAAAATAAGGCTTCCATTTCCTCACCTCAGTATAAATAAGCATTGTTTCTGTTCCCTGGCAGGGGGTATGGAGCCTTCTTTTATATTTTAGGGATCATAGGAGCATGAGATGAGGGAACACCTGTCTTGGAGTGGCTGTTGGATAAGCCACGGAACTATTTGTGTAATATTACGATGGGAATGCTGATGTGAAGTTTTTAAAGCAAAATAAATACTATATAATTCAGGTGTTTTAGAGAATAGGCTGACTCCCTCTTCCTTGTGTCAACCCCAATATCTAAGGCACGGGTGCCAAACTCATGGTGTCACGTTCCCATCTTGTGACATTTTGTGACGTTTCACCACGTTTTTTCCCTTCATAGAGCTGCGGTGGGCGTGGCCTGTGTGTGACCCGTGGGCCGCCATTTGACACCCCTAATCTAATGGGTTGCCACAAGACAGGAGGAGTCAACAAAGAAGCAATGGATGGAAACTAATCAAAACGAGAAGCAACTTAGAACTAAAGAGAAACTTTATATATCTTATTTATTGATCTGATTTGTCAATCTCTTACAAGATAATAGGTATAAGAATAAACATGAGTATGAATTCAGGAAATAAGTACGACTAAATGGGGACCATAGGACAGGGACGGGAGGCACGATGGTGCACTTATGCACACCCCTTACAGACTGCTTAGGATTGGGGTGAGGTCAATAGTGGATAGTTTGAGGTTAAAGGAGTGGGAGTTTGAGGATGACAACAGAGTCAAGTAGTGCATTCAAGGCATTGACCACTCTGTTGCTGAAGTCGTACTTTCCTCAATCAAGTTTGGAGCGGTTTACATTGAGTTTGTATCTGTTTTGTGCTCTTGTAATGTTGCATGTGTGTGTGTATGTGTGTGTTATTGTATGTGTATGTATATGTAGATATTGTATGTATATGTATATAAAAGAATATATAACTTCCTGACAGAACAATTAATCAGTGGAACAATTTGCCTCCAGAATTTGCGGGTGTTCCAACAAAGTTTTTTAAGAAGACATTGGACAACCATTTACCTGAAATGTTATAGGGTTCCCTGCCTGAGCAAGGGGTTGGACTAGAAAACCTCTAAGGTTCCTTCCAACTCTGTTCTTCTCTAATCAAATAATGTTAGTATTTCTTTACTAGCAAATGTCCACTGGTATTATTAACGATCTGTATTTTGTTATTGTATTTACATCTCAAATTCTAAAAGCATAAACTATTTGATGGATTAGAATAGCACCAAATGTGTGAACAGCTTTCCTGTATTCCCATTACAGTGTATATATTCTCATTGTAGGAAGTGTAGATTACACAGTACATAGGTAACTTGTTCACATTCGGTCGCTTCAGTGCATCTGCTTTAAATGTCCAGTAGGTGGCAGCATTTGATCATGCCATTACCATTCTGCTTTTTGATGCCATTTGCCACCTGGTGATCGCAAACTTTGTTTTACATATGCAATGCTGCTACTTTTGATCAGAAGACAACAAAGGCTCTTAAGAGTATTGATTGAACTGCTCCTTAAAAGTGTTCCATGTTTCTTTGTTTCTTTCTAGATTCCTCTGTGTAAAGTAATCAGATTTAACATTGATTATACAATTCATTTCATTGAGGAGATGATGCCTGAAGTAAGTTATGAGTGTGATTATTCAAGACATCTGTTTAGCTTGCAAAATATTTTAGATTTTTGATTCATGCATAATCTGAAGTGGATATATAGTGGAACATATTGTATGCCTGGGTAGGCACTTGTAATTAAAGATACATGGTTTTAGAATCACAATGTCTATGATTCTGAAATATAATTATAAAAATACAATAAAGCAAGACTTAAAACAAATTAAACATATGCCCTCCATAAGAGCAGGCCTTAACCTTGGCTGAGTAAAATATTAAGTGCTGCTGAAGCTTTTCCTCAGGTGGGGAAAAACAGTCAGATTATTGTAGCTCTGTTACAAAAAAAAAAGATGTATATTTAAGGGGAGAAGTAAAGTTTTCAACATTTCTTTCAAATGATAAAATTAACTAGTTTTGATGGAAAAAAATGTTCTGTGAAAAGAGAGGTGAAGCTGCATATAATGATTTTAATCTATCAGTTGGGGCCTGAAATAAATATTTTCAGAGAGGAAGTTCCTATTTAGGAAGCTAAATATTGATCCTCTGCTGAGATCATTCTCTATTTCCTCCTTTCCTTCTTCTATTTCTCGCTTCTTTAACAGTCAATTGTCAATTTTTTCTCCAAAGTAAAGTATGAATGTTTAAATTATTTGTTCCACGTTTCTTCATAAGATAGGCGCTGGAATGCAAAACGATCTTGTTATGCCAATACCAACGTTACCAATAAGTGAATGTTAAGGGAAAGAAATGCCTTTCTGAATGTTTCATTTGTTCATAACAGTAGTCCTCAACTTACAATCACAATTGAGCCCAAAATTTATGTTGTTAAGTGAGAAATATGTTAAGTTGAGTTTTGCCCCATTTTATGACTTTTCTCGCCACATTTGTTAAGTGAATCAATGCAGTTGTTAAATTAGTAATATGGTTGTTAAGTCAATCTGGTTCCTTCATTGACTTTGTAAATAGATGATCACCCAGGGACACAGCAACCGTCATAAATATGAGTCAATTGTCAAGCGTCCAAATGTAAACTCTGTGGCCATGGGATACTGCAACATCATAAATGGTCATAAGTCACTTTTTTCAGTGCCATTGTAACATTGAACAGTCACTAAGTGAACTGTTGTAAGTCGAGGACTGCCTTATATAGAGTTTATATCTGGAGTTAGCCTGGCTTTGGAATTTTAATATAAAACTATGTAGGGTGCTTGAAAAGAACTCTAGGCTTCCATGTTTATAATGAGCAAGAAAAAAAAGTCTAGAAATTAAAAGAGTGGGGAAAAACAACAACAACACAATTCTTTAGCTCTTGATTTGTTGGGGGGAGTGAATTCTGAAACCTATGTAAAACTTATTTATTTTTAACAGCTTTTATTTTGTAAGATGCAATTTTAACTTGGTTTGCCTATCAACGTAGGCTTTTCAAACCTCATAATTTGAGGTGAAGTAGAAACCCAACAGCATGAGGATCAGAAGTTAAAAAAAGAAAAGAAGAGGTGAACCCATCAGTACAGAAGGACTGTCTCTTTGCTTTGATTATGAAAATGTCATTGATCCTTAGTAGAAGAAATGCATTCTTGATCTTATATTTGAGAGCTGTACTATATAGCCTGGCTTTTGCGTACAGGACTAGTCAGATCAGATACTGTGAATGTCCCACCGAAATGTCTTCTGGTTGTACCAGATTTAGAGATTATTTAATAGCAACAGCACGTAGACTTATATACCGCCCCATAATGCTTTACAGCTCTCCCTGGGCGGGTTACAATGTCAGCCTATTGTCCATCCGTGCCCCCAAACAACCTGGAACCTCATTTTACTGGCCTCAGAAGGATGGAAGCTGAGTCAATCTTGAACCCCCATCAGGATTGAACTCCTGGCAGTAGGCAGATTTTGCTTGCAATACCACTGTACCACCATTTTCTTTTAAGGAAATAAAACCTCTGTGGGAACATACAAAGATTTCTGACTCATTTTGTATGTTTTTGTTTTGAGGAAGAAAATCAGGAAAAAAAATTAATAATCCTTCCCCCCCTCCCAATTTGAGACAGAAGCAATTAAAAATTGTAGAAAAAGAAAAGAAAAGTGGAAACCTTTCTCCTAACACAGGGGTGCCCAGTCCCTGGGCTATGGACCGGTACCGGGCCGTAGCCTGTTAGAATCTGGGCCACACAGCTGGAGGTGAGAGGTGGGAGAACCAAAGTGCCAACATAACATAGGGATATCTTTCTCCTTGACTGATGGAGATGCTACCATCTTCATTTCTGGTTTCTCAGTTTTTGTAAAAAGTAATCTTTGTTTTTCAGTCCTCTTGTCATAAGCATAAAGAAATGGGAACTTGGGCTGAGGAGGGAGGATCCTGCAAATTGAGGGTGGTTAGTTCCTGTCCTGTCCCATCCCTGATTTCAGAGAATACATTCAACTCTCACGATGTAAGTTGGTGAAGATGTTCATTGTATGGTCTTGAGTTGCCTGCTTTTTTCCCTCCCAGAACTTTTGTGTCCGAGGCCTGGAACTCTTCTCTTCTTATCTCTTCAAAGATATTTTAGAACTTTACGATTGGAATCTGATTGGTAACTATCTTAAAAGTATATTAGTGGGAGATCTCTAGGTTGTTGCCTATTTGTTTATTCGCTATATTAATGTAATATGCTGGTAGATTCTCTCTTGATGCATGCTAGAACCCTTCCCCTCCCTGACTACAGATTCTTTTAATGAAAGAAGGGAAGATATTTTGTTAAAAAGCAAAAGTCGGACACTTACATCACATTTTTGTGCTGTGATTTTTAGAACTTCCCTATTTCTCCAAGGAAAAAAAAAAGAGATAAGATAGTTAGGGATGGTAGTTAAGAGTATCTTTGAGAGTTTGGAAGCCATATGAAGAGCTATAGAATTAAGTCTGTCTCCTGATAAATAAGTATTTTGTTTATAAGCAGAGGTGGCATTTTGGAGAACCAGTAGCGAAAATTTTGAGTAGCTTGGAGAACTGGTAAATACCACCTCTGATTGGCCCCACCCCCATCTATTCTCTGCCTCCCGAGTCCCAGCTGATCGGCTGGGTCTTCTTTTGTTGCCCTGCACAGGAGAACAGAGCTGGAAAGCAGGTTAGTAGGGTGGGAAGGGAATGGGGATTTTGCAGTGACCTTCCCCCAGGAGTGGGGAGGCAATGTAGATTTTACAATATCCTTCCCCTATCAAGCCATGCCATGCCATGCCCACCAAGCTTATAAGACTAGATATAGTTAACTGCTTCCATTGCCACCATGTTGTGTAAAGTGTCAACGATATGCAGAGATGATATGCTGTGAAAAAAAAAAATCCAATGAGCCATTGACCCTAAAATATTAGGGACCCTTAATTTTTTTTTTCCTTCCGTTCAATCATGTTCAATTCTTGGAGATTTCCTGGAGAAGTCCCTGAAGTTTTCTTGGTAAGGTTTT
Source organism: Pseudonaja textilis (assembly GCF_049901715.1). Taxonomy (NCBI): domain Eukaryota; kingdom Metazoa; phylum Chordata; class Lepidosauria; order Squamata; family Elapidae; genus Pseudonaja; species Pseudonaja textilis. The sequence goes on along the minus strand of NC_141992.1, from coordinate 128,308,333 downwards.
TCAGAAGTGCTTTGCCATTGCCTCCTCCCTAGGGCTGATAAAAAGTGACGAGCCCAAGGTCATCCAATTGGTTTATTGCCTAAGATGGGACTAAAACTCCCAGTTTTCTAGCCTGATGCCTTAACCACTACACCAAACTGCCTGTACCTCTAAATTAGGAGGTAGTCAATTAATTCAGAATATTTCAGGAAAGGAGATAGATACCCAGTCTAGGGGATGTGAATATTGCATAGGTGCTGAGAAAATAAAGGAGGTATAAATATACTCAAAAGAATTCAAAGCTTACAGGCAGAAGGAGAAAAGTATAAGGGATAACTTCCCCATCCATTATGTTCAATGGTTATTGAAAGCCAGCTTTGTGTTGACTGGTGGACATAAATAGTTGATACATTATAATCTACATATTTCATAGCTATTATAACAATGCACATGGCAGATTTTGTGGCAAATGGTTTTTATTGTCCGCTATAATTCTGAGACCATGCAGTTGTATGTTCTGAGTTTTCCTTTTATTAGACAAATGTTTTTAGTTCTATTGGTTTTTTTCCAAATGCTACAGTAATTCCCATAAGTCCCACCCATATACTGCCCATCTGTAGTATAATGATATTTGGAGGATCCTGTATTCCCATTTTTTTCCAGAAAAAGGAGCTAAAACAAAACAAAACACTGTTTCATAGGCTGCAAAATCATTTGCTTTGTACAAATTCAGTTCTATAAAAGTAGCTTAATTTTTACTGAAGTGCCAAAGATAAAGGTAAATGCTCTATGAACTTACACCTTGCTGTTCATTTTGTTATATAAGGTCCTTCATCAGAAAACAGTGATACTTCATGTCCTCGGTTCCACTTCATGCCACGCTTCGTAAGGTTTCTTCCAGGTAAGTGTATTTGGTTTTAGTGTGACAGCTATTCTTTTAGTTACTTCTCTCTGAGAAGATATAAATCTATGCCTGGACTGGTGTTTCTCAACTTTGGCACTTGAAGATGTGAGGACTTCAACTCCCAGAATTCCTCAGCGAACTATGCTTGCTGGGAAATTCTTGAGAATTGAATTGCACACATCTTTTAGTGGTCTGAACTATTCTTGTTTCAAACTAGCAAATGTGTGTAGAAGAATCCACAGAGGCATTTAAATTTAAATCTATATTATTTGTGTCTGTTCTTAACAGTTTACTTTAACAGCTTCAGTACTTAAAAGTAATTTAGTATCTATGTTCAGCCATAACACTTATTTTTCTACTGTGTACAAAGCTTAGTTTGCTACTATGGTTCAGATGGAATGCTAAGCAGAACCCATAAGGAAAGCAAAATTAACCAGGTCAAAAAGTAACCAAGTTTAAAAGTATGTATTGCTTTTACTGGCCTGATTAAGTATGTTGTATAAATGTTGTCTGGAACCTGTGGAGAATTTTTGATTATTATTCATAAGCAGCGGAAACTTTGTGGAATGTTTGAACTCCGATTTTTGGCTGCCACTCCTGAAATACCCAAAGGGGCTTTTTCAAAAGGCAGCTGGACTTTCTTTCTTTTGTTTTTTCTTGAAAATGTTTTGCTTCTCATTCAAGAAGCTTCTTCAGTTCATCTGTGCCGTCAGGGTTACCTAAATAGTGCAAATGGATGTGGAATCTTCTTGGAATTGAAGAAGCTTCTTGGGTAAGAAGCAAAACGTCTTCGAGGAAAAAAAAAACCCAAAGAACGTCCAGTTGCTTTTTGAAAAAAGCACCTTTGTGGCAGCCATGACCTGGGTGACTGAGAATTTCTATAGGAACACTTGTAATACACTGCTTTTGAAGTTGGTTTTCTTTTTCTGGTTTCTTCTTCATTCCAGAGATTCCGGAATGATGCTTACCTATAGGAAACTTTTACTTCTGATCACTTCTGGTTGAACTAACAGCTTTCTGTTGTGTTAGGTATACTTCTCTATGGTGGAGAACATGCAGCACAAATTATTTCACTGGAATTTTCATAGGAAGCTGCTTTATAGCGAGTCAGAATGATCAGTTGTCAGCGTTCCAACTAACCCAACTCCGAACCAATAATCTCCGAGACAAACACTTCCTCAAAGTTCTGTTTTAATAGAGTTGTCATATTGGCACATCTGGGAAAACCCGAATCTGAGAGTTCTGGTTTTCCCTTCCCAAAAGAAATTCAAAGGTCCATCCCCTGCATCCATTAGTCCCTCATACAGCCCAATCAAATCTTTGTCCCAACTGGAGACATCCCTCTAGTCACTCCCTACCAGGTGCAGGGCAACATGTCCTTGACTCTCTGAAAAAGAATGTTGTTGAAAGAATCTTCTTCCTCACTATGAAATCCCCTCTCCCTCACTATGAAATCCCCTCTCCAGGCACTGAACGTGGCAGCCTCGAAGCTTCCAAGCAAAAAATGGCTTCCAAAGCTGACATCAGTGAGATTATCAGTTATCATCTTCTAGCAACAGCAGCCATCATACAAAATTTCCAAAGAAATTTAACTGTTGTCCAAATAATGAGAAGATGAGCAGGATTTCCCTTGAGTTTATTTTGATCCCCCATCCATAGATATCTTGCCGACATGTGTTTATTATTAGAGTTGGAAGGTGTGCTTTTTTAAATGTTTTGTTTTCAACGATCTGATATTTTTATTATTTCTGCCTAGCACTGGAAATGTCCTTTCTTCTGCTGCTTGAATTATATTTGATGTAATTATTTGGGGTTTTTTAGGTTTTGAATATTAAGATTTGATTATGAATTTTTTAATATAGTTTTATTGTATTTTATTGCTGTAGCTTATATTTGAATGTATCGTGCTGCCTCAGGTGACCAGGTCCAGACTGGTGACTTATAAATATTTAAGTAAAATGTTTTTTTAATTTAAATATGTTTTAAATTCAGCAGATTGTAGACTTTCAGGCTTATGAAATAAGTGTGTATACCAAGTCCTGATGTGGTATCACAGTCCTACTAGCTTTGAAGGCAGAAGTCCAGGTTCATATGAAAACAGACTTTTTGCTGCTTATTTTAAGACCTAAATAGCCTCCCTCCCTTAAACTCTTGCATTTGCTTTGTGAAACAAAAAATGTAAAATAATTTACATCTAACTTTTAGTATAATGTATAACAGGGGAATTAGTCATTCTCAGCTGGTTGAAGTTGTACACCCAACCTCCATGCTGGACCTTTTGTGAATTTCTATAGATATTGTGCAAGCACTAAATTGAGTGACACCAAGTTCAAATAATTGTGTGGTGGCTATCTTATATAGGGTGGCTTATTATTTGAGTTAGTGCATCATGGTAGGCCAAAATATGGTTGGTCTGGCTTTGGTTTAATATTTTGGCTCATCCCAGCTATTATGATTTCCAGACCGTGGTTTAAAAAATAGTGCGATATGCGAATCCCACCAGTTGTAAGTTATGGCTTAATGTGATGTGTAGACAAGCTATTGTTTAAGTTTTCTGTTGGAGCTGTTTAGCTGATCTGAAGCCATTGCTAGTTTTCAAATGCTTTCCTTTCAATGAGTTTGACAACCAGTCCTATTCTGTTTTCAAGATGGCGGGAAGGAAGTTCTCTCAATGCATCAGATCCTCCTGTATTTGTTACGCTGCAATAAACCACTCGTGCCAGAAGAAGAGATTGCCAATATGCTACAGTGGGAAGAACTGGAGTGGCAGAAATACGCCGAGGAATGCAAAGGGATGATAGTGACCAGCTCTGGCATGGTACTGAGGTGTTCTCTCTTGAAATAAAACTAAATATATACTAAATATTAGCCATTCTAACTACTACTGACAATCTTACGTTTTTAATGTTATATTACCACAGAATCTATTATGGTTGAGCAATGGGTCCCTCTGTACTCCATGTGCCACCCCTACTCCTCTAATTTGGGTGGGGCTGAGTATTCCAATGACATCATGGCATCAATTGTGGCCCCCTTTGCGGGCCACAAGTAGGGCCCAAAATACAAGTAGTCCTCGATTTACAACCTATTTGTTTAGTGACCACTCAAAATTACAATAGCATGGACAAAAAGGGACTTTTGACCGTTTCTCCACATTTGCGACCATTGCAACATACCCATCGTTACATGATCAAAATTTGGACTCTTGGCAACTAGCAATAGCACTTAGACTTATATGTCACTTCATAGGGCTTTACAGCACAACCTTTCTAAGTGGTTTACAGAATGTGATGACCCGGAGTGTAACACAAATGTAATAAAATCTAAAACGTAAATAAATGTCCTTTAATGCTTCCAACTTCGCCCCACCGTTCAATAATTCTCAGTTGGAGATAAAACTTATTCAAAAATAGTCTTCAAAAGAAAGGAATACAGTCCGAAATTAATGAGCAGATAGAGGTGAAATAAAAAACTAAAACAAACTACAGTGAAGAAATTTCCACAGGATAAATGGACCAGGATAAGTAATTACCAACTTCAAGGAGATAACAAGGCACAGTCTGTTGGAAGGACGCCAACCAAGATAACTTCAGTCCAAAATAACACACGCTTTGCTTCTGGCAATGATATGTTTTAACAACTCTCTTATATACTATTCTCCACAACTGCAACCAATGAGGGGGATCATGGCCGCTTCCTCTCTAGTAAGCCAAGTTGTTTCCTTCTCCGTTCCTCCCTGCATATGCTAGGATGAAGAGGAGATGGGCCTGGTTCTTCCTCTGACTGCCCAGCCAGCCTCTGTCCTTCCCCAGCCTCCTCCACAACCTCCGGAGCCACTCCTCCACTCCCTGTCAGCTATTCCTCCTTTCCCTCAGAGTCTAACTCTAACAAGGGCATGACACAACATGTTGCCCCCCCAACAATCTGTGTCCTCACTTTACCGACCTTGGAAGGATGGAAGGCTGAGTCAACCTTGAGCCAGGATGGATACTGCAATACTGCATTCTAACTACTGCGTCACCATGCAGTGGTTCATATTTATGATGAGTTGCAGTGTCCCAGTGTCATGCGACCTTCCGACAAACAAAGTCAATGGGAAAGCCAGATTCTCTTAAAAACCATGTTACTAACTTAAGAGCTGTAGTAACTTACTTTAGAACTGTGGTAACTAAAGTCATGAAATGGGAAAAACTCACTTAACTGTCTTGCTTAACAACAGGAATTTTGGGCTCAATTGTGGTCGTAGGTCGAGGACTACTGTAGTGTGTCCTGGGTGCCTCATCAAGAATAAAACTCTAAAAATATAATAACAAAAAGAGTTTTGTCCTGAAATTAAGGGAAGGAGAAGAATAGAGGCCACAGCAGGTGGATTTAATCCAGGGGTGGGATTCAAATTTTTTAACAACTGGTTCTGTGGGCGTGGCTTAGTTGGTGGGCATGGCTTGGTGGTCATGTTACTGGCTGGGCGTGGCCAACTCAACATCACTCACATTGAGGCATGCATCTCCTCGCCTGGCCTCTTGTGACTGTGGGGATGCTGCAACAGTCTTAAGTGTGAAAAACAGTCATAAGTCACTTTTTTCAGTGCCACTGTAACTTTGAATGGTCACTCCACACAAGCAAAGTACCAGCAAAGGAGGGGAAAAAAAACTCCAGAGATGTTCCAGAGACAGGAAGTCGGGTCCTGCCAAGAATATAATAAGGGTTAACGGAGAGGCAGTTTCTGTAAGCAACACCAGAATGTTTCCTTCCTGCCTTCCTTACAGGATTAGACCAGTAATTTCTTCTAACAACCGGTTCTCCGAACTGCTTAAAATGTTAACAACCGGTTCTAGCGAATAGGTGCGAACTGGTAGAATCCCACCCCTGATTTAATCATTTGGTATTTAAAGATCTGGGGAAATTCTGGGTTATTTCCCAAGACCATGTGTAAGATTTCCTATTTATAGATAAGGTCAGGAATATAGAACGTGTGGCCTTGAAGATATTGAATTACAGCTCCTAGCATTTCCCATCTTGACTGTGATCATTGGGTCTGCTGGAAGTTGTAAATTGGTAGCAACCACAAGACCAAAGGGGCAAATAGTTTGTACCAAGGCATGTTGGGGCTGGAGCAGAGGAGCCTTTCAATATCACTGAGTCCTATCTAAAAACAAAAATGTATCTTTAGATCAAAAGCTAGAACAGCTATGGTGGTGGCAGGTGCAATAAAAGCTAAATGGGGCCAGCAATTACTTGTCAGGATCAATCTCAGAGGTCTTTGTCCATTATTATTTACAAGATACTTTTCACTTCCGTTTAGTATTTGATTATAGATAGTCCTTGATTTATAACAAGTTACTTAATGATTACAATTAGTTACAACAAATCCAAAAAGGGGAACTTACGACCCGGGTGAAAACTTCTGGTGGTTGTGCCATCTTCCCTCCCCACACCTGTGGTCATGTGACTGTACTTTGGGCACTTAGCAACACAGCTGCATATATGGATGTCTGTAGCATCCCATGTCACATAAGTGTATTTTAATGTAGTTTTCCCAAAACTGAGAGTTTCCTCTGGTTTTTGACACAACCCCGAACCAAGACCATTGTTCATTTTACGACTGTAATTTTTGTTAACAACCACACGTCGGTTTTATGACCATGATGACTTATAATTTTAATGGGTAGACTGCATTACTATCATAACTTGAGGACTACCTCTTTTGAAATCTAACAATGACATTGTCTAAGATAGAGGCCCCTAACCTGTTGGCCACAACTGACTACCGGTCTGCAGCCTGTTCCCAAACCAGGCTGTATGAGTGGCCAGCTGGTGTGCGTGCATGCGCGTCCACAGCCTTACTCGAGTAAGCATCGCGCGAGTGTCGCGAGCGCTTTCAGTCCCACTCACACGGGCAACGGGTGCTTGCCACGTGCATGCATACTGTGATGACCCAGGATGTGGCACAAAAGCAACGAAGTCACAAAAGTAGGTAAAGTCCCTTTAATACCTTCAATTTGACCCCCAGTGTCCAGTTATCATCGGCTGGAGAAAAAAACTCTCCCAAGAACAGTTTTTAAAGGGAAAAAAAATTAGTCCAAAACCAAGTACATATAAACTATAAATAAAAACCAACACAAACCACGCTGCAGCAATTAATGAGACAGGACATGATAAGGAATTGCAGACTTCAAAAGATAACGAAACACACACAGTTGGGAGGATGCCAGAATCCAGATAAGACTTGACAAATCAAAATAATCCATGCTTTGCTTCCAGCAAGATGCTGTGCGCAAACACCCTTTTTAAATCCTGTTTTCCCAGCTGCAGCTAATGAAGGGAATCTGGGCCCTTTTCTCCCACGTAACCTACGTAACTCATGTTGCTCCCTTCTCCATTCTTTCCTGTGTGCCCTAGGATGAAGAGGGGATGGTCTTGGGTCTTCCTCTGAATGCCCAGCCGGACTGTGCCCTTCCCCAGTTTCTTCCACAGCCACCAGAGCCACACTCCCTTTCAGCTGCTCGACCTCTACCTTGGAATCAGATTCCAACAGAGGCATAACCCATACATGCCTGTCCCTCCCACAAAACCATCCCCCCTCCCCCGGCACCAGGCCACCTGGTCTAAGATATTAACATGCCTTTGTATTGATGTGTGGGTTAAAGGCATTAGGTTTTATTCTGTCTGTCTAATATGCTGAATGCCAATGAAACAAGCATAGAACAATAGGATAAAATACTGGCAAGGGAATACAAAGTTCAGAAAGTAAAACCAGACCCCCCCCCCAAAAAAAAAAGTAAGGCAGGAAGCAATCCAAGCAATGAGTTTTAAATAAATGATCTGCTTGAATGTCTCCCTCTCTTCTCCATGCTCCAGAACATTTCATCCATCTCTCAAAAGAAAGAAAATCATGTCACGTAAACACCTCTTCCTGTTGTGTTCTCCTTAATATGTATTGTAGAAAACATAAAGGAAGACTCCGTTCTTCTGACCACAGGAGTAACTTTTGTAGATTTTAATAATGAGCCTCTCACCTTGCTACTGGTCTATAATGACTAAGATCATGAGGGGATTTATGGAGCATCATTTTCTTGTGTCTGTGTCTGTCTCCAGCTTTTTAAAGTGAGAATGAAAAAAGGAAGAAAAATAAGGTTTTGTGTGTGCATATTTTTCTTTTCTGCCAGGTTCCTTTTGTGACGATAGCAATTATTCTAATTTCTGCTGGGAACAAATAGAAGAGGGGGATTTGTGTAGGTTTTCTGCTTCTTTGTTAATGTGAAGACTAAATTAGGAACAGGGAGAGAGGAGGAATATCTTACAAAGCATAACCTTGCAAATTTATTGAGAAGAGCATTGCATTATTCAAATAAAAATGAATTTTGAGTCTCCTTCAGGACTAAATACCCATTCCTTTCTTTGGTGATGTTTTAACTCTGAAGTTTAGAATGACAGTGGCTCCCGCAAGATAATTAAACTTTTAACAGACTTTTTATTGATTCCACCACTAGCCTACATTTATATTAGTTCTTGCAACCATTATGAACTCCTAAAATGAATGGTTAATTCTGTGAGAACTTTTGGGAGAAGCAGAAGGATTGTAATTCTAATTTTAGTCCTCCCATAAATTACTGTAATCAATACATAACTGTGAGTTAATCAACCCAAAATTAACCTCAGCCATTTTGTGTTTTAAATCTAGCAGTAGCATGAAATGAGGTGACCATCTTGTTATCCTTCTTTCTCTATGTCTGTCTTACGTTCAGGCTGAACTTATTTAGCCAGCTCAAAGTTTTCCATTGTTTAAGAAGCCTCTGTGGTTAGACAATCCTTTTCTGTGTGTGAACGTGAAAAGAGTAACAGAAAGGATATTTCACACTTTTCCCTCACATAATCTTTGCACATGTGAATAGGATGTTTTATTTGCCTAAGGAAGAGAATCCACATAAACTTGGAAGAGATCCTGCTAGATTCAAACTTTTAATTTTTATGTGGAATTGCTAGCTACTTTCAAAATAGTGTTAGTAGATATAGTCCATGGAAGCTTCAGTGTGTTAAGTATGTTTGTATCTTCGGAAATTTATATATATCCCAAACTCCAAAGTAGTAGCACTTAAATACTGCTTCATAGTTCTTTACAGCTCTCTCTGAGTGGTTTACAGTGTCAGCCATTTTGTGTTTTAAATCTAGCAGTAGCATGAAATAAGGTGACCATCTTGTTATCCTTCTTTCTCCATGTCTGCCCCCAGCAATCTATGTCTTCATTTTACTGATCTCTGAAGGATGGAAGGCTGAGTCAACCTTGAGGTGGTCAGAATTGAACTCCTGGCAGTAGGCAAAGTTTGCCTGCAATATTGAATTCTAACTACAGCGCCACCACCATAGTTCAAATAAACATTGATGGAGCCATTATTAGTGGAAAAATTGATTATTATTATTTTTTACCTTTTCTCTTCCTGCAGAAGCCCAGTTCTGTTCGCATTGATCAGTTGGATCGTGAACAATTCAACCCTGATGTGATTACTTTTCCCATTATTGTCCATTTTGGAATACGACCAGCTCAACTCAGTTATGCTGGAGACCCACAGTAAGCTGCTCCCTTATTAGTTATATGGAACTAATCAACAATGTAACTTTTTTTTCCTAGACAATATGTATAAGTAGTGAAGCATTTAATATTATTCTCAGGTGTCCATGTCTACAATGCTTGCCACCTTTTCCCATTTGTTGAGAGTGGCCAAAGTGCCACTGTCTCCATAAAACATTCTGGATCAGGGGTGTCCAACCTTGGCAACTTTAAGACTTGTGGACTTCAACTCCCAGAATTCCTCAGCCAGCTTTGGGAGTTGAAGTCCACAAGTCTTAAAGTTGCCAAGGTTGGACACCCCTGTTCTAGATGGATTTATGGTCAAGATTTGGTGGAATTAACTGAATTAACTTTATTGTCAAGATTCTGGCAGTTACCCCCATTTAAATCATGAGTCTCGAGCCAAACTTCCAAAATTTAAAAAGGATTTATTGGGAATTAAACTGTCCAGCACTGCCTGGGTGTAGCCAACTCTGAGACACAAAAGTCATTGTCACCCTTGACCCTGGTTTTCCCCCTGGGTGTATTGTAATTAATATTCTCCAATGGGTCACATCCATAGCCAAGAGTCATCAATCATGCTCTCCAGTTAGAATTTTGTGGGGCAGAAACTTCAGTCACCTAGTTATTATCTTTGAAAACTTTTATGTATTGCAGTTTCGGTTTGCAAGCTGCTGCACTGATCCCCTCTCCCTTTCTATTGGCAACTCTAAAAAGACCATAGAGATATTTTATGAGTTGACATTTATCATGCAATCATCCTTTTTCTCTGAATACTCCACTGCACATTTAAATATTTATTTATTTATTTATTTATTTATTTATTTATTTATTTATTTATGGATGGATGGATGGATGGATGGATGGATGGATGGATGGTGCTTTTTCCCCCCTTGTTGGAAAGATTCACTTCCATTAGCAGTAGCTCAAGCCAGTTGTTGTCATGCCCCTGGTGGAGACTGACTCTGAGGGAGAGGAGCAACAGCCAACAGGGAGTGGAAGGGTGGCTCTGGAGGTTGTGGAGGAGGCTGGGGAAGGGCAGAGGCCGGCTGAGCAGTCAGAGGAGGACCCAGGCCCATCCCCTATCCATCCTAGGGCACACAGGGAGGAGGATACGGGAGAGACGTGGTCTACTCAGGAGGAAAGGGCCTTGATCCTCTTCATGGGCTGCAGGTATGAGAACTGCATAAGAATTGGGACCTGCGTTCTGGCAAACGCTGGAGACAAAGTGTGTTTTATTTTGGTTTGAGGTTATCTTGGCTGGCATCCTTCCAACAGACTGTGCCTTGTTATCTCCTTGAATTTGGTAAATACTTCTCCTGTTCCATTGTGAAATTTCATCATTGTAGCTTGTTTGGTTTTTATTTTCACCTCTATCTGCTCATTAAATTTGGACTGTATTGCTTTCTTTTAAAGACTATTTTTGAGCACATTTTATCTTCAACTGAGAATTATTGAACAATGGGGCCAAGTTGGAGGCATTAAAGGACATTTATTTATGTTTTGGATTTTGTTACATTTGTGTTACACTCTGGGTCATCACAGTTATGAGGATTTCTAAATTACATTTAATAGGACAAAAACATGAGCCTTTCACTTCACTCTAGTATGCTTTTGGGTCTGAACGTGTTATTAAACTTCAGAAATATCTATGGACTTCTCTTATTCTCTTCTACAATAACATCCAAAAAATGTCACACAGCAATTATTCTGAAACCAATGGATGGAAGAAATGAGTTAATAAAAAAAGAAGGCAAAAGCCCAATACTTGGGAAGCATCCCATTGGGATAATAAGTAGACTTCTTCAGTCTTCTAATGCTCTTCAGCTTTAGGCATTTCAAAAACAGACACTCATCTCCAATTGTAGGTTACTAGTTTAAGGAGACTGGAAGGGAAAGGAGATATATTTTTTAAAAGAAACAAAAGAAATGCATGAAGGCCAGAAGATAATAAAGGATCTTCATTTTACCTGTGTTATTCCAGCCACTAAGGACATAACAGCAAGAAGAGAAGAAGGCTCGGCTCAGTTATACTTTGGGCTTAGGACAGGGGTGGGCTTCAAAAATTCTAGCAAAGGGTCCTTTGCCTGGTTGATGGGCAGACGTAGCCATGGTGGGCGTGGCCTAGTCAACCTCCTGCCCCATGGCAAGGGAGGGGGAGTTTTTGCCCTCCCCAGACTCTGGAGGCTTTTTTCAAGCCTCCAGGAGGACAAAAACAGCCTCCCCAGGTGCTGGAGTCTTTCTGGAAGCTGGAAACAGGCCCATTTCCGGCCTTCCCGAACTTCTGGGAGGCACATTTTTGCCCTCCCTGAGCCTCCACACACACCCTGCACTTACCTGTATCCAAAATAGACCATGTGGGGACTCCTAGGAGGGCGGAATGGGGTGGGCAGGGCCAGCCAGGAGTGGGATTTGAGGGTTCTCCAAATTGCACAGAATCTTAGCTAGGGGCTCTCATGAACCCCTGCAAACCCCCAGCAGTCCAGCCCTGGCTTAGTATCACATCTAAATGACAAAATAACAGAGCTGGAAGGGCTCTTGAAGGTCTTCTAGTCTAATCCCTTGCTCTGGTAGGAAACCTTCTACCATTTCAGACAAATGGTTTCCAATCTCTTCTTAAAATATCCACTGTTGGAGCACCCTTAACATCTATAGAGGCAAGTCATTCCACTGATTCATTGTTCTAACAGGAAATTTCTGCTTAGTTCCAGCCTGGTTTTCTCTTTGATTACTTTCCATCCATTGCTTCTTGTCCCCCCTTCAGGTGCTTTGTAGAATAGGATGACCCCCTCTTCTTTGTGGCAGTCCCTTAGATATTGGAACACTGCTGCAATATTTCCCCTAGTCCTTCTTTTCATTAAACTAGACATAACCAATTCCTGCAACCATTTTTTAATATATTTTAGCTTCCAGTCTCTAATCATTTTTGTTGCTGTCTTCCGCACTCTTTCTAGAGTCTCAACATCTTTTTTATATCATGGTAACCAAACCTGGATGGTCCAAATTAGTCTTACTAAGGCATTATAAAGTGGTACTAACACACTTGTATTTTAGGATCAAATCTTCCCTCTGTTTATAAAATAAAACCAATTTTGGGGTACATTTTTAGATTAATCCTTTCTATGATCATTTCTTGAAATACTCAGGATATGTAAGGGAAGCCTACTTTTTAATTCAACTATTTGCTAACAAAATTCCAACAGTTGTATAGTATTTGTGACAGTACTTAGACAGAGACCTGGGTCAATCCAGAATGTAGGTCCAACTAGACTTGAAGGCACATGGGTCATTAGACAAGTTGAGGGAAAATGCACTTGGTGCTTTAATCAATGAAGTGGGCAGGAGGCAGAAGCAATACTGGGCAAATCCCTGTCTAATAGTTTCCATTTCCTATCTCTAAGGGAAAACGAGCATTGCTCAAAATATGGTAATCCAACTCAAAATATGTCAAAAAGGCATATGTACAATTAAATGCTTGGCACATCAGAAATGCCGCACAATTTTGAAAAAGATACAAATGTGGAGGTGGGTAAGTTTTCTTGTTAGCAATGATGAAATCATACAAAAAAACCCACTGGTCAGAGATGTATTTTATAGGTTTAAAAACAGGGTAGGTCCACATTTTCCCCTCTAATTTAGTTCCAAGTTTCCCACAATCAACAACAAAAAAAGTATGGTAGAATTTGCTACTGGACAGCGTTTTTGGAGGGCTGCCTATCTGTTCTCAGTGACTAAATAGGGTTCAGAGGTGAATAAGGGATGATTTATTGCATGGCAGAATCAGGTGCCGGACCTAAACGCAAACACTTACCTGGTTAAAAACTCAACCACAGCATCTCCCAAAAATTCCAAGCGTTCGTTGTGGTTAATCCTGAAAAGGAATGCAAAGACGATATACAGGTTGTTCTCCATTTAAAATCACAATTGAGCCCAAAATATGTATTGCTAAGCAATATAGGTGTTAAGTGAATTTTGCCTCATTTTATGACCTTTCTTGGCTCAGTTGTTAAGTGAATCACTGCAGTTCATAACTTAGTAAACCAGTCGTTAAGTGAATCTGGCTTCCCCATTGACTTTCCTTGTCAGAAGATTGCAAAACGGGATCACAGGACCCAAGGACATTGCAACCGTCATAAATATGAACCAGTTGCCAAGCATCTGAATTTTGATCACATGACCACGGGGATGCTGCGAAGGTTGGAACTGTGAAAAATAATCATAAGTCACTTTATTCAGTGCCATTGTAAATTTGAACAATCACTAAATGAACTATTGCAAATAGAGGACAACTGTATTAGTTTGTATGGTTATAAAGAGAATTCCAGTGTATAAAATAATTCTGGACAGATCACCAAGCTAAACACACAATGTTCCAAAATGTAACTATTGTTCTTTCTCATCTCTTTCAGGTACCAAAAACTCTGGAAAAGTTATGTGAAATTACGCCACCTGTTGGCTAATAGTCCCAAAGTGAAACAAGCAGATAAACAGAAATTAGTTCAGAGAGAAGTATGTTGTAATTTCATCTTCTGGCATTGTTGGTTTAGCAGTTCCCTTTAATCCCAGTCTGTCGTGAATCCTAGTTTACTCTCCAAGGTTATAGGCATCTGAGTGTTTTAATTTATGCTATTCTGTTATTCTTTTGGGCTGAGCCTGAACTAGAAGAATTTTATAGCTAGAAGCTATTGAATTCTGTATTTTGGTTGAAGATGCAAAGAGATGTCTGTGAGAGATAGACTGTCGTAGATTGAGAGGAGGGCAGTTGGCAATTTTAAGGGAGTAAAGCCAGTGTCTGCTGGCTTTAGGGGTTCCTGGGAAGAATACTCAGTTTTTTGATATGTAATTTACTATAACTCACTTGTATGCACAAAAGCCAGGTTTTTCAAGTTGCATTACTAACAACAGCACTTAAACTTATATACTGCTCTATAGTACTTTACAGTGCTCTCTAAGTGGTTTACAGAGTCTGCCTATTGCCTCAAACAATCTGAGTCCTGATTTTAATGACCTCAAAAGGATGGAAGGCTGAGTCAATCTTCAGCCAGTGAGGATCGAACTGCTAGGAGTCGGCTCAGTTAGCCTGCAATACTACATTTTAACCACTACGCCACCATGGCTCTTTTACTACCTTTATTAATTACTACTAACTAAATTTACTAATAGCAATAGCACTTAGACTTACCGTGTTTCTCACAAAATAAGGCTGGGCCTTATTTTATTTTTTTTGACTCCCAAACAACGGCTAGGCCGTCTTTTTGGGGGTGACTTAATTTCCTCCCCCACTGAGAGCGGCTCATATGCATGTACCTCGCCGCGAGGCCGCTTCTATCGGCTGATGAAGGCAGAGTCCCCAGCTGCTTCAGGGCGAGGCGTGGCTGCCCGTGTCCCCTTGCCTTTAGGCAGTCTCTTTCGGGCGATGGAAGCTCCCCAAGTGCAGTCACCAGCCACTTCAATCGGCCGGTAGAAGCGGCTTCGGGGCGAGCGCACATACACATTCCCCTCGCCGCGAGGCCGCTTCTATCGGCTGACGAAAGCTCCCTAGAAGCGGCCTCGTGGTGAGGGTAGTATGTGTGTGCGCTCGGCCCAAGGCCGCTTCTACCGGCCAATCGAAGTGGCTGGTGACTGCACTTGAGGAGCTTCCATCGCCTGAAAGAGACTGCCTAACGGCAAGGGGACACGGGCAGCCACGCCTCGCCCTGAAGCAGCTGGGGACTCTGCCTTCAGGGAGCTTTCGTCGGCCTATAGAAGCGGCCTTGCGGCGAGGGGAGTGTGTGTGTGCGCTTGCCTCGAGGCTGCTTCTGCCAGCTGATGGAAGTGGCTGGTGACTGCACTTGGGAGCTTCCACCGCCCAAAAGAGATTGCCTAAAGGCGAGGGGACACGGGCAGCTACGCCATGCCCTGAAGCGGCTGGGGACTCTGCCTTCAGGGAGCTTCTATAGGCTATCGGGGTATTCTAGCCTAGGCTACCTGCAGGGCACTCCTAAAGGCAAGTTCCCCCGCCCTTCCCCCCCATTTCTCTTCACCTTGTGTAGTTTTAACGAACAATGTGAGAAATGGCGGGGAAACGCATGGATTAAATAGGCCTAAATTTGGGGGGCGGGGCTTAATTTCACCTCATGCCTAGAAATCATGCTGGGCCTTCCTATTGGTGGAGGCCGTATGGTTGAAGAAACACTGTATATACCACTTTATAGTGCTTTACAGTCCTCTCTAAGCGGTTTACAGAGTCAGCATATTGCCCCCAACAGTTTGGGTCCTCATTTTATCCACCTTGGAAGGATGGAAGGCTGAATCAACCTTGAGCCCGGTGGGATTTGAACTGCCAAATTGTAGGCAACTGGCTGCAGAAGTAGCTTGCAATACTGCACTCTAACCACTGCACCACAGAGGCTCCTTATTAATTTAATCCTTTTTAATTTGATATGGGTATTCATTGTTTTCTTTTTAGCTGCAAATAGTCTTATGGATGGAAAGTGGGGATAGAGAAGAGGAAAATAAGTAAATAATATACTACCCAAGGATTGCGTATGACTTCTGGAATTTTGAGGATCTTTTGAATATATCAAAATATATTAGAATGTTCTAAAATAATGCTAATTGCTTTCTAGGGATTTAGGAAGCTATCTTGTACAAATGAGGTTAGTGGTCCATCAACTCAGTATTGTCTAATCTGATTAATCTTAATTTTATCCCTGAGCTACACTTTTTCCAGTATATGAGCTGTTTGGAATTCTTAGGAGATGATAGAAATACAAGTACTAAAATGTACTGTATTCCTCAGTTTACGACCGCAGTTGGGACTTCTGTCACTAAGCAATGTAATGGTTAAGTGAATTGTGCCTGATTTTTACAACCATTTTTCTGTGGTTGTTCAGCAAATCCCCATGGCCATTAAGCAAATCATATGGTAGTTCAGCAACTTTCCCCATTGACTTGCTTGTCAGAGATCCCCTGGGAAAGTTGTATATTGCGACCCTGGGGTACCACAACTATTATAAACTAGCTGGATACCCGTGCTTTGCTATGAAAATATGTGATCGGGCTTAGGATCGGGGGAGGAAAATAAGGGGGTGGGGGGGAAATTCTGCTTCTGTCTACCAGCATCCATTGGTATTCATCTGACTAGCGTCCTGTCAGTGTGTGAGAGAGTTGAGGGCTGTTTGGAAACTGAAATCATATTTGCTGTGTGAGCAAGGAGACAGCAAGGAGCCCAGGTATGGCTTAGCTCAACTGTTCTGTACTAAAGCTGCTTGGTGCTATGAAACTCAAACTGAAACTCCTCTCCTGTGCTTGTGTTTTGCATTGGAAGAGATTTCTTTTCAGGTGGGAAGGGGGAGTAGAACTCCTTAGCATCAGAGAGTGTTAACAATAATATAGGAAATACTAATGCTCTGATGGTCATTTTGAAAAATCCTTTCTTAGTGAGCACCTAGAAGCCCAAATTTCAAGTTTGTAGGCTTTATGGTTCTGGAGATTTTGTGATGATGTGTGAGTGGTATTTCACTTTTATATACTGTATATAGATACATGCTGGTTGTCAAGACCCCAAATTTTGGTTATACGACTGCAAGGATGTTGTGATGGTAATAAGCCCAAGAACCAGTCATAATTCCCTTTTTCAGCTCAGTTGTAACTTTGAGTAGTGTTTATATAAACGGTTGTAAGTTGGGGAGTACCTATAGTTTCAATCTTTGATTGCTCAATTCGGTAAATCACAATTAAGCCCATGAGTTTTATTAGTGAAAAAAGGGTTGCATTTGAGCAGACAAGGAACAGCTTTGTACAAAGACTGCTGATAGCTCAATCCCTTAAGCAAATCATAAGACTTGTTGCTGTAGTCAGGGCTTATGATATATCTGTGTGAAATATTCTAGAGCCCAGGGACATTAAAATTCCTTTCCATAGTATTTACATCTTCCAAACAAGAAAAGGAGTTGCTGTAGGCGGTGTAGTAGCTGTCATACATCCAACCTTGGGTTTCCTTTTAACAGCAGAATCCTATTATATATCATGCGTTACTTGTAAAATGTTGCAACCTCACATTTCCTTTTAAAACCATAATGCTCTCCTATAAAACTAACGACTCTTAAAATGCAACTCCAATTAAGAAGGATGTGTATTTATGGACACGGTCAAAATTGAGAGACAGCATTCTAAGATAGCCAGATCTAATCTTGAAATGCTGGCATCTCAGCCGTACGGACAGAAAATTTTACACTAAAAGCCTGGTTAGAAAATAATAACACGACAACTTCATGGATCTGAAATGGGGAGAGCAAAAGGAGATAAAAAATGTCAAGTCCCTTTTTTAAAAAGCAAAACACTTCTCTCTTTTTTTAAAAGAAAAAAAAAACACCTGACGTTACTATACCGCTAAGTAGTTTTGTACTGGAGAAATAAGGAACCTGTTCACACTTTATTTTTTTTAATCACATAGTGTAAATCTGAAGATACTTGCTCAAGAAAAAAAAAACCTCTATGCAATGGCACTTCTTCCAATTAATGTTTTTAGCAGCCTTGCACAGCCAAGTGTCACATTCCAGTTATGTTGGCCTTCATGGTGTTACAAGCTTAGAGTCTTGCAAAAATCAACTTTTGGTTTCCTCTCTTAAGTGGGAAGGTCCATGCCCTACTAATAAACCTGCCCTGTGGCTTTGACAGACAATAACTGTTTTTTTTTTTTAATACTGTAGATTATTTTCAACTTTACAGAAGCTTTTCATTGCTGCAATGTAGAACAAATGGAAGACAAGAATTTTTTTTTTTATTAAAAAAAATTCTTTCTAGGGAATAATGGACACATTATTGTTAAAAGTGTAGCAGATAGGGTTTGTGGGGGATTACATTTCCCTGCCAACCAGAAAGAAAGAAAGAGTGCTACTTTGACATTTATTACCCTGCAGTGTAAATCTCTGTTTCTAGATTTTTATCACATGAGTCGACTGGTTGTTTCCTGAAAATGTCTCTGCTTCATGTTTTTTTTTTTTTGCTTCTCTCGTGGATGTACTCAGGGGTCTTAAGACAGTCACTTTAACAGAAGCCTACCAGAGAAGCCTACCATTTCAGCAAGATAAAGAGACAGCTAAATACTCGCTTGTCCTCGTTATTCTTCATTGTAGTGTCTGTGATTTCCACATGTGGATTTGTGCTTTCAGGAACTTCTTTATAACCCTTTAAAATAGGTATTTCCATGATGGGAATCCTGCCCTCTGTGGGGCTCTTTAGCATCTGCCTAAACTAAAATAATTCTTTTCCAAGCACAATTCTCAAAGAATCTCTTTAGCAAGATTTATTGAGAAGAACGAGATGGGTTTGCAAGAGAGCCAGTAGCTGCATTGTTTCCCTTCTAAAATTCAGTATATCCCCAAGTACATTAGAGCAGATGCTTCTTTTTTCTTCTTCTTAACTGCTTTACTGGGAGGTTGCAAAGCGTCGGGTATGGAGGTGGCGAGGCAAACAGGCGCTGAGGCAGCAGATAACTTTTTGAAAGTCCACATATAACAGAGGTAGTCCTCAACTTATGACCACAGTGGAGCCTAAAATTTATAGAATAGAATTCTTTATAGAATTCTTTATTGTCCAAGTGTGGTTGGACACACAAGGAATTTGTCTTGGCGCAAATACTCTCAGTATACATAAAGAAAAGATACACTAGTCAAGAATCATCAGGTACAACACTTAATGATAGTCATAGGGTACAATAAGCAATCAAATCATATTGGGAAACAGTCAATATAAATCGTAAGGATACAAGCGACAAAGTTAGAGTCATACAGTCACAAGTGGGAGGGAATGGGTGATAAGGAATGATAAGAAGATTAACAGTAATAGTAGTGCAGACTTCGTAAATAGTTGAACAGGGTTGAGGGAATTATTTGTTTAGCAGAATGATGGCTTTTGGGAAAAAACTGTTCTTGTGTCTCCTTGTTCTGGTGTGCAGTTCTCTATAGTGTCATTTTGATGGAAGGAGTTGAAACAGTTTATGTCCAGGATGTGAGGGGTCTGTAAATATTTTCACAACCCTCTTTTTGATCCATGCAGTATACAGGTCCTCAATTGAAGGCAGGTTGGTAGTAATTGTTTTTTCTGCAGTCCTAATTACTCTCTGAAGTCTGTTGGGTTGCAGAACCAAACCAGACAGTGTTAGAGGTGCAGATGACAGAGTCAATAATTGTAGAACTGTATCAGCAGCTCCTTGGACTATGCTGCTAAGTGAGAAATTGGTTAAGAGAGTTTTCCCTGATTTTTCAAGTCACGTTTGTTAAGCGAACCACGGCAGTTGTTAACTCAGTGACACGGTTGTTAAGTGAATCTGGCTTCCCCATTGACTTTGCTTGCCCAAAGGGGATCACACAACTGCAAACATCATAAATACGAGTGGTTTGCCAAGCTTCCAAAAATATAAATCACATGACCACAGGGATGCTCATATGTGTAAAAAAAAAAAAGGTCATACGTCACTGTTTTTAGT
Source organism: Pseudonaja textilis (assembly GCF_049901715.1). Classification (NCBI taxonomy): domain Eukaryota; kingdom Metazoa; phylum Chordata; class Lepidosauria; order Squamata; family Elapidae; genus Pseudonaja; species Pseudonaja textilis. The sequence continues at coordinate 128,288,413 of NC_141992.1, read as the reverse complement.
ACCGTTGTAACTCTGAATGTCACCAAATGAACTGTTATAACTCAAGGAGTACCTGTGTAGGAAAAACTTTGTATCTTTTCCTTCATCCAAACCTGCTTTTGTTTTGTTGGAAGACAATGTACCATTTAGATGCATCTAATCCTGATTCTCTTCCAGCTCTTCCTGGTTCTGCATATTTGTATGCCAGATTATGGCAGTAGTAAAGCCACCCCTATTTATCCTTTCTCCTAAGATGTGTTAGAGCAGTAGTGGCTAACCTTTTCCGGCTCCTATGCTGAAAATTGCGTGTGTGGTTGTGTGCGCTTGCTCGCGTGCCAGCACCCAGAAGGCAGTGCATGCTGGGGGCCCCCATGCCCCCTGCGCATGTGCATGTGATCACCCCTGTGCGCCATGCATCTTTGTGCATGCATGTGCAATGTCCCCCATGCACACAGCACGTTTCTGTGCATGCGTGTGCTTCTCCTGCGCACCCCCGTCCCCGTGCATGCGCGCCAAATACCCGGCAATCAGCTATTGGGCGGCAGTGCATGCGCGCATGCATAGTGAGACTCTTTTGGGTGACCTCTTGCGTGCTGGCAGAAGTGGCTCTGCGTGCCACTTCCGGCACACGTTCCATAGGTTTGTCATCATGGTATTAGAGTATGGTTGTCCTATGTTGGCAAATATATTTCATATATATTCATATACATTCGTATATATATACCAACAATGGTGGGATTCAAAAGTTCCCACCACCGGTTCTGTGTGCGTGGCTTGGTGGGCATGGCTGCAGGGGTGGGATCACGCAACTTGCACAATTGCGCGTGTATGCGTGCCAAACACGTGCGTGTTTACCACTTTAAAACAGTAAAAACTAAGCTCCTGCGCTTCTCAGCTGTCTAACACAGCAATCTGCTCTGCCGCGGCAAACAGCTGAGTGATTAAAAAGGACCTAGCGGGGGTGGGTGGGCCCAACTGCAGAGCGTCGGAGAGGCTCGGAGCGAACCGGTTCTCTGTCAGCTGATCTTCGGCGCTACTGGTACGCCAGACCTGGGCCGAACTGGAAGACTACCACTACTGTATCTCAAGTATATATATTTTTAGTTCACCAATAATTCCATTGTGAGATTCCAAAGAACACATGAAGGATGTTTCCTCATCAAGTTTTCAAGGGGATTTTTGGTTCCTTAGCAAAATACCGTCCTCTTTTTCTTTCTCCAAAGGAAGCCCTGCAAAAAATCAGACAGAAGAATACCATGAGGCGGGAAGTAACTGTGGAGCTGAGCAGCCAAGGATTCTGGAAGACAGGAATTCGTTCTGATGTCTGTCAGGTGAGTTGGAGTTCCTTTTCTCTTCCTAGGGGATGGTGAAAGTCAATTTTAACTTAAGGCTCTTTCAAACCTGTGGAATACAAATAAGAAGGAGCGTGGCTCCCACATTTTCAAAATTCAACAAATCTACTTTTGCAGATCTAATCTTGGAGAACCTCGGTACTTTTTGCAATTTTTTTGCTCAGGTAAACAAAAGATATTGTATAGCACACTCATTCTGTTCCCTTTCAGAATAGTCCTAGAGAATATCTATATGGTTGCTCATAGACCGTTGAGTTATGACCAATTTGTTGTCACATAATCAACCAATCAAATTTCAGAAGACTGCAGATTATAAGGCACATATACTCATTTCTGGACCAGCCCTCAGTAGAGAATAGAAAGGGAAAAATGTTTATGAAAGCAGAACTGCACAATAATCCTTCAGCGAGAGGAATTCTCAATCTTGCTTAATGTTTTATTTTTATTATTCTTGGTTGCTTTGAAACTGAGATGTACAGAGTGGAATTGGTATCCCTCCTCTTACCCCCGATGTTCTTCTTTTTATATGTAGCTTTTGTTCTTGAGGAATAAATGTTCTAATGGAAAATCCATGTCAAACAGCATTTTTCTTTCTTTTAGCACTTACATTGTTCATGGCCTTGAAATCTTGTGCAGTTTATCCACTGAAATGTTCTTGTTCTTTTTATTGTGAAGGACAATGTACCAAGTGGCAATGAAGCTGCTTTCCTTCAGAATCCATTGTTTTTGAGAGAAAACTACATAGATATAACATATCCATATTCATATATATTCATATGTATATTCATATATTCCCCCCAAGATGTCAAAGGAGATGTATCTTTACATGTACCGTATGCGTGTGTCTGTATATGTATCTATCCCTATTGCTATCTATGCTGCTTCCTGCCAGATTAAAAAGGCAATAGGATGCAATTAAGTGTGTAGTGCGACTGTGAACACAAGCACATTACAGGGTAGTTGAAAGTTATTGGTGTAGTATTTTTTCTTTCTTGCCCAGTGGAATAGATTGGTTCAGGATTAGAGTTTCAATTTAATAAATTGAAATGTCCTTGTGTTCAATGTGCTGCTAACAAAATACCTGGGCACGGTCCCTGGGCATGATGGTTGCAGAGTTTTCACAGAAAACTGTGTTTTCACTGGCCCATGGACAGACAGCACAACAAGGCAAGTGAAGAACTTAGGGCTTTAGACATATAAGCTGCATCTCAAAAGCTCTTCTCTTCCCACCTTGAGAACCTCCATGGAGAGGCACTGAAGAGACCCCCTCTGCTCTACAATGGATTGCTCCTTGTAAATGAGTAATCCCTGGTGGTTATCCAAACTCCAGTTTGGCATGTGTTCTAGATTGCATGCTTGAATGATGAAGGTCTTGACCATCTTCTGAAAATGGCTATCGCTTCCCCCTTCTTCTCTCCTCAAAACTAAACATTCTCAGTTCTTTTATATCTCTTCATAAGACTTTCCAGGACCCTAATCAATTTATTGTTGTATTTTTATGTTCCAGGTTGTCTCCTCTGTAGAACCAGTAGCTCTGAAGAGCAGCAGACATAGAACCGGTTCTATGTCTGCTGATGTTTTTGCCCATGCGCCCACCCGGGCTCTTACTGGATCTTTATTTCCTGATTTTTCAACTTCAGCTGCCGAACGAGGCACAGCTGCAGTTAAAAAAGCAGGAAAAGAGGGCTGCTTCAAAGGCTGCGTCTCTGCACACAGCATGCTGATGACGATTTACAGGCGCACGGCTCACAGCGTGCAGGGAAGCTCGTAAATCCCAAACTGGTAGTTAACCCTATTGTATCCCACCCCTGGGTTGTCTGAATACTTTTTAAAGCAGAGTGCCAAGAATTCAACACCGTACTCAATAAAGGGGTCACACTAATACAGAATATTGCTTCCCTTGTTTTAGAAACCCTACCTCTGTTAATTATCCAAAACATTATTGACTATGATTGAGTATATGTATATGTATAAAAACGTTTAGTTTAACCGTCAGTGATGTTCACTTTTCCTCCCTTCCTAAACCTCTGGGTCTATCTGTTCTGGTTTCCATAATCTGAGCCCTTAGATTAGGGGTATCAAACTTGCATCGTCACAGCATCGTCACGCGATGTATTACAACTTTCCCCCCCTTTGCTAAACCGGGTCTAGGTGTGGCCAGTATGTGAGTAATCCAGCCTGCGGCCCATGAGTTTGACACCCCTGCCTTAGATCAATATACAGAAATTCTAGAATTCCACTCAGAAGTCCGTTATCCCAATTAAATCATGGATATACTGTATGATTTAGATAAATTCTATACTTCATCATTTTTATCTTCTGTAAATGTTGGGGGATGGTGAATTAAAAATAACATTTTATTGGACCACTCTGGGAATTAATTGTTACACTTTGAATTTAATCTAAGCAGATAAGGAGGTAAGCAATGATCTCCCATATCTAAGATGGATCTGTACCCACTACTTTACTAGATAATGTAAAAACTTAATTCTCCCTGCTTTATCATACACATATCCCCTATGCAGCATGGGTATAATGTACTGCTGTCTTTCAAAGCCTTTGTAAAAATTATGGAAGTGCTAAGAAGAGTTGCAATGTATATTATGAATGTAAAGTAGTGGCTAAAAGCAGTGTTTAAGATCTTGTTGCATTCAAGAATTTTCGAGCGTGAATTGTGATGATTCTTTCTCTAGCATGCCATGATGCTTCCTGTCCTAACACACCACATCCGTTACCATCAGTGTCTGATGCATTTGGACAGACTAATAGGCTACATTTTTACAGACCGGTGTTTATTGCAGGTGAGCTCATGTTGACAATCATATACATGACAATCATGACTACTGTACTAAGTTGGGATAAAAAGAAGGGAACAGGAAAGAAATGTGTTGGTATCTTCCTATTAATGTTTAAATTCATTTGCCCAAACACAAGTGCCCTCCAAATGTGTGGCCTTTAATTCCAGGATCCCCCCATCCTTCTCCAAAATCCAATTCATTCAGGGAGATTGTGTAGTAATAAAGCCTAGATCCTAAGAGTTTAGCCTGGGGACAGGAACTAAGTGAGGTACTGTAGTTGGAAAAAGAGCCAGAACACAGTTGATCCAACTGGGCTGTGATCATTGAACAATGGCTGATTAGATAGGAAAAAAATGGAATGGGAATGTAAAATAAAGGACAGCAATATGGTACGGTAAAGTTTAAAATTGTAAATATTTTTTATATTAAAAACAACAAAAGGCTGTGTGATTGCAAAGAATTTCAGGATTGTTATCTGGAGAAGTCAAAATTTCATAGAACGTGTTATTCCCTGGTAAGATTGCAACATCTTGCTCATTTTATTGGCTTTGGAGAGGATCCTGTTCTGAAATTGTTGCTGATCTTTGGAATAAGAATTAAGTAGAAACAAACATGGATGAAGAAGAGAAGTATAGAAAGCAGGATGTGGACATAGATGGAAGCAAAAGTTTGGAAAGGAGTCAAGATGTAATCTCACATCTATATTTGATGATGTGCAATCCATTAACTCTGGTTTGAATTATTACTCAGGATGCAATTTCAGTACTTCTGACAGAATAGGTGTGAAATTTAAGATATCTTCTTGAACTGTCATAATGTGACAGTCGTGGCCATTTTTAACTGATGTTCCAGTTATGACCCTGCCTAGATCAGGATATCCTGCTACTTGGTGCCTTGATCAACAATAGCTGGATTTGCAAGGCACACTATTTGGAGAGAACTCAGAACCTGCAACTTGTTCAGAATGTGAACAAGTTGGCGGGGGACAGCTCTGCCATTTAGAATAACATCTACTGTGAGGCCACAGGATTGGCTGCTAATAGGTTTCAGGGGCCAGTTTTAAATGGGGGTTGTCCCCTAAAAACTGTATATGGCGTATCATCTGAAACTGCACATTGCTGAATGTGACTCTGCTTAGCAGAGTCTGAGCACCTTGAGAAAACCTACTGAAGACATCCCCATCAAGCAGGAAGGGTGTGGGTTAGGTGACAGGGCTTCTGTTGACCCTGAAGATGACCTATGTGTCGCCATATTTTATTCTAGCTTTTGTCTGTCTTTTTCCTTAGCTTCTTTAAGCTTTCTGCCAAAGACTTTAGTGCTATTTTAGGTTTGCCACTTTTTAGCTGGTGGGGGGGGTTTGTAGAGATAAGGGGGAGGGTTGTTATATCTAGGTGGCATTCTTTCCCGTAAGAACAGAGAAAGTTCCTGCAGCTGGAGGAAGGTGGAGTTTGGAGTCACCGATTGATGGACTGAGAATTGATTGGAGATTGTGACTCTGGGGGGAAGTTTCAAACTTTTGCTTTTATTGGGTGTAATTCTGGTATCTAGCCAGAGTCAGAATTGCACCAGATCCTTGCCAATTTGATATGTCCCTAATAAACAGACTTTAAAGAAACATGGATGCCTTGGATTTTTATTCAGGGGACTAGTTACTTGGAAGCTTCTGTGAAGAAAAGCCTCCATGCTTTGGAACATACTTTTCCCCAGAAATACTTCTGGTCCTATCCTTCCATTTTCCAAGGCAATTAAAATAAAACTTTTCCATTGTGCTTTCGACCAATATTGATAATGGGTCTGCAAAGAGTTTATCATTTTAATGATCACCTCATTATTTTATTCTGTTTAATTCTACTTCGTGGCTCGTCCTCTACCGACATAATTGATCACAGTGATTTATAAATATTGCAAAATGAACAAAGAAGTACATAAATATCCTGGTGATGATAAAACACAATGTAACAGCCAAAATGTAACAGACAAAACTTAAGACCAAGTATCTGAAAGTAAGTTTACTAGGCACAGTGAGGGCTTTCTTCTGAATTGTCATGCATAGCATTTCACAGATACTATCATGCTTGAACTCTTTGCAAAAGAACAAAAACAAACCAGAATTAGATTCAACAGATTCTCACAGAAGAATTATATTTTATTATAACTATGCATTTAATATTACAGTAGTATTTGCCTGTAATATCGTATCAAATAATGAGAGTTTGGAGTTTATTTCACCTAACTAGATTAAACACTTCCAACAACATTTGGAAAACCATAAATGACTTACTCCTGACACTGAACCTAGTTAAATTTCTCTGGGGTTTCAGTGAACATTTGAACTTGAATGAACATTGTTCGTTGTGTTTCAGTTTGATTTTGGGATTCTGTTTTTTAGCTTGCCATGACTCACCCAAGCCATCACTTGAACTTTGGAATGAATCCAGACCATGCCAGAAATTCCTTATCAAATTGTGGGATTCGGCAACCCAAATATGGGGATAGGAAAGTTCACCATATGCATATGAGGAAGAAAGGTCAGTTTGATTGTCTTTCCTGTTGCCATTTCCTCCTCTGATGTGAGCATTGAAGTCACTTCCAAGAGTTCTTCATTTGAACCTTTTTTAAAAGCAAGTTTTGAGAAGCAGAACATTTATTGTTTCTTCATAAATATTGTCCCTGTAATTATCAGACTACAGTGGTACCTTGGTACTCAGCTGCTTTGAAACTCATCAAATTTGGTACTCAACGCATTTTGTGCAAAATTTTTGCCCGGGTACTCATCATTTGTTTGGTACTCAACGCACAAGCTAACTAGAACTTGTCGATGTTGGTGGCTTTGTGACTCACTACATTATTCCTTATAGGAAAGATTTGTTTGATACTCATCATTTTTGGTACTGATTGTATCTCCTAGAACCAATTAACAATGAATATCGAGGTACCACTGTACATTAGACCAGAGGAAATTATCTTACCAGACTGAAAGGAAGCTACAATATTGAATATATGACTATATCTTTAAATGTGATTTTGTATTTTACAGGTATAAACACTTTGATCAATATTATGTCACGTCTTGGTCAAGATGATCCAACTCCTTCCAGGTATGTATATAAATATTATTTTCTCTCTGGGCATAAGAAGTATGCATTACATGTTCTGACCAAGGCTTATTGAGACACTTAGCAAACACACGTTAGTCCCCAAACCCTTTTTTTCTTTATTTCAACGGCTATGAATTTTAGTCATTCATAGCCCATAATGAGTCTCAAACTGTCCCATGGAAGTCTGCCAAACTCCTTCAGGATACGTCTGATAAGTACACACCTCTATCTTTGAAATGCTGCCAACGACTAAATTTCCAATTAGTTGTACAGGCCAAACATAGCACAAATTCAACACAGAGCTTCAGGTTTCAAACCGACCAGTTTGAACAAAGTTGCTTCCTGCAAAGGCTCATGTCCCTTTGCTCCTCCTTTATGTCTTATGGGAGGGCCAATCACCTCCAAGCCTTACTCCCAAGTCGCCCCTTTTGTCTTAATTGTTCTTGCCTTGTGGCAGCTTTGTGCATGCGCACACTGGGAACAGGCTCCCCCTGTTCCTCTGCCTCGCTGCTGTCAGATTCTAGAGGCTCCAGAGTCAGCACATAACTCACAGATGACCCTGGCCCCATCTCTGTATCAGATGCAGAACCCTCATCCAAGTCCTTCCCAAACTCCCAGATTGGCCCTTATTCTTCCCCATTGTCTGACTCTGCTACCGTCTCCGCAGGCTGCCATCGGACAACAACATTTCAAGTGTGTGGCAACAATATTCACATTATGTAATGCCTGCCTGCATTGATAGAACAAGTCTTCAGAATTTCAGTTTAATTAATGGGAACATGATGCATTTACAATGAGAGAGTACATGGTGTAAAATGCTGGAGAAGATACAAGTTCACAAATGCAGAAGGAAAGCTGCTTCTGTACAAACTAGGATTTGCAACTCAAGAGTCAGCTTCAAGTAAAATCTACCAAGAGCTAGTCTGTGGTTTATTTCATGACTGCTTGTTGGTGTTATTATTGTTAGTTGATCCTAAAAGGCAGAAACTATCCACCACTTCAATATTTTCATTGTCAATTCTAATACTCTGTACTGTTTTGAATATTCAAACTACATCAAAATTTCTGCCTAGTCCTGAAGCCCAGCTATCATTTAATAAGCAATATCATGTTCTCAACTGTCGAGAAATTCTGGTCTGATGTGGTCTAATTAGGCAGAGTTACAGGCGATGCGACATTTACAGCCAGTGAGAGTAAAGGGAAAGAATAATTTTGGATGGATCAACTCTTAGTTGAATTATGCAGTCCTGAAAGTGCCAAGCCACCTATAGCTTTATAAGTCAAAATTAGCCCTTTGAATTGCAACTAAAAATCTGTTGGTAACCAATATGGGGCAGACCGCATAGGTGTAATGTAAACATAATACTCCCACCATTTTAGCCTTCTGGCAAACCCTGGCTTTGCTGCTGGCCTGGGGCCCCGAAGGGAGCGTTCGCCGCTGGAGGTGGCTGACAGAGTAAGAAGACCACGTCCCTATCCTATCAGTCTCTTGGTTCTGATTTCAGTACAATTTTAAAATCATAATCCGTGCAGTTTTAATGTTTAAATATTTAAATTATTTTTACTTGTGGTATTTGTAAGCTTATAGGGGAGGTGGGTGGAATAGATAGATAAAATAAATATATAAACACACAAACACATAAACAAACAAACATTAGTGACTAGCACCAGTCAATACATGGAACACTGCTTTTAGCCAATTGTGTTTTTGAGGTGGACTTCAAAGGAGTTCCATGTTCATTGTCAAACTGTGTGGTGATAAGGTCACCAGTCAGCATAGCTGGGTAGTCCTGCTCAGTGGTGGGATTCAAAAATTTTTTACTACCGGTTCTGTGGGTGTGGCTTGGTGGGCGTGGCAGGGAAAGGATATTGTAAAATCTCCAGTCAGATGTTGTATTTGCTGTTCTCTGAACTACTCAAACTTTACATTACCGGTTTTCCAGAACTGGACAGAATCTGCTGAACACCACCTATGGTCCTGCTGTAGAATGATGCTCCTGGAGCTTCTCTTCTTATGATTTACGGGGATAAATGGGGCTAGAGGATATTCCAGTGCTGATATATTCCATAGGAAATTGCTATTTCAGGCAGGCTTAACAATTTCAAAGTTATATGGAGCTTGCTGTTTATTCTAAATGATTGAGATAGCAAAGTACATTGCAATTTCTTATTATTTTCTTACTGCCTATTGTTTCCAATATTCCGATAAAGATATTTTTCTCCAGATCAGTTATTACTTTCTTTAAATGTCATTAGTTTTCTTCATATTCAACTTCATAAAGTAGAATAGATTTCTCAAAATAATATAGCCCAAATATTTGCGCAGGCCAATCATATCGGTTCTGGCATAGGAACATTTTTCAGGAATGTTTGCAATTCAGAATTTAATGGGAATCCTGCCTTTCAATTTGTGTGGAGAGCTGAATTTTATAGATTGTGTATCATTCTTAGGCTATATCTGACAAACCTGTGTAATTACAGCAGTGTCATATATACTACAGTGGAATGATTTTGATGCTGTTTGTTCTCCTTTTTCTCCACAGAAAATTACAGTATATTTAAATTAAATCTTTACTCCCTCCCATTATTCTGAAGTAAATTAAATCTAAACTTAATTACTTTTAATCTTTCTGTGAGGGGAGGAGTGAAAGAAGGAGATCTAGTATGTGTAATATATAAGTGAGATGTATACCATAAATAGGTGTGCCATCCAAATCTTAATGTAGGGCCCTGGTTGTGTTTAAACTGTGATATTTAAGACTGAATCCTTACACATAATTTGCAAATTATTGATACTGTTGTTGCTAATCATGGGGCAGGAGAAGGACCTGTGCAATCTTTTGAAATCCCGCCTCAGGTTTTTTTTAAATCTATTTCTTAGTTGCACTGGAAACTACCATATATTGAATCCAAATAGTGATCTATTTAGATTTGCTTCATTGACAGTATCTGGCTGTGGATTTGGGGCAGTGCTTAACATGGAAAACTCTGTTCTGTGGCCCTTCATTTAAACTTCTCTGTCTTGAATGGCAGCAGGAACGATCATCATGTCAGCGTTCCAATGAAACTCCCCATTTCCATTCAACACTCAAAAACAAAGTTCATCCAAGTAAAAATTTATTAAAGAAGTCATATTGGCACATCTGGGAGAACCCAAATCTGAGAGTTCCGGGTTTTCCCTTCCGCAAGAGAAATCAAAGATCTATCCCCTGCACCCATCACATGGCCATTACATGGCCCAATCAAATGTCATCCCAACTGGAACCATTCCTCCAGACACTCCTCTCCAGATGCAGGGTGACTTGCCCTTGACTTTTAAGAAAGAATGTTGTTGAGTCTTCTACTCACTAAGAAATCCCCCCCTACCAAATTCCCAGGCACTAACTGTGGCAGCCTCGAAGCTTCTAAGTAAAATATGGCTTCCATGGCTGACACATCATCGTTCTCGTATCACAATGATGCCAGAAGATCTAGATTGAATTTTTGTGTTTTTTTTCACATGCCTTTCCTGAGCTCCATGTGTTTTTCATATGTCCACCTTGGGTCTACACATTTCAGCTGGTTTTGCTAGTTAATTGTAGGTGCCAAAAGCTACTCACACCTGCTACCCCCCACCCCCAAGGAATCTTACAGTGAAGTAGCAGAAAGTTGAATCTACAGCATATGTATTTATTGCACTCTCTACCCTCAAGACATGATACCACTTTTGGAATATGATGGAAGAAATAATCCTAATTTGCAAGTGATAGTCTAGTTAGCCATCTAGTTGCATCAGAAGTTTAAAAATGTATTAGCAATAGCAATAGCACTTAAACTTACATACTGTTTTATAGTGCTTTACAGCCCTCTCTAAGCAGTTTTACAGAGTTAGCATATTGCCCTCACAATCTGGGTCCTCATTTTACCAACCTCAGAAGGATGGAAGGCTAAGTCAACCTTGAGCCTGGTGAGATTCCACCTGCCAAATTGCAGGCAGCTGGCTGTAAGCAGAAGCAGCCTGCAATTACTGCACTCTAACCACTGCGCCACCAAGGCTCCTCGAATTACCTTGAATTGACCATAAGATTTTTTCCCCTGATTACCATAACTGAATTTTTGATCACCAATGGCTATCTTTTTGGAGGGAGGAATGTCACCCAGTCCTGCTCTCAGTATTTTGCTTTCCTGCACAATCATCTTTAGAGGCCTATTAATCCCTTTAGCTGCAGGTCTGGCAATTTCCTTCTTGTTCAAAAGGCAAGGACACAAGCTAAGAATTGTGCCAGCGCCTGCATAGAACTGTAGGGAAAGCTTTTTTCATTTCAGGTGGTTGGGTCAATACTGCATTTTCTACAGGGCCCAGCAACTATTTCCAAAATTTCAGGCACTAGTTCTTTTCTAGAGAGAAATGCCAAGGACTGAATATGTAATGTTTTGCATGCAAAACATGTAGTTCTCTCATAAGCTATAATCCTGCTTGTACCTAGAGAATAAAAAATGCTGAAGAAGAAGACGGGTCAGGCTCACTATTATAGCTGCTTCAAGAAACAGCGTGCTCCCTGCGAGGTGCTTTTCTTTTTTGTTTGTGTATGGCAGCAAGAGTCTATCGATGGCTTAGCGGCAGGCATTTCTTTTAAATCATTGACAGGCATAACAGCACACGGAAAAGTCCCTCGCAGCAGGCTTCTGCACGTCATTATCCTCTCTTACTAATCAGTCAACACAAAATTATAATCTGCCTTATTATCTTTCAGGCCGCCTGTGGCTTTTGTATGGTGGCAGGGAAGCCCAGATATTCACTGTTGTGCATCGGGAATTCAGCATTCCGAAAGAAAAACTGCAGGAGGCTAACTTTCTCTGCTTATTGCCCAAAGAAGTGATGGCTAGCTGCTTGCCATCAGCAGTGTCCCTGGTGGGTGCAAGAATCACTCTTAATCACCTTTGCATTCTTTTGCAGGATTAACCACAACGAACGCTTGGAATTTTTGGGAGATGCTGTGGTTGAGTTTTTAACCAGGTAAGTGTTTGCGTTTAGGTCCGGCACCTGATTCTGCCGTGCAATAAATCATCCCTTATTCACCTCTGAACCCCATTTAGTCACTGAGAACAGATAGGCAGCCCTCAAAAAATGCTGTACAGTAGCAAATTCTACCATACTTTTTTTGTTGTTGATTGTGGGAAACTTGGAACTAAATTAGAGGGGAAAAGGTGGTCCCACCCTGTTTTTAAACCTATAAAATACATCTCTGACCAGTGGGTTTTTTTGTATGATTTCATCATTGCTAACAAGAAAACTTAACCACCTCCAAATTTGTATCTTTTTCAAAATTGTGCGGCATTTCTGACGTGCCAAGCATTTAATTGTACATATGCCTTTTTGACATATTTTGAGTTGGATTACCATATTTTGAGCAGTGCTCATTTTCCCTTAGAGATAGGAAATGGAAACGATTAGACAGGGATTTGCCTAGCATTGCTTCTGCCTCCTGCCCCCTTCATTGATTAAAGCACCAAGTGCATTTTCCCTCAACTTGTCTAATGACCCATGTGCCTTCAAGTCTAGTTGGGCCTACATTCTGAATTGACCCAGGTCTCTGTCTAAGTACTGTCACAAATACTATACAACTGTTGGAATTTTGTTAGCAAATAGTTGAATTAAAAAGTACGCTTCCCTTACATATCCTGACTATTTCAAGAAATGATCATAGAAAGGATTAATTTAAAAATGTACCCCAAAATTGATTTTATTTTATAAACAGAGGGAAGATCTGATCCTAAAATACAAGCGTGTTAGTACCACTTTATAATGCCTTAGTAAGACTAACTAGAATAGAATAGAATAGAATAGAATAGAATAGAATAGAATAGAATAGAATAGAATAGAATAGGCCAAGTGTGATTGGACACACAAGGAATTTGTAGTGTAAATACTCTGAGTATACATAAAGAAAAGGTACATTCGTTAAGAATCAAGAATCATAATGTACAACACTTAATGATAGTCATAGGGTACAATCAATAATCAAATCATACTAACTGGGAGGGGATGAGTGATAAGAAGTGGTGAGAAGATTAACAGTAGTAGTAGTGTACTCTTTGTAAATAGTTGAACAGTGTTGAGGGAATTATTTCTTTAGCAAAGTGATGGCTTTCAGGAAAAAACTGTTCTTGTGTCTAGTTGTTCGGGTGTGCAGTGCTCTATAGCATCGTTTTGAGGGAAGGAGTTGAAATAGTTTATGTCCGGGAAGTAAGGGGCCTGTAAATATTTTCACAGCCCACTTTTTGACTTCTGCAGTATACAGGTCCTCAATTGAAGACAGGTGGGTAGTAATTTTTTTTTCTGCAGTCCTAATTATCCTCTGAAGTCTGTGTCTGTCCTATTGGATTGCAGAACCAAACCAGACAGTTATAGAGGTGCAGATGACAGACTCAATAATTCCTCTGTAGAACTGTATCAGCATCTCCTTGGGCAGTTTGAGCTTCCTGAGTTGGCGCAGAAAGAACATTCTTTGTTGTGCTTTTTTGATGATGTTTTTGATGTTAGGTGTCCATTTTAGGTCATGTGATATAGTAGAACCTAGAAATTTGAAGGTCTCTACTGTTGATAGAGTATTGTCTAGTATTGTAAGAGGTGGTAGTATAAGAGGGTTTAGTCACCATGATATAAAAAAGATGCTGAGATTCTAGAAAGAGTGCAGAAGACAGCAACAAAAATGATTAGAGACTGGAAGCTAAAATATATTAAAAAATGGTTGCAGGAATTGGTTATGTCTAGTTTAATGAAAAGAAGGACTAGGGGAAATATTGCAGCAGTGTTCCAATATCTAAGGGACTGCCACAAAGAAGAGGGGGTCATCCTATTCTACAAAACACCTGAAGGGAGGACAAGAAGCAATGGATGGAAAGTAATCAAGGAGAAAACCAGGCTGGAACTAAGCAGAAACTTCCTGTTAGAACAATGAATCAGTGGAATGACTTGCTTATATAGATGTTAAGGGTGCTCCAACAGTGGGTATTTTAAGAAGAGATTGGAAACCATTTGTCTGAAATGGTAGAAGGTTTCCTACCAGAGCAAGGGATTAGACTAGAAGACCTTCAAGAGCCCTTCCAGCTCTGTTATTTTGTCATTTAGACGTGATACTAAGCCAGGGCTGGACTGCTGGGGGTTTGCAGGGGTTCATGAGAGCCCCTAGCTAAGATTCTGTGCAATTTGGAGAACCCTCAAATCCCACTCCTGGCTGGCCCTGCCCACCCCATTCCGCCCTCCTAGGAGTCCCCACATTGCCTATTTTGGATGCAGGTAAGTGCAGGGTGTGCATGGAGGCTCGGGGCGGGCAAAAATGTGCCTCCCAGAAATTCGGGAAGGCTGGAAATGGGCCTGTTTCTGACTTCCAGAAAGACTCCAGCACCTGGAGAGGCTGTTTTTGTCCTCCTGGAGGCTTGAAAAAAGCCTCCAGAGCCCGGGGGGGGCAAAAATTCCCTCTCCCCTGCCATGGGGCAGGAGGTTGACTAGGCCACGCCCACCATAGCTATGCCCGTTTGCTAAAATTTTTGAAGCCCACCCCTGTCCTAAGCCCAAATTATAACTGAGCCAAGCCTTCTTCTCTTATTGCTGTTATGTCCTTAGTGGCTGGAATAACACAGGTAAAATGGAGATCCTTTATTATCTTCTGGCCTTCATGCATTTCTTTTGTTTCTTTTAAAAAATATATCTCCTTTCCCTTCCAGTCTCCTTAAACTAGTAACCTACAATTGGAGATGAGTGTCTGTTTTTGAAATGCCTAAAGCTGAAGAGCATTAGAAGACTGAAGAAGTCTACTTATTATCCCAATGGGATGCTTCCCAAGTATTGGGCTTTTGCCTTCTTTATTTATTAACTCATTTCTTCCATCCATTGGTTTCAGAATAATTGCTGTGTGACATTTTTTGGATGTTATTGTAGAAGAGAATAAGAGAAGTCCATAGATATTTCTGAAGTTTAATACCATGTTCAGGCCCAAAAGCATACTAGAGTGAAGTGAAAGGCTCGTGTTTTTGTCCTATTAAATGTAATTTAGAAATCCTTATAACTGTGATGACCCAGAGTGTAACACAAACATAACAAAATCTCAACATAAATAAATGTCCTTTAATGCCTCCAACTTGGTCTCACTGTTCAATAATTCTCAGTTGGAGGTAAAACGTACTCAAAAATAGTCTTTAAAAGAAAGCAATACAGTCCAAATTTAATGAGCAGATAGAGGTGAAAATAAAAGCCAAACAAGCTACAATGATGAAATTTCCACAGTGGAACAGGAGAGGTATTTACCAAATTCAAGGAGATAACAAGGCACAGTCTGTTGGAAGGATGCCAGCCAAGATAACCTCAAACCAAAATAAAACATACTTTGTCTCCAGTGTTTGCCAGAACGCAGGTCCAAATTCTTATGCAATTCTCACACCTGCAGCCCATGAAGAGGATCAAGGCCCTCTCCTCCTGAGTGAACCACGTCTCTCCCGTATCCTCCTCCCTGTGTGCCCTAGGATGGATAGGGGATGGGCCTGGGTCCTCCTCTGACTGCTCAGCCGGCCTCTGACCTTCCCCAGCCTCCTCCACAACCTCTGGAGTCACACTTCCACTCCCTGTCAGCTGTTCCTCCTCTCCCTCAGGGTCAATCTCCACCAGGGGCATGGTAATAACTGTTCTGATCAGTGGTTAGTTTAGGACCAAAATGCTTCTAAGTTTATAGCCAGCAAATAAAAGTTATACATATTTTGAGATGGTGTCGTCTTCTAGTCATGGAACTCCTTTATCTTTCTGCCTATAATTTCAAGCATGATGTGAGTTTCCAAGTAAATCTCGAAACATTTCTTCCCTTTCAAAGTCTGGTATTCGTTAATCCTGCCCTCATAAAGGCAAGCTTGGCATTCTGCCTTTTTTAGGAACAGGCAGTCACATACATATATTCACAGTTTTTTTAAAAAAATAAATCACTAAGATCACTAAGTTCCTTCCAGTTAATGGATGATCACTCAGTCATTTTGGCTTTGTACGTTTTTCAAAAGTACTGAAAAATGACCAGAAAAAAAAAAAAATCCCACTAAAATTGACTTCAGCTCAGATATTTCAGCTTAGTGAAAACAGCAGCCATTTTCTTGATAAGTGTTATTTTTGAGAGAAGGCAGTATAAAAAAAAATCAAAACCTGAAGTAACAGCTTTCAAAACCAATTTCAGATCTCAGCTGTGTTCGGAAAAGTAGTTGTTTTATTTAAAGAGAGGCTCTAAAAATATTGCAGCATTACAAGATGAAGGAGGGGGGAAAACTGCCACTATCAATGCCTTCTAACAGCTACTTTGAAAGAGTAGTTTGGAGCTTTTGTCTTGTTTCTAGTAAAAAGATTTTTTTAAAAAAATCCTAAAAATAATATATTTTGAATGACAGCTGGTTTATTTAATGCCATCACATATTGCCATGTTGTACTATTTTGGATTATAAAGGGTTTTTTTCATGCATTTTCTTGAGATTCGAATATTGGCACGGTGAATGTGTAACTTCTTCTGATGTCATTTCTGCAAATCACCTAGACTCCTCTGCAACATTTCTGAAATCAAAAGTCTAGCTCTGATGCCTTTTTACTGAAGAGGAAGATCAGACAGGCAAACACAGAGAACATCTCTGGCCCGAGGAAATTTAATCTGCAAAAGATCTTCCCATCACCCTGCAAACTCACTGTTAAAATCTTTCCTTAAGCATCTTCTTTCCACTCAGCAAGGGAATTTGTCCTCTCACCAAAGTCCCACTGTTTCACGACAATGTTATCCTGATGCTACCAGTCCTAGGCTGCAAATATCAATCAATCATGGCATAACAGCATAGAGAGGCAAAAAACTATGAAGTGACTACAAGTTCCTCAGGACTTTTTTGTTGTTGTTGTTAAAAGCTAAGACTGCTTACTTTGAACTTTCCACAGCTGACAAAAATCCTCCAAACCCACTCTGAGAGCATGAAGCTTGAATCTGTAAAATTATTTGAGAAACAGGCCTTATCCTTCTCAGATATAGTCATTCTTTTGAGCAACCTTGCTTAGGTTCATACTATAGATTTATTAGGTTAAATATACTCCCAGATAAATCTCCATATAATGAGATTGAATTCAGGGCCATTTACTTTGAAGGAAGCGTGGCTAGGCCATGCCTCTGAAATTCTACATTTTCATCCGATCATTTCTATAAAAACATACAAAGAGGATGAATAAATGTTTTAAAGTCAGTTTTTTTCCAGGAATTAATGTATGAGTGAGGTTAGTGATCAGCTTATAGAATCAATTTTATCTATTTCTTTTAACATTTATTCCTCTCTATCCTTTTAAAAAAAGCTTTTAGTACCTTGCAGAATTGTTCTAAAACTAAAACTCTTGAATTTAATGGAGGAATTGAAAGCCACAATATATCGTGGAACTTGTTCTTTGGCCTTCCTTCCTTCCTTCCTTCCTTCCTTCCTTCCTTCCTTCCTTCCTTCCTTCCTTCCTTCCTTTTTCTTCCTACCTGTCTACCTACCTACCTACCTAGATTCATGTTTTATTGACAGTACAAAGTATGAAAAAGTAAGCAGAGAAACCCTTTTTCTTACTTTACTGGAATAAATGGTATGAAAACTACTTCCCTGTGGCTTCTAATCCTTCAGTGTTGGATGAAAACACCAAATGCGCGACCTGTTTTTGTACTTGCTTCATCAGAAAGAGAGGGAGCAGGAATTAAATACCATTGATCATGGCATCCTTCTGGATTGGTTGCAAGGATTAGGAGTGGGCAGCGGGGTGCTGTGTTGGTTTTCCAAGGCTGCTTCCAGTCAATGTCTATAGAGGAAGAATGGTCATCCAGTGGCCTCTGCTGTGGAGTGCTATAGGCTCGAGGCTCTCTCGTATCTTTTTTTAATTGGTTACAGGAAGTTGCTGGGTTAAGCTATTCATTGGTTAAGGGAGGAGTGTCATAAATATCCAGATAATACCCAACTATATATCTCTGCTCTGGCAGTAAAGGTCCTGTCCTGGTGTCTGGAAGCTAGGGCTTGGATAAGGAACAATAGGCCTCGGCTCCATCTTAGTAAGATCAAATAGCTTTGTGTTTTAGCAGCCTTTGGAACTTCCATGTCTTGTTATAGATTGGGTTGCTGTGCCCTGGGCAGATCATCTGGGCTTTCTGAGGGCCCTTCTGTTCTCACAGCTCCTGCTTGATGAGCAGGTAGCAGCCATGGCAAGTGGGGCCTTTTTGTCCAGTTTGGTATCGTATGCCTGTTGCAGCCATTCCTGGACTGGGGGAGGGGAGGCGTTCACAATCACCCATGCGCTAGTCCCAAATGAATTACTGCAAAGTGGTCTACATGGGGCTGCCCTTGAAGAGTATTTGGAAGTTTCACCCGGTGCTAGATATTTGGGTTATGTCACCTCTGCTCTGTGCGAATTCAAGGTGTTGTTAGTTATTTTAGGTTGGGGCTGAGTTACTTATGGAGATCTCTCTCTTCAGGTCTACCCATCCTGTTAGATCTGGTAGGAAAGGCCTGCTTCGGTTCCCAGTGGTAAGAAAATGTCCTCTATCTGGAGGACACTTTTTTCCTGCTGTAGTGCCCACCTCTGGAATCTCGCCCACATTCTGATCCTTTACAAAAAAAAAAAAAGCTTTTAAAAAGCTGTCTTTACCACTGAGTTGGGGTCCTGATAGTAAGGGTGGGCCCCTATCATGGTTTGTTTGAATGGCTGAGAGTCTTCTCAGTTGCTATTTTTATGGTATTTCATTGCTTTAAAAAAAAAAAAAACTCTGGATGACTTTGTTTCTTGTTCTCTTTTAGTTGTGATCCATCAAGAGATATGTATATGAGATGGGTGATTGTAAATTTACTAAATAAATAAATTAGGAAAGAATTGCATCACAGAGGTCTCTTTCATATGATGTCTGCCCTTTTTTTTTAAGCTATTGTCAGTTAAAGCTTTATTCTACTATACTGAAATGGTTTCAAGAGTTTAGGAATGCATACTACCTCCTGCAGAAATCAGATAGAAGTAAAATTGGAATGGTTATTTTATTGACAAGAACTTATATAAGAAGTAGAGAGTATATGGATCATTATGTGATTTTTAATCTTTATTTCTAGTGTCCACCTGTACTATTTGTTCCCAAGCTTGGAGGAAGGAGGATTAGCAACATACCGTACTGCCATTGTTCAGAATCAACATCTTGCAATGCTGGCTAAGGTATATATAGTTATTATGGCATCTTGGTTTGTGATAACTGTAATGTCTGGCTGATAGGTTGATTCACCCTATCCCTTGCCTTTGTATATAACGACTTACCTCCAGAAGTTATGAATGTTCCAACACTGGAAGTTTTGGACAACCATTTGTCAAAATGGTATAGGATTTCCTGCCTGAGCAAGGGTTGGATTAGAAGAGGGGTGTTGAGGTAATTCCCCGTTAGGAGAATGAGTGCACACAGGGAGACGTAGTGAGAGTGATGCTGAATAACACACGACCAGCATACAGATACACTGAATAGTAAAATGTAGGTTTTTACTTCCAGTAAATGGTTAAGCAAAGTCCAACAAGCAGTCCAAGTCATACACGGTTAAAGCAGTCAGTATTCAGTCCAGGGATAATCCAAATAACAAAGTCCAGTATCATACACAGTTCAGTAACAGACTTACAGCAATCCAAGAAGAACGATGATCAGCAACAGTCAATAGGGGAAAATGCAGACCAACCAACATCAAACATCAGAACATCTAGCAAAAACAGAACAGCCTAGGTTTCTGGCTCCATCTTATGGCCGTTTGAGGAACCACACCCAATTACAATTTTAGCATTCCCTTAGAGAGACAGTATTAAATGTCTATCCTGGTTTATATATTTCCAACTCAATTGTTAGGTGACTATCAATTCCTAACAAGGGGTCACCAACCTTTTGGACCTCAGGGACCACCAAACTCATAATTTTAAATCCCGCAGATCACTAATATGAATTTTGACTGACGGTGGCTTGCTGACATTAGTGGGAAAGTTAGTCCCCTATTCCAGAGCTGCAGTAGTCACATGACTGGCCCTTTGGTCATCCCGGAGCAGCTGCTCCTCCACCCGGGTGCACTGGCCTGCCATGGACTGGAGGAGCTGCTCCAGGATGACCAAAGGGCCAGTCTTGTGACTACTGCATCTCTGGAATATGGGACTGGCCCATGATGGGGTTGGAAATCTCCACTGTAGGGGATGGCATGTGTAATGTGCAAATTTGTAGGTGGTGCAACGTGCAAAAAGCAGTGCAGCCCTTGCCAGCCAGGACAAAGTAATGGTGCTGCTGTGGCAAGAGCGGGGCGGCGGCACAGGTGGGCCGAAGTGGCAATGGAGATGGCTGGATGGTGCGGAAGCGCCACGCTACTTATATTTGCGCGACATCAGCATTCCGCCTTCGCTCGAGGAACCCGGCCGAAGTCGCCTGCACCGCTCATGCTTCAGCCCTTTGACTCCCAGGAACAGGAGTTCAGCCAAGCCATCTGCAAAATTGTCTCTCTCAAGGAGCACTCGACAGTTTGCAGATAGCTTGGCCTCCTGTTAGGGTGGGGGGAGCAGCGGGGGGGGGCGGCACAGCCTTGTGTTCCCACACAGCCTGGATTAATTGCTTTAGGGGGGCATTTCTCTAAGGACCACCAAAATTTTCTTACGGACCACCAGTGGTCCCCAGCCCACTGGTTGGCGATCACTGGACTAGAAGAACTCCAAGGTTCTTTCCAACTCTGCTTTTCTTATTCTCTCTGTTATTTGGACTAGCTTTTGAGTTTTCAGGTTTTGAAAGTGGCCTAAAGCTAATGCTGCTCAAGCCTTCAAATCATGAGAATCTCCAATCTTATTGCAAAGGTTTAGTTAGCTATAGGGGCAGAAAGGAGATAAAAATGCTCTGTATTGTGGAAATCTTGCAGTGATCATTATGACCTTACTATATTCCACATGTTGTTAAAATAAATAGGAACTTATGGAAAGACCTCAATTGCAAGTGAGCCTTTCCATTTCTGATTCAAAATATAAAATCTGGTTCCTCCTAATGTCTTGTTCCCAACTCATGGAATCTCCTGATTAGCCATTGCTCGTGATTCTAAAAATCTAAGATACCTGGAAGACATCAAGGCGTGTTCTGAACCAATAAGTTTCAGGAATAGCATTGAATGCTTTTGTATGCAGGTCATATTTTTATGACCTGGTCCATCAACCTGTTGAAGTGACCTTAATAATTTCCAGTATGTCTATGGAAAGTGATTCTGAATGCAGGTGTATCTTTGCTAAGATATGGCTGAAAATGATGGGTAATCGGTTTTCATCACAAACTCTTAAGACTAAATTATGTTCTTGGGAACTGGTAAAATATTTCTGTAATGAAATGTTGGAATGCGAAACCTACTCTAAATAAATCAGATTGAAAAGGTCAGAACTGCCAAAGTGAGTTTGAGCAACTATGCAATTGCCCTATTGATGACATGGTCTGATATTTCAGCCTTCAGAAGAGGCACTTGAAATCTCCTAGTTGGGGTGCTAAAATACAAACCTGGGTTTGGCAATTCACATATAACTCAGACCCAACTGACCCAACTTAGAACAGAATAAAGAAAATACTTCTTTTACTAGTTATTTGTAATCAGATGTCCTGTTTACTGATATTATGCTTTAAGGAATGTCGGAGTTCTTGATGCTCTCTTATCTTGGTGGTTCTCTTCAGATGCTTCATTACCTTCTAAGTAACGTCATCAGTGCTAGTCATGATGTTATCTAGTTGGATAATGCAACATCTGCAAGCAAACAAGTTCAGAGAGCACCAAGGACTCTACAGTTCATCCCTGAGCTACCAATATTCTCTTTTTTTAAGGACCGTTGTTACCTTTGTTTTTGTGTATATAATTTTATATATTATGTACTGTACATGCATATAGTATATTTTATTACAATATATTTTATTATTGGGGTTTTTTTTTGTTACATGGATGTTCCTCTCAACTCCATTAATGGCCTTCATTAGCAGTTCCTTCTAGCCTGGCCCATTACAGATTCGTGGAGCCCCAGGTTTTATCATCCAGATGGCAATTGATTGTGCAGGATGGGATGTTGGGTTTATCAACCTGGATTTATCAAGTTGCCAAAGGCTGTTATAAGGAGTCCTTGAAAATTTAGTAGGTAAAGGTTTTTCACTATAGCTACAAGTGAAGAGAAGCTTTAGCTGTTAAACAGCATCAATAGATCAGTTAGTGAATGGGCCTCAGAATGGGAAATAAAGTTCAATGCAAGCAAGCAAAAAGTAATTTATGTTGGGGCACAAGAATATCTAAATTTCACATATATATTTGTGGGAGCTGAGATAGCAGTGAGTGTTTAGGAAAGAGATCTTGAAATTGGAGTGAAGACGAATCTATGAAATTATCAACACAGTGTACAGCTGCTATAAAAAAAATCAATTTGTAGGAGGAGACGGAACTAGGAGGTGGAGTTAAGCACGTCATCAGCTTAGAGTCATTATGTTGCCTCAGATGGTCCAAGTACAACCCCTCTTGAATTCCGCTGACCCTTATCTGGCACCAATTTTGAACTGAACTTTAGTTGATTAGATTCTTATAAATAGCCTTGAGCGGTAAATCCTTTTTGAACTGCAACTTAATGCATGGTCCTGGTCCTTTGCGCCTGAGAGAATTCCATGCACAAGGCTATTAGGAAAAGAATTAAAGCAGCCAGTTTTGGAGAATTAATCTCCCTCCACCCCCCACCCCCCCTTTTTTTTTTGAATTATATCATATTTCTGGTGAGCACATTTTAAAAATAATGGAGGAACTAAAAAGGTCCAACATATAGAAACCAAAATTGTTAGAGGGCTAGAACATCTCCCTTAATTACCCCGTCAGGGAAAATTGTAGTGTCTTGATCTTTATCTGAGAGTAAAGTTGAATGAAGAGATGTATAGTTTGCAGAATTTGGAACATGTGAGAAGAGATGAGTTTTTTTCTTCCCTGTGTACAATATCGGATATCAAGGCTATCCCTGAAAATAAATGAGCCAAGGTCCAGAATCACTAGCAGGAGAACTGCCTTACATGACACATGGAATTGCAGTTTGTGACATGAGAGGTGATGAGACCAGTCTGTTTAGGATAGGCTTTCCTGCTTGAGCAAGGTCCCTTTCAACCCTATTTTCTATGTCTAAGACTAAATAAAGGGAAGAATAGTTTTAGGGTTCTTTTTTCTTGATGGCTATTCAGTATTCATGCCCCAAATGCCAGCTACGGGAAAGCAACAGTGGTGGAGAAATGTTCTTTCTAAATGCATTTGGTTTACATGACAGAATGACAGAATGCTGGATTGGATTGGATGGCTTGATTCTCTATCTGGCAAGCTTCTACTAGGCTACTATAGCAATAGCACTTAGACTTTATATACCTCCTTATAGTGCTTTATAGCATCTCTGAGCAATTTACAGAGTCAGCAGATTTCCCCTAACAATCTGGGTCCTCATTTTACCCATCTTGGAAGGATGGAAGGATGAGTCAACCTTGAGCCGATCAGGATCAAACTCTAGGCTGTGGGCAGAGTTAGTCTGCAATGCTGCACTCTAACCACTGCAACACCAAGGCTCCTCACTTCCTGCTCTGGAGGCAATTTGAATTCTGACCTCTCTCCTTGAGTCCTTATTTTGTTTCCTGAAAATTATTCCTGCTAACATTCCGTCTAAGTACCACCATAATATGAGAGTCTGCCTTCTGAAAAATTTATGGGGATGCTAGATGATACTGAAAACATTGAAGTGAGTTGCTTACAACTGAAAGAGTTTTCAATTGATCTTTCAATTTACTTTCCCTTAATCAGGGCCACTTATGCTCCTGAACATACATAGTTCATTGATTTCCCCTTACACTTCTTAGATGCCTCTAAATCCCTTTCTCTCAATTTTCATCATCTCTCTCTACACCTTCTGCCAGATGTCATTGTTCTTTATCCTTGTGAACATTTATTCTAAAGCTATTGTTTTCTGACTGTCATGAACATCGCTAATATGAAGCAGACTGGTTTCTGTTTTGTCTTCGGGCCAAATTTATACTCCTCAACTCAAGGGTGTAAGTAGGAAGTTGTTCAGGTGGTTGTGTTTCATCTTTCCCCATATTTAGGATTCATTTTGCATTCTGAGCACACAGCAATAGCAAAAGGAGAGATTTCAGAGGATCTCGGTCATCTACACACACACACACACACACACACACACACACACACACACACACACACACACCGTTAGCTCTTCTTACACAGTGGCTGTAGTGCAGCTCATGGAGGGTTTGGTTATCTTTCTAGATTTCAAAGGAATACTGGAATCATTCTGTCATTTTTTTCCTTACTTGCTTGTCCATTCCAAGTTGATTTGTCCTCCAAGTTGACACAGTTCACATTTAGATCTGTGTTAGGTGGGGAGATTTAATTTCCTGTGATTTGTTCCTACAAAGTTCCAGAACGACGTGAAATGCAAATGCTATGAGAGGGGCTGGATAATCGGATTATTTCCTTGCCCGTACTGATAAAAGATGGCAAGATACACTTCTCCAGCCTGGTTCCTGGAGATAGTTTAGGTGCTTCAAGGATAGAGTAATGTCTGAATCAAATTTCACTTGGCTTTTTGTGTATTTTGGATTTTATATCCAAAAAGAATAGGTTAAAATTCATATTTTTAAAGTCAACCAAGTAATCATATTCCTTCAGCATTTTCTAGCATCTGAATTGTTTTCTTTTTCGCATTGCTGATTGTGAGTTTATAACCACTGAGAGTAAAATTGCCACTAAGTTCCATGAGAAGAACATCATCAAAAATACACATTTCTATATGTTTGGTTTAAAGTGATTGGCGATAGGGAACTCTTTCATCTTTGTCTTTAGAGAGGGGACTCCAAGAAACGAGAAAGCTCAGTGCATCATGCAAGGGCCTCTTGTTTTCTAAGCCTACATCTGCTGATCTTTTACTGAATACTGGCTCTTCACTCTTAAAGCCTCATGTGAGTTTTTGGCTGCAATCTCCAGCCTTCATTTGATCTCATTGAGAAAAAGCAATGGCACCCATTCTTATAGGATATTGTAATGGGAGCGGTTATTTATTTATTTATTTAAAGGTATGTATGAATGCATGTAAGGGACGCGGTGGCTCAGTGGCTAAGATGCTGAGCTGGTCGGTCAGAAAGGTCGGTGGTTCGAATCCCTAGCTCCCGTTACTTGTTCCATACTTCTGCCATTCTAGCAGTTTGAAAGCATGTAAACATGCAAGTAGAAAAATAGGGACCACTTTGATGGGAAAATAACAGCGTTTGGTGGGCCTTCAATTTTAGTCATGCCAGCCATATGAGCAGTGCTGGCTCTTCAGCTTTGTAATGGAGATGAGCACCAGCCCCTAGAGCTGGAAACGACTAGCATGTATGTGTGAGGGAAATCTTTACCTGTATGTATGTATGTATGTATGTATTTAATTATTTAATATCCCACCTTAATTATTTTTACAAGTAATTCGAGGCAGTAGACATATCCAACACATCTTCCTCCTCCTGTTTTCCCCACAACAACAACTCTGTGAGGTGGG
This sequence comes from Pseudonaja textilis, assembly GCF_049901715.1. Classification (NCBI taxonomy): domain Eukaryota; kingdom Metazoa; phylum Chordata; class Lepidosauria; order Squamata; family Elapidae; genus Pseudonaja; species Pseudonaja textilis. The sequence goes on along the minus strand of NC_141992.1, from coordinate 128,262,600 downwards.
TTGAGCCGAGAAAGCGTGACTGGGGACTGTTAGGATCTTGGAGGGGAAACTCTTTACCAGAGGGCAAATTCTGCAACACCGAAGATGATTGTCCATGGTCCCAATAGATCAGTGGTCCCCAACCTTTTGGCCACCAGGGATCAGTTCTGTGGAGAGAGAGGGGCGTGGTCTCTCATGCTGCCTGCATCCTGCAGATGAGGCTTCGCTTGTTTGTACATCCTGGTTTGTATCATGCCGTGGCCCGATGCTGGTCCACGGACCAGAAATGGGGGACCCCTGCAATAGATGACATTATTTAAAGGAGCTTGTACCTCACCAAATCTGTCAGATAAAATCAGTCAGGCAGATACTATGGGAGATAGGCGGTTCCTCAAGTAACCAGGCCCTGTGCCTTGTGGGACTTTATAAATGACAAGCAGCACTTTATAATAATTGAAGTAATACATATACCTCTGTATATATCTCTGTGCCTAGGTCTAAGTCTGTTTATTTTTAAAATAGCAAAAAAATATTATAGGTAGTGTCAGCGTTCCAGAAACCTCTACTCCAACAAATAACTCTGAGACAGACATCCTCTCAAAAGTTCTGTTTTATTTGGATAATAAACTGGCACATCTGGGAAATCCCGAATCTGAAAGTTCTGGGTTTCCTTGCAATAAGTAAAAACTACAAATCCACCCCCTGCACCTCTCATTGCATCACATGCCCCAATCACCATCCGTCCCAACTTGAGACGTCCCCTCACCCAGGTGCAGAAATAACATGACCTTGACTTAGAAGAAGAATGCTATTCTGTCTAACCACATACATTCCAAGAAATTCCCCCGTCCCATTTTCCCAGCCTCAAGAATGTGGCGGTGTGGAAGTATCTGGTGTTAATGTGGCTTCCAAAGTTGACAGGTAGCCCTTGGCTGTAATTGAAACTGTCCTAAGTCCCTACAGTCGTAAAAATGCATTGCATGGGCAGAGCCAATTTTACAACATTTTTATGGCAGTCATTAAGCGAGTGCCATATTTTGATAGCGAATTTATTTTTCCCCCTGTGGGTTTTTTTGGACAGAAATTGGAAGTAATTTGTATTTCTGGGCGGACCGGGGGGGGGAGTCACAAAGTAAGCCATACGACTGTGGGGTGCTACAGACATCTGTAAAGGTGAGCTGATTGCCAAGCACCTAAAGTGCAATTGAGTGGCCATCTGTGCTTGTGTGATCAACGTAACCCTGAAAACAGGTCATACATAGGTCTGGGGAGGTCCATTGTAATTTTGAATGGTTGTTAAGTGACTGGTCATATGTTGAGTACTACTTGTATATCAGCAATCAGTGAAATAAAAAAGAATGTTGTGCGTTGGAGTGAATATAGACCAGGGGTCTTCAAACTTGGCAAATTTAAGACTTATGGACTTCAACTCCCAAAATTCTTCCTCCAGTCATGTTAGGTCAGGAATTCTGGGAACTGAAGTCCACAAGTCTTAAACTTGCCAAGTTTGAAGACCCTTGGTTTAGATAGCGGCCTTGAATTCAGGGCACAGGGAGACTGACATTTACTCTGTGTGTGTGTGTTTGTGTATATTTCTCTTGTAATTTCCATTTTTCAAAAAAGAAAGAAAGAAAAAGAAAAAATCCTGAATATTTCTGAAAAATCTTACATTTCTAATGCTTGTGCCTCCAAAGTGATGTGGGGAAAATGTTTCAGACCTTACACAAGGACAGAATCTCCTACCTGATCATTAAAGCTCCCTGCATAAGCTTGGGAAAAAGGGTGCTGCTTCTTTAAGGAGTTTACTCATTGTGGTTCACGCAACTCTTAGAATAAAGGCACCTTTGGAGGGGTATGCCCAAAGCCTCATAAGAATTTGTCTTTATTTAATGCATGGAAGGGGTATGATTGATTTTAACAAGATCCAAATTAGTTTCAGAATATGTGCAACCCTATTTAATATTCTGGAGCTGTATGTTTCGGTGACGTAATCATGTCCATGAAATATTTTTAGGAAGGGAAACATGAAATACACTGATCAATAGAAACACACAAAAGTGCCGAGTGAACTCTTCTAACGCATACAGGCAATACAGATGACTAAAACACTTTCTGCTATATAGGATGAATGAATAACAGTAGAAGCCTAGTAAATTTTCTAGGCCAGAATTACCATAAATTGCACAGACCTTTTCATTTAAAAGAAGATAAGCAGATAACATGATTTCTAATCAGGAATCTACATTTCAAAAGAAATGAAAGCCTAGGTGGAGCTGTGGAGTAAGGTATCAATATCTTTGAAAGAGATGCTTGAAAGTTTGCCTGCTTTTTTTGAGAGAGAAAAGAATACTACTAGAATCTATTTACACAAGCAATAAAATGTTCTATAATTTTGCTTTTATCCCTGTATTCTTAAGTTTTAATGCATGTTTTTCAGCAAATAAAAGCGTGTAATATAATGGTATTGTCTACATTCTCACCGAACAATTTGATTTTTTTCTTCTTCTCCTTAAGAATCCAGTAATTCTGATTTCTTGCAGACCATGATTTGCAAAGTTGGAATAAGCATAAAGTGTTATGTTTGTTTCTGGTTTGGCAAGTTTTACAAACAACCCCTACGGGTTTATAATTATAGTTTAATGAATATATAATTTCATTCAGTTAATTGGTTTCCTTTTCCTATCAGAATTATTGGTTCCATAATGAATGGATATTAGCTCAAACTAATATTCGTCATCATAATAATAACAAATCCAATAATAATAACAAATCCAATTCCCTCAGAAGCACAGTATGCAAATCAGCTTCAAACTATGGTCATACACTCTGATTTAATGGCCAACATGTATTTCAATGAAACAATAATGGAAACTTTTTTGATGTGTGTTAATGCTAAAAGTGAAGGCAGAGATTGGTTTGCAGATAACATTAACCCAATGTTTATTACCTCAAGTCCAAAGCTACTTTTACATATGAGCAAAATAATCATGTAATACTCAGCCAATGGTCACCTACCTCCCAATACTGCAGGGAGAGGGAGGTATCTACAAGAGAGGAAGCCAATAAATGTCTAACAAGAACATCACAGTTTCTAGAGTAATTTGTAATGTTCCATAGTTGGAGGCAAGATTCATAATTCACACATTATTATTATTTTTTTAAATGGAGTTTATTGCAAAAAATAATCGTGGTTTATTTTGTTGATGTGATTTTTATTTATATATGAAAGAGAGAAAACACCTCCCTCACAAACCACATTGTGGCTTAACCTCATGTGAAGGTAAAACAGTTGTGCTTACCATTAAATGTGAATTGTTTCAGTTGGTTTAAGTACAACTTATTTCCATGGACATACATGGAACTGTACAACTGATGTACAACTTATTTCCAGGGACGTTATAAGAAAAACTAAAAATTAGCTCAGCATCTTTGGATGTTTAATGTATCGATTGAGCTGTAGGCTGCTTTTCTGCTGTGGTGAGTACTCAGGATGACTAACTGCATTTAAAATCCGTCAGGATAAAAGGCCTAGGTTAATCTAAACTTGAAGATATCTTTTGCTTAGTTGAGGAAGATAGATTGTAATGAAATAGAGTGAATCCCTATACCGACTACCTGACCACCAAAGTGAAGTAGCATGCATTCAGAATTTGCATGTAAATAAAGCCTGATCCACAAGCTGTAATCTTGATAGATCAGCTCTCTGCCCTTTGATCCTTACCTGTTGAACTATCACAGCTGATAAAATTGGGAGAAGTGAATTGACTCGGCCTTCCATCCTTCCGAGGTGGGTAAAATGGAGACTCAAATTGTTGGGGGCAATATACTGACTCTGTAAACTCCTTAGAATGGGCTGTAAAACACTATAAAGCAGTGTTTAAGTGCTATTGCTATTGGCACAGAAATCACATTTTAATTTCTTATTATTTATCATGAAAATATGTTTGCCTGCCTTCACTGCTGGAAGTATAGTAGAATTTCTGGTATTTAAAACCAAGCACTTGCCAATATTTCAAAGGCTCCAAATAATAGCTCTAAAGTGGGTGCATAACATTACATAAATCAGTGTCATTTTCAGTTCAGTTCAGCACAGAGGTTAATATTTACGCCCAGTAACACAATTAAAAATCAGAAAAAATTAACATTCTCATTTTCATACGAAAGTTGCAACTTTGAAAGGAAGATCCTTGGCGTTTGATTGTTTCATTACACTTTTAATAATTAACACCCCAATTGGTTTCAAAATGGAGTTATCACAGACATTCCTCTCAAAGTATGAACCAATCCTGAGTTGATATTAGTTGATAGTACAACATTTACTCTTCCCCATGGACACATACACTAGGTACTTTTAATCATCCATTAATATCACCATTAATCTGCATTGTGCAATTTGATTATCAGCTCTGTCAAGTAGGATATTTTTCAGAAATAAATAACCTGCAAATATTGAACAGAATCAAAACACTTGTAAATTTATTATTATTTCATAATGCTCAGATGCTCGGATTGTTGAAATATCTACCAATAATTAGATACCATGAACAGCAAGACATAAATTCATAAAACCAGATGCTTTAATATAGTCATCCTGCTTGTGTTTGAGAGCTGTCTAGAAGACATTTATGGTTGGGGTGAGGGAATGGTGGCTGACTGGGAGTAGAGACACTGTATTTGAGGATATGCTTTCTGCTCTGCCCCCCTGTCTAGAGAAGACTATTGTGATCAGTACATGGAACTTTGCCAGTTGCAATTTCCAGGTTCATTCCCAAGCCATTTTCAATCCCCACTCTCACATTTTCCTGAAGGTAACAAACTAAGACCCAGATTTTTGCCTATCTGTTTTGTCCAAGAATCTATATATTCTTTTAAAAATAAATGCAAATGTTGATTTCCAAAATTAACATGAGACACTTTTTTAAAGGACATTCATATAGAGGCTGAAAGTGTTGATATTTAAATGACCCTGAGTAAGCCCAGTCTAGGTAATATTTCTTCATCAAAATCAATATGGGTACAGGCATATAGATGTGTTCTGAATAAATGAAGTGTGCACATACTGACAAACTATTGTTTAAAGTGTTGGGGAGACCCATATTCAACCATTTCTGAGTGACTTTGAACCAGTCAGTAAACTTTCTTTACAGTACAAGATTGTTTTTGTGGAGAAAAATATAGGAGGAGGGGCATCTATACATACACTGCTTTGAGCACCTGAAAAAAATAAATCTTTAAAAAATAGGTTAAGCATATCAGGAATATTGTCACAATAGTGTTATCTTGATTCCTTGTTTACATAGAGTATCATCACTTAGGAAATAAGACTCAAAAGAGACAAATTTAAAAGTAGGCTTGTATTTATTATATTTCAACCCCACTATGTTGTTATCCATCATTTAAAAACGTTTTTAGAGGCTCAACCTAACGCTTGGAGTATTGTGAGATTAATGCAGCATTTCTGCCAGTTTTAGTTTAGCATCCACTACATTCATCAAAACCTTGCAGATTATAATAATTAGTGCAAGCAAACAGGTCAATTAAGTATGTCTCTGGCTCACTATATCTTTTCCATTTGACCTTCTTTCTGAAAAAGATCACCCTAGAAATCCATACATAATCCTGTTGGTGCCTGTCTTTCTTCATGATGCATATGGTGCATTCTTTCGGACATCTGTCATTTTACAAAATAACCTGTGTCACTGTTTTGTAGAAACTGGAGCTGGATCGTTTTATGCTTTATGCTCATGGACCTGATTTATGCAGAGAGTCAGACCTGCGGCATGCAATGGCCAACTGCTTTGAAGCCTTGATAGGTAAGAAAACTATGCTGTAGCTTTTATTGCATTTTAAGTTTGCTCTTTGTCAGCCTTTACTGTATAGCCGTGGTGGTGCAGTGGTTAGAATCCAGTATTGCAGGCTAATTCCCTTGACTGTCACCAGTTTGATCCTGATCAGCTCAAGGTTGACTCAGCCTTCTATCCTGAGGTTGGTAAAATGGGGACACAGATTGTTGGCAGAAAAAATATTGACTCTGTAAACAGCTTAAAGAGTGCTATAAAGCACTGTGAAACAGTATATAAAATCTAAGTGCTATTGCTATAGTAATCATGTGCATTCTGCACAGATTGTCGGCGGATTTCATATTCATTAGAAATGAATGGGAAACTTGTGGCCCAGGATTAATGTTTGTAGTCTCCAGCATCCCAAAGGTGCTTTTTTCAGGAGGCAACTGGACTTTCTGGTTTTTCTCTGAATACGTTTTGCTTCTTATCCAAGAAGCTTCTTCAGTTCTGACTGGATGGTGGGGAATGGAAGGATTTATATTCCTTGCAGACAGCTGGTCATTTGCATTCCTTTAGAGAGTCACTGAGACCACTTGGAGGTTTTTCTGGTCACCTGAGCAGTGCAAATGGGCCTTCTTGGAATTGCTGAAAGTCTACAATTGCTACGTTGTAGACAGGAGATAGATGGTATCACTCCCCTTCTGTTGAGAGAGGGCTGTTCAATTTTGACATAGATGGCCTCTTTGACCCCTCTTTCAAATCAGTGATTCTCTCTCTCTGGCATTGTTGCCTATACCATCACATTTTGACCATGCAGTTGCCAAAAATGCTCAGTTCAGTTTATTATATATTGATGCAGAAATACATGTACCTTACAAAGGTACTTAATTTTGTCAAAGAAAAGGAAAAAAAAAGTGTGTGTTTGGGGAGGGGTGAATTCTTCCCTCAGAAATCCTGAAAAAATAATTAAAAATCTCATCTCTATCCACATATAAATTTAGCTATATTTGCTCATCCTAACTATGCTCAATATATCCCTTAAACCCGCTTCTAATAAATATTAAGACTTGCTATTGAAATTGCTGGTTGAGACCTTAAAAATGAACTGAGGAGGTCGTTTTAGTTCTCTTTTAGAAACTGAGCATGGGGAATATTGTGCAAATTTGTATAAAAACAAGGCACTTATTTAAATGCTCACTGTACTGATGTTAAGCCAATTGTTTCCTGCTTGGTCCAGACATAATGAGGACACTTTTACATCAGCCAGAAATGAAATTTTGAAGTTATATGCTAGAGAAGCACTCAACCCTGAACTCTTTCTCAACTTCATAAATAATAGTTGATGAAAGTCAAACTCTTGGTTCTGAGGTTAGCCAGAATGTAGATTACCTTGTTTGTGACTTGATCCAGCAAGGTAGAATTAGATCAGACTTTTGTTGTATAACAATGAAGAATTAGATTAGACTTCTGCTGTATGGGCAAGTGTTAAATGTGAGATGATCACAGCATTTATGTTGAACTGAATCACTTTAAAAATAAATTGCCCTGGTGGGACTCAGGCTAGCATCCTGTGTGCACTTACCAGGGTGTGAACTTCATGTTTAAGATTTATTATTATGTGTAATAATATAATTTCTAAAGTGCTTTCAAAACAAATGCTATGCAGCAGGTGAAAATCAGCAAGCCTTGCTGCTGGTTTATAATCTCACGAACAAAGAAAAATAGGAAAGGAAAGGAAACATAATAGAAAGGGAATGGAAGAAAATTAGCTAATATGTAAAGGGCCAGAGAGTACAAATGCATCTTGAGAAGCAATTTTAAAAAAAAAACTGACTCAGGTATTCCAACATCAAAAAATGTCATCCCAAAATGAGACATAATAGGAGAAAAAAATGGAGCAAATGATACATTTTGAGTTTCAGAGGGACAAGGACTAAAATATCTCAGAAAAAAAGGAACAAGAAATGTGCATCTACACGCCATTACCCACTTACCTGAGAGAAACAGTGGAATTTCTGGATAGGTATATTTGGAGTGCCCTTTAAATATGGGTTTGATTGTTAGTAGTTCTTCAGTTTTGATGGTCTTTTGGGATGGGATTGATAGCCAGTGGTGTCTGGCATATGGGGGATAGAGCATCCTTAGGATGTAGGAGAAGAAGATAGCTATGAGAAGAATGCAGAGCATGTGCACATATTCATGCCTTTGTGAACACATACATATATGCGCGTCTGTATATATATTCATACATGTGAATATACATATGATATAGTGGTGGTGCAGTGGTTAGAATGCAGCATTGCAGGCTAACTCTGTCCACAGAAAGGAGTTCGACCCTTCTGAGATTGGTAACAAGAGTGCTGGGGACAAGATGCCAACATTTATAAACCACTCAGTGTGTTGTAAAACAACACTATGGAGCAGTATATAAGTCTAAGTGCTATTGCTACAAACACACACATACACACACACACACTTTTCTTGCTGGGGTAGAGAAAACTGGCCTCTCTTCAACCTAGCAGAAAAAAGACTGTACTCCTAATCTCCATGAATTGGAGGAATTGGAAGATCTTCCAGGCTTTGATTTAATCTGCACTTCAGCTTGATCGTGTTTTCATTGCAAAGTCAAGAATTCAATATAAAGCATGTATGCCTTTCAACTCCCCAGCCAACATGCCAATTCTGGAAGTTGAAACCCATACATTTTAAAGTTGCCAACCTTGAGAACCACTAAGGTAGGCAATGGGGATAGTTCCATTTATGCCAATGTGCTTTCTTCTCAGCTCAAGGAAGGCAGGAAAGCATATTAATGTAACTGTGAAAGCTTTCCGTCTTAATTATTCTTTTCTTCAATAAATCCTCAAATCATTTGACTTCTTCTTTTTGGGACTTGTGTATGTGCTGTATATTGCTAATCACGTACACTTTTTGTGTATTTACACTGTACATTTAAAAAAAATTAAGCCAAATCAAACAAAAATCCAGATGTTAACTCTTTAAACATTCCTTTCTTTCCATTAGTATTTCCATTTTTTTTTCTAACGGCTTTCCACAACATTTATTCTTGACTCTCTCTTTATTTCCTGTGAACTTTCTTTCATGTTTTACTGTTAATGACTGTATTCAGATAAATAAGATCATTATGTTTCCATTCCCCACATCTTCCCAGTTAAAAATGTGCCTCGCTTTTATCTTTTTCGCCATGGATGTTTTCAAGTTGAGGAACAAGATTCATTTGAAACAGGCTTCTTGGTTCATCCTTTGATTTTATTTTTTTGTAATTCTTTATGTATTTCTTCTTCTACATAACTTAAATTATTACATCTTTTCCCCTTTTTTGTAGAACTAACCCTTTTTGATCTCAGCATTTCAATATCCCTCAGTATTTTTTTTAAATGTCTACTATATAAACTTCATCCAGTTTTATTACACTGTACGCTTGATCAGTTGAGTATTTGTATTCCCATTCCCTGATGGAATTATGTGGTGTTTTGCTTGCCTCCAATTTGGCTCTTGTTTATCTCTTTTTTCCAACCTTCCTTTATTTTGCATGCTTGATGCTCTATGACAAGCATGGCCAATCTGAAGTGCAGATATAACCTATATAAACTCAGAAGATATTTTAGGCATTCCTCCAATTCGAAAAGATGATTACATAGAGATTAGGAGTGCAGTGTTTTTCTGACTGGGGAATTCTGGGAATTGAAGTTCATATATCTTAAATTTGCCAAAGTTGACAAACACTGCCCTACCTTTATCATCCTTCAGTAACCAGCCTAGGGAGTGCTGCTATCCTAAGCCTATTCGATGCAGGGTGGTTTCAGGCAGTGAATGGTAAATGGCCTACTGGCTTTACCAACTAACAATCTTCTTGAACATAGAACAGGGAGATGTTCAGGATACATCATAATTTCTGCTATTTGCTGTGTAACACTTCCAAGAAGACTCCTGCCAGTCTCTTGGACTGCCAGGTGATCAAATCGGTCAATCCTAGAGGAGATCAACTCTGACTGCTGTTTAGAAGGCCAGATCCTGAAGATGAAACTCAAATACTTTGGCCACTTAATGAGAAGGAAGGACTCACTGGAGAAGAGCCTAATGCTGGGAAAGATTGAGGGCAATAGAAGAAGGCGACAAGAGAGAATGAGGTGACTGGCTGGAGTCATTGAAGCAGTAGGCGTGAGCTTAAATGGACTCCAGAATATGGTAGAGGACAGGAAGGCCTGGAGGAATGTTGTCCATGGGGTCGTGATGGGTCGGACACAACTGCACAACTAACAACAAAAAGGGGGCGACAGAGAATGAGGTGGCTGGATGGAGTCATTGAAGCAGTAGGTGTGGGCTTAAATGGACTCCAGAAGATGGTAGAGGACAGGAAGGCCTGAAGGAACATTGTCCATGGGGTCATGATGGGTCAGACACGACTTTGCAACTAACAACAAGAAGACTTCCAATAGGATTACGGATTTTTTATTATTATCTGGACAACTTCTAGATGGCACTATCTATAACATTATTTCATAGGGCTATCACTCTCTCAGGAGATTGATCGTTTTATTAGAGAAATAGAAATTTGATGTACCTATGTCAAACATATCTCCATTCCTCCAGTTGGTGATTGAACAGCTGATTTGAAATACAAAGTAAACAAACCCAGTCCAGAATGTTCTCAATGCTATTGTACCTCTGAATCTTTCTCCTTCCTAAAACCAAGTTCTTGTAAAGTCTCTCCTACCCTGTATTACACATTGTGTGTGAGATAATATATCTCACATGGTTTCTTTGTTTTATAATATCTCCAGTAAATCCACCCTAATGTACACACCACCAAACACAGGCTTCCTGGTTGATAGACCTTTTGATATATTGATCTCTTGGGAGTTCGATAGACCAGTGTAAAGAGGCCTAGACCAGGTTTCCAATCTTTCTCATAACAAAATGTTAAATGATCACAGATGGGGAGCAAAAACAGGAAAGGGGCATTTCTTGGCCAGACAGATAGAATGGTTCTCTGTTCTGATCACATAATCTCTGGCCCTATGGTACCCAAGATTATCAATATGTGAAGTTTTTGGGTATAAAGAAGAAGAGAAAATACAATTTTCAAACTAGATCAATTTGATACTCTAGGTTGCTTCAGGAATGAGCTGGAAATAATAATTCATGTCTTAGTCAGCCCCTGTAAATTCAAGCAGGCCTTAAGGAGTATTTAGAAGCTGTCCAAAATTCCATAGAGACAACAAGTTGGGGCATTTCATGATCTGCCTATATAACACTCTTGTTCCATGAGCTGCACTGGCTCTCAATGAATGCAGATGAAGCTGCTAGTCATCACCAATAAAGCCCCCCATGGCACACGGTTAGTTAGTTGTTAGTTATTGTTTCAGTGATTGAAATGAAATGGTATTAGTATATTATGGTTTTATTATATAGTGTTTGTCTTTTGTTCCTTTGCTTCTAAATGTTTGAAAGCTACTTAGAATCAACTATGGTGAGATGGGTAGTTACATACATACATACAGTCACGAAGACATTCTCCTCAGAAACAGTAACACATCTTCTGTACTGTAGGAAGCAGGACATAAGGATGAGCTTTGAATAGTGGAGTTTCAGTAGAATTCTGTAAGGAAAAGAGATCAAACGAGGAATTGAAGGCACCAAAGTAATAAAAAGATCTAAGAAGCAAAACAAACTAGCAGGCATGAGATTGAATGAAAGAACCAAGGTAGATATTAAAAAAAATTCCCATTTTAAGAACAATAGAGAGAAGAAAGAAGGGAGGGACGAGAAAGGTTTCAGTAGAAGTCAGGCCAAGAGACAGCAAAAGCACACAAGCCAAGATTTTTATAAAATATAGTGGCTACGTATTTCCTCAAATTTAATAGAGATATAGATGAATATGGCAGATATGTATGGGTAAAGGAGCTATTGTACAGTCTCACTAATTAGCTGATGACAGTGTTAGAGAGAAAGAGAGAAGAGAAGAACCAAGCTGAGATAATCACAGGACTTAGAGCATCTAACAGGAGAATCCATGTTTTAGTAAGAAGAAAGCCAGAAAAATAAGAGATAGCAAGATTATTAAGTACATCAGCTTTATGACCTGCTAAAGAACAATCTAATAAAACACAAGAAATGAAAGATGCAGCATAATGAACATAAACTAGATTAATGCAGAAGCATTGTTAGGAAATGAGGTCCTAATGATTACCAGCAAGTAAAAGAAAAATATGTGAAGTAACTCTAGGAGTGTAGAATGCAAAAAGGAAAGGAAAAGAAAAACCCTATAATTACAAATCAGTCATCATAAAAAGAGAGAGGTGGGTACAAACCGAGCTTAGTCCAGCTGATTACTCATTCTTCGATCCAGCTACAGCCACCTAGGAGCCTAATAAACTCCTTCCCTGAAGTATTATGGCAGATTTTGGATGATGAGATTCAGAAAGTGGCAGCATGTAAAGATCTCCTCTACATATGCAATCTTTGGGCTGCCATACTTTAAAGAATTATTAATAATTTTTGTTGGCCCAGTAGAATTGGAATCATTTCATGCAAACAGGCAGAAACAGAATGTCTTGGTGTGTTGAGGGGAGTTTGAAATGTTCTCATTCCAAAATGCGGATGGATTATTATTATTATTATTATTTTTTGAGAGGGATGATAGGCCTTTTGAAATATACAGTTCTAGCCAGTCACCAGCCAAAAATAACTGCCTATTTATTTGATTGACCAATTTCTGCCCCACTTTTCTGGTCAATTGAACGGTTTGTTGCCAATTTCAGTGACATTTGTTTGAGAGCTCTAAACGCTGTGATGAACTGATCCAAGGAGCCATGTTTTGCGTCCCCTACTCTATTGTACAGGCTCCTAGGGTTGAAAATAGAATATATCTCCTAAACAGCAGAAGAAATTGAGTTTGATTGTTTTATATGCATCTACCTCTGCTTATTTCTGGCTTTGGGTCTTAATTCTCCTTTTTGATTGATCGATGCTCTGTGACAAGAGGGAATTGATCTCAGGCAGCAAAATCCAGTTCCATCTGACTATGACCAGGCTTATATTTCAACAGATCTGCCTTTTCAGTTAAGGGTATCTATACAAAGCAGCCAACAGTAAAAAAAACATGCTTGCTCATTTTTCCTGGAAAAATCCAGCCCTTATGGATAAGCATTATATGTGAACCAAACCAGCGTGTATTATTGAATTTATTATTAGAACAAGCCAAAGTACAGTGTGTCATGAGAACAAAGTCATATATAGATAAAGCTATCAAAACTCTGGGCTCAAAAACTTGCTGGAATGCCAGAATTACAATCACAGTGTTCCAGCCAAAATTAATTCCTAGTTAGCAAAGACTTTATTTCAGGATCATAATTTTGGAGCTAAGGAAAGAGACATTTTGTTGTTCCTATTATTAAGCAATTGGAAGTCTGAAAGCATCGCTACTCAAATGTGAGTCACACAGAGATCTGACAGTACATCCGGATCTATCTTTTATTTTTCCCTTCCCTGCTCTCAGTTCAGCGTGATTTCTTCTCTAAGGGGTTGGGGTACAAGTGGTGAGATTATTATTGGATATCTTGTCTCTTTCTCCCGCATTTTAGCTTGCCTGCAAAAATGTATTCTGGGTCTTTTCTCCCCTCATCTTTTTATTTTATTTTTTTTCAAACAACGTAACAGCCATAAGGGTTCTGCTTCAGGCTACATTGTGTTTCATCAGATCAAAATAAGGGGAGAAAGCCATCCATCTTAACCCGGCTTGCCTCTTCACACTGCTTTGGTGTTTAATGTTGAAAAGGAGGGGGAATATTAGAATGGCAGACATGTATAACCAAAGAGATATATCTCCAGTATAATTCAAATGCTTCAGTTTTTTTTTCAGATGAAACAAAGTGGGGGATTGAGTTTTCTCTAATAGTGCTATTAATTGGTATAATAAATCTGATTTGGGAGCTAGTAGAAGTGTGGGGTTGGGCCAGTGGGTGGGGATGGATGGATGGATGGATGGATGGATGGATGGATGGATGGATAGATAGATAGATAGATAGATAGATAGATAGATAGATAGATAGATAGATAGATAGATAGATAGATATTATAGTTAATAGGTAGGGAGATAGAGATGATAGTTAATAGACAGGTAGGTAGATAGACAGACAGAAGACAGACAGAGATATAGATATAGATCAAGATAGATAGATAGATAGATAGATAGATAGATAGATAGATAGATAGATAGATAGATAGATATGATTGTTAATGGGTAGTCGGGCAGGCAGGCAGGCTCTTACCTAATAGAAACAGCTAAATTCAATGTTTTTGAGAAAGGTCTGAATTATGTTTGTTTTTGCTGAAAACACATTAGCGGCTTTTGTAACTTTTGCTTTTCAGAACTGGGGTGGCCTTATTTTTCACAAGAGTGGAGCCAGTCAGATCCAAATAATGAGATGGGACCCATTCAGATCTTAGGGGCAATGGCCTACCCATAACTAAGGAAGCTGCTTCCTTCTTTATCTTTATAACCTACCACATGAAACGACAACTGTCAACAGGGAATAAACTATTCTGTCCAGAGAGGCTATCTACATCATTGAGGATTCCTCGCATAAAAAGACTCTATAGATAGAAGGGGATCTCCACCAGTGGGATGGTTGAGTTGTGCATACAGTGTGTGAAATAAGGGGTGGGACAAGTGCAGTTATCCCCATTTTGTATATAGGTCAGTGGTCCCATTTTGTAATCAACATATGCCATTCTAGTATGCAGAGCATAAGTGAGGATTTGCCTTCCAAGCTTGGTGACCAGCTGTGTTGTCTTATATTTCCGTGTTGTTTTATATTCCGAGAATTCCCAACCAGTTGCTCTTTGTCTTATTAAAATAAGTACTGTAGTTAGCCAAAGAAGAAACAGGTGAAATTCAACTAAAGGATCACACACTGAGCATTGTGAAATATAAATGAAAAATGTCTCTCAAATCAATCAGAATAGAGCTGGAAGGGACCTTGGAGGTCTTCTAGTGTAGTCCAACTCCCCTCCTCAAGCAGGAGACCTTATACCCGTGATGGTGAACCTATGGCACGTGTGCCACAGGTGGAACTCAGAGCTGTTTGTGCCAGCCACAGGCAAACTTACCTCATTGCGCATGCATGCCCCTTACAGCTGATTTTTGGCCTCCCAGAGGCTTCAGGAAAGCCTTTGCAGGCCGAAAAATAGGCCCGTTTCATCACTTCCTGTATTTCCAGAAATACTGGAAGTGATGAAACGGGCCCATTTTTTGGCCTGCAAAGCCTGCAGAAGCTTTCCTCACTAGGAGGCTGAAAAAGGCCTCAAATGGGCCGAAAATCAGCTGGGAGGTGCAGTGCAGGTAAGGGGGCAATGTGGGAGATTGTGGGAGGGGGGGGCACACATTGTTTTCTGGCTGCTGGCACATGAGCGCACGCATGCAAGCGCTCACACAATTTTTGGCACAGGAGCCCAAAAAGGTTAGCCACCATTTCAGATGGATGACTGTCCAGTCTTTTCTTAAAAACCTCCAGTGATAAACACAGCAAACTGTTCCACTGATTAATTGTCCTCACTGTTAGGAAGTTTCTCTTTAATTCCACATTGCTTCTTTCCTTGATTAGTTTACATCCATTGTTTCTTGTCTTGCCTTTCTGATGCTTTGGAAAATAAATTGAACCCCTCTTCTTTGTGGCAGCCCTCAAATACTGGAATACTGCTAACATGTCACCCCTAATCCTTCTTTTCTCTAGACTGACCATACCCAATTCTTGCAACCGTTCTACATATGTTTTTCTCTCCAGGTCCTTAATTGTCTTAGTTGCTCTCTTCTATGCCCTTTTCCAAAGTCTCAACATTTTTTTTTGTAATGTGATCAAAACTGGATACAGTATTCCAGGTGTGCTCTTATGTCAGAGTATATTCATGAACTGGAATAGAGAATGGTAACAAGGTCAGCCAATGAATAGACATAGCAACTAAGTCAGCCAATGAGGACTGTTTGGAAACTGAAACGAGAAGTAGCCTAGGTGTGGTTCTATATTAAGCTGTGCAGCTCTGAAGCTATGTTAAGCTCTGAGTCTGTCTATTGAAAATGAAACTGCTTCTCTCCTCTGCTGCGTGTCTTGCTTGCCTGCTGAACTAAAATGAAACTGAGCTCCTGAGTTGCTGTTCTGCTCTTAACTTGTAACATGTCTGCTTCTGTTTGAGTTTGCTCCATGTTGGAGAAATCTACAACTGGTATTGTAAAATTTACTTTATATGTTTATAAAGAAGACAAATGAAGCCTCAGTCATCTGTGTTTACTTTTCTGGCGCTGAATTTACGCTGCACATTTTACTAAGGATTTATAAAGCCCTACTAATACTTCACATGATTTTGATTCTATGCCTTTGTTTATACAACCAAGGATTGTATTAGCTTTTTTGGCTGCTGCCGCACACGGTTGGCTCATGTTTAAGTGATCATCCGCGATTTATTTAGTCCCTCTCACATTTACTATTTTTGGACCAGGTTTTAACTAATCAGTACTCGGTCCTTCAAAATCAAAATAATATTAAGGTACTTTTCCTGGCAACAATGAACAATTGGTTTGACATTGCCTTTTTATTCTAAACAAATTTATATAGTATTTTAATAAGAAATTAAATAACAAAGATGAATCAGAAGGGTTATCTGTTCGACAGAGATTTGTTTACTTTTGAAGCTCTGGTTTAAGCTAGTTGCTTTATGGGGAAATTAAAAAGCAAAAATCTTTTTCGCTGCAAAGAAAAAGACTTTGCCATACATTTAAGGAATTTGCATATGAATTGAACAAGACCGCACTTATTCATGGATGTTTGCTCTAGTTTCACTACCTACATGTAACAAAAATTTCTGTGGATAGTGGCTGCCAACCCCTTCCCCTTTCTAGCTATTATGAGTCAAATGAATATGAAACAGTCTCTTATCTCCTTAATTTACAGGTACTGTAAGTGAAACTGAAACACATGTGTTAGCAGCCTCAAGTTTGCAACTTCAATGGGTTTAAATGCAGGCTTTTGGCACATTCTCTCACACAGGGGCAGTTTACCTGGAGGGAAGTCTTGAAGAAGCCAAACAATTGTTTGGACGCCTGCTCTTTAACGACAAGGTATGACTTCATTTCTGTCTTGATTATAGCTTGCACCTTGTTTTCTGCTTTTCTGTAGTGCTTCAAATCAAGTGCTTCAGAGGAAAATTGAAAAGAATCCTGCCTCTCTGAATGTAATACCTTGATCTAGCAAAATAAAGCAAAAGATTATTGTAATTACTGCACATACCCGGTTTTCTGCTCTAAAGACAAGGTACCAGAAAAGACTACTCGGTAGCAAGTTTCTATTATCTTGCTCAGAAGGAGCATGCAAAATGGGGCAATCTAGACAATCTTTCCCATGTCTGACATAATTTATTTGGGGATTGATGGGAGGAAAACTGACAGTGCTGAAGAGAACATGGGTGTAAAGAGAACAAATGAGAAGAAGAAAAAGTTGAATGAGACCAATGTGAGATAGCAGGAAGCTGCGGAGGCTGGTTCAAAGCTCCTCTGTAGCCCTGTAAGTTCGCTGGATGATTTTGAGCAAGGGTCTCCAACCTTGGCAAGTTTAAGACTTGTGGACTTCAGCTGTTAGCTGAGGAATTCTGGGAGTTGAAGTCCACAAGTCTTAAAGTTGCCAATGAATTCCTGATGGAAAGTAATATTTAGGAGAAGCAAACACCACAGATTGCTGGTGATGAGAAACGATAAGCCAGTGTAAGCTTACACACTTAAATCAGTTTGCTTCAGAAGATCATATCAAAAGTTGTGCTTTCAGCCATCAGCACGTAGATCTCCTGATGCATGCAGGCATCTTGGGGAATGTGGCAATGCAGCTGAGCTGAGATGTAGGGAACTAGCAGCGCATAAAGGAAGGGAGGAATGCCTTTCCTCAACCCGTGACTTCTCTCGTGCAAACTGCAGGCCAAGTACAGGCTGTAGTCCTCGACTTATAGCCACAATTGAGCCCCAGAATTTATGTTGCCACATGAGACATTTGTTCAGTGAGTTTTGCCCCCTTTTACAACTTTTCATGCTCCGTTTGTTGAGTGAAACATTGCAGTCATTAACTTAATGACACAGTGGTTAAATGAAACTGGCTTCCCCATTATCAGAAGGTTGCAAAAGATGATGACGTGACCCCGGGACACTGTAACCATCATAAATATGAATCAGTTGTCAATCCGAATGTAAATCACATGACCATGGGGATGCTGCAGTGTGAAAAATAGTCATAAAAAGTCACCTTTTTCCATGTTGTCATAACTTTGAACGATCACTAAATGAACTGTTGTAAGTCGAAGACTACACCTGTCATGCTCCTGGTGGAAACTGACCCTGAGGGAGAGGAGGAATAGCTGACAGGGAGTGGGAGTGTGGCTCCGGAGGCTGGGGAGAAGGCTGAGGAAGGGCAGAGGCAGCTGAGCAGTCAGAGAAGGACCCAGGCCCATCCCCTCTCCATCCTAGGGCACGTAGGGAGAAGAGGGTAAGGGAGAGACATGGTCTACTTGGAAGGAGAGGGCCTTGATCCTCTTCATGGCCTGCAGCTGTGACAACTGAATAAGAGTATGGACCTGCGTACTGGTGAACGCTGGAAACAAAGCGTGTAAATATGTCTAGTTTATAGTTCCTCTCTGAGTTTGGCATCCTTCCCAGTGTGTGTTATCTGTGGACATCCTCCAGCCCTTATCTTTCCTGGTTTGTGCTGCTTTTTTCCTTCTTTGTGTAACTGCTTGTGTGGGAGTTTTTTTGTCTTCCATCAAAGATATTCGAAGCTTGGAAGCAAAGTGAAGGAATAAAAGGGGCTTCCACTGTTTTCTGTGACTGTGTTTGTTTTGTATCCCACCCTGGGTCATCACACTACCTGTATGTTGTAAGAGAGAAGCATTGGCAGAAACAACCAACATGTACAGTTTTTATTGATTGTAAACTTTTGGTTTCATGCAGGTGAGGTTATGTGCAAAATATAATTGTGATCCACGTTCAAGCTTTGGTTAATTTGTCTTGAGGTTTTCCTTCTTTCCTTTCTTTTGGCTGGAGTGAAACTCCTGAATTTTTAGTTACAGAACTTTAAGCACACACACACACAAAAGTAACCCATTATGTAGTTCCTGAATGGTGTGTGTTCTCCCTCCACCTAATTGACATGAACTAAATGGAAGCACTACAGGCAGTTTGAACAAAGAATGCCTGCTTTTTAAAAATGAGTTTGCCAGCACTATTGAATTTGCAAGGAGCCAAGTCAGCATCTTAAGCCATTTCAGTCTGTTGCAGAATGACATTTTATTTAGCAATGTGGAACTTGTTAAACGGTTCCCTTGAGCTTTAAAAGCATCTTTCCACATTTTGCAGGACCTGCGGGAAGTATGGCTTAATTATCCTCTGCACCCTCTGCAAGTAAGTGTCCCGGCTTTTCACTAACGAATTTCAGAACAGTTTAAGGATGCCTTTTATTGGTCTTTTGTCTGGGTTGACATCTTTGAGCACTTCAAATGCACATATGGCCTTTGTGAATTTTTTTTTTTTTTTTTGGCAGCTAATAAGTGTCAAGTGCTCGGGCTTAAAGGCAGGCAAGAATTTTAGAGGAGACAGGTGGGCGGGCAGTAATTGGGCAGGCCGATGTCAGTCACAGGGCAGCCGCGTGGAAGACCACCAGCTTGGTGGCATCGGGGAGAGAACAAGCTGGCAACTTTGCTCAGCGTGAGACTATCTCCGGATGGAAAAAATGCAACAAATCTCAAAGCCTCAGGGAGGCAGGGCATCCATATGGCCTTTTCAGTGTCACCTGATTCCTTTGGGAGGATTCAGGAAGACTGTCAGCATCTCAGCTGGAACTTTCCTCTGCTAAAACGAGAAAGAGATAGAAAGCAGCTCTCTGAAGAAGAAGGTTCTTTTCTGAGCTAGCAACATTTCCTCAGGAACAGGGGTCTCCAACCTTGGCAACTTTAAGCCTGGCGGATTTCAACTCCCAGAATTCCTCAGCCAGCTTTGAATTCTGGGAGTTGAAGTCTGCCAGGCTTAAAGTTGTCAAGGTTAGAGAGACCCCTGCTCCTGAAGGAATTTATTTCCTCATCTTCTCCTGGGAAGGTTGATTCTTCCTTGATTTCCAAGGCAGGCAAGGGAAAAAGATGTCTTCCACCATCTCAAATGTAGAATTAAAAGAGAAGAATAAGAGCACTTCTTTCCAAAGCTCTTAAAACTTTGGGGGAATGTTCTTTAATGGACTCCTCTCTGATGGCCAATCATGTGCAATTTTGGTATCCCTGGACAGAAAGATACAAGATATAAATGGAGTATGTTATTCACAGTTATAGTATGAATACTTAAGGTTTTTTTCTTCTTCTGAAATTGAATAAGCCAAAATAGATGTTAAAAGTAAGGAGAAGTGAAAGAAAAGAATGATTTTTTTGTCTATCAATTTTTGTTATGATTGCTGCTCCTAAAAGTTTTATTTCTATGGTTTGCATATGAATACCTAAATGTGCTATAAACAGAATGTTGGTAATGTGCTATAAAGCTAGGTAAGTCCTATCATTTATTGGAGCATTGCATTGTTTATCTTGTAAAAATCACACTACTGGCTGAAACATCCCCCACGTTCTGGTTTTGTTCTTAGAAAAGCTAATTTTAACAGAAGTGGAACAAGGCCCTATAAAAAAATGCAATTAAGTTCCTGCAATATCCCCAAGTTTGAGCATCCTATTTTCACACTTTCAGCAAACATTCTTGCTAGCTTCCAGCTAAAATAATTTAATGGGAAAATATTAGATTAAAGAAAACAGGCAGAGGATTCTACAGTGAAATAAAACCTTTTGAATTATGTTTTTATAGGGAAAAAATGGAGAGATTCATTGATTACATTTATATCTTTTTTAAAAAAAATATCCGCGTGCAGTTAATCCATGGGCCACTGGAAAAAAATAGAATATATAGATATCGTAGTTAACATTCTGAAAGAAAAAAAGAAATCAGCTGGGAGGGGTAATAAAACTTGGCAATAGCTAAAACGGTACAGTATACCCAAGCATGAGAGAATAGGACCTCTGCAATTATCAGTAAAATTACAGACTTGGAACACATGAGGATCCTGAAAAAATTTCTGAGAACTCTTGGAACTATTATGTTTATACATGTTCGTAGGTTACTGAATCTTCCTATATTTAAAGCTAGGTTAAAATATCTTTCAGACTGAGCTTCATTCTTGTTGAGTTCACAGTCACTGACTGCTGTGTAGTTCTCATGGCAACATCATAACAGCATCTGGTTGTTGCTTTGTTCCAGGAGCCTTTCTTCATCTTCCCTGAGATTTGGGGGGGGATCTCCCATCCAACTACTAACCCAATCCGATTCTGCTTAGCATTTCAAGGTCAGCTAGGTGTTGTAGGTAGCATTATATCAGGATGTGTTTCAGATTAAATTTATGGTGCAGAATCTGCATTTAGTCATTCTTTCTCCAATGTAGTATCTTTCAGATAGCCCTTCATGGTTCATATCTAGAAAACCATGATAATGCACTGCTGAAATTTAGCAATGAAAATTAAAATTTAACCAAAATGTACC